>NW_020291894.1:242028-799148 GCF_003184865.1 Aspergillus homomorphus CBS 101889
CCCCCGGCGGCCACACCTCCTACTTCTCGACCCTGTACTCCACCACAGAATCATACTACAACGTAGAAACAAAACCTACCCCCGTCCGAGCAACACCTCCCCTACCTCCCGGATCAACGTCTCCTCGCCCTTCAACTCGGGGATGTTCCTCTTCCCCACCACCATCTCCGCGACCCCCATCGCCTTGCACAGGTCCACGACCGTCCCCTCCTCCGGCGCCTCGTACACGAGCAGCCCCAACGCGAACAGCGCCCCGTGCAACGCCTCGCGGCTCTGCGTCTCCTGCCCGATGGCCTCGACCAGCGACGCGACGAGCTCGACCTGCATTTCGTCCGTGAGGGGATCCGGCCGGCTGGCGAAGCGGGCGTTGTGGTTGTGCGCGGCGAGATTGTAGGCGAAGGAGGCGGCGACGATACGGAGATTGGTGTGCGGGTCTAGGAGTGAGGCTGTCGTCAGGTGGAGGAGGTCTTGGAGGAGGGCAAGGTTCTGGTTGTTGTTGGACCCTGAGAAGTGGTCTGGGTAGAGCGGGGTCGTGAATAGGTTGCAGGCGAGTTGGAGGAGGGTGATGCGTAGCGGGTAGGGGGTGGTTGATGGGGAGGCGGTTGCAGAGGCCAGCAGGGTGCGCAGGAGGTCGTGGTGCGGGTCTTCGGCGGCGAAGTAGCCCGATACGCGGGGGTCGAGGAAGAGGAGGCGCGCGAGGTCGACGAGTGCGAATTGGTGCTCCGGGGCGAGAGTGCGTAGTGTCGTTTGGAGGTAGGGGCCGAAGGTTGGGAGGGAGGATGGCAGGGCGACGTCGGCGGCAGGTTCAGGGCTGCTGAAGCGGCGTTGGATGAAGTCGATGATGGCTGTCAGGGTGGTGTCGGTGGTGTGGGGGTGGAGCTTCTGCCGCAGCTTATCGAGTGAAGGGATCTTCTTGTAGGTGACGTAGTTGGTGAGGTGACGCTGAAAGCTGGGGAGATGGAGCTGGCGGTGACGGTGCGTCGGGTGCGCCATCTCCAGCAGCAGGCGCACGTTGCCGCGCAGCTGCGCTGGGTTGGCGCCGGCCCACTCGTCGACCTTCTGGCCCTTGAGGAAGGTCATGAAGGTGGGCGTGGCGCGCACGCGGTATTTCGTGCTGACGTCCAGCGCGCTGCTGATGTCGACTTTGATCAGGATGGCGCGGTCCCCGGCCTCTTCGGCCAGTTCGTCGTACGTGGGATAGACCATTCTGCAGGGCGGACAGGTGGCGGAGGTAAAGAAGATGACAGCGCATGAGTGGGAGGCGGCGGTGAGATGCTGCTCCAGCTGGGCCAGGCTGCTTGCCATTCGGACCACGCCCTGGGTAACGGGCGAGGGTTGGGCCGGCGCTGCCGGCGCTGCTGGTGCTCTGGTAGCGGGCGCTTGAGCACCGTCTGTGCCAGTGCCTTGGGTGACACCACGCAGGGCCATTTCGATCTGTGGCTTCATCATCTGACCAAAGGGCGTGCTCAGGAAGGTCTGCGGGAGGTTTCGGATGTGTTCCGGAATGCCCTTTCCGAGAAGAAACATGGCCAGGTCTTGAGTGAAGTTGTTGCAGTTATGCAGGAAGAGATCGTAGGACTGCGAGTGTTTTTTTTTTTTTTTTTTTTAGTTCACAACTGATGAGCACTGCCGAATGCAGGAGCATGACACACCTCGGGCGTGTAAATTTCCACCACGGACTGGATGTATTCTTCGATCACATCCAAGGGGAGCTCCGTTTGGCCCAAATGCAGCTTCTCCATCGGCTGGCCATGGTGTGTGCTACCGGGCACAGCCGTCTGGATGCCCTGGCCATAGTAGTACTCGACCCCATTTAGAACCAGAGAGGTGTGGTAGATGGCATCGATTTGGGTGCCCGTCAAGGGCATGGAATACTGGGGAGATGCTTGCATTAGATACGATGCAAGTGCTGCTGAGCGACGTGACCTACCAATCGCGCGAGACCCTGTGTAGAAAGTCAGTCAGTGATCTGGGCTACCAAGACTCAGAATGATTGGAACCACCTTGGAAAGGTCATAGACGTACAGCTCAACATCCATGATGGGTGTGGATTGGCGTTTAAATCTAAAGATGGTATTGTTCTGCTCTTTTTTAAGGCGTGTAGATCGCCGCAGGCATCCTTCAGTTTACGTCAGCCGCAGTCACGAGATGGAAGGGTTCTCGAAGGCGATGGAATCGAGGGGGAGGGTAGTTGCAGACGTACAGTTGTGAGCAGTGAAGTAGTAATGGTGGACGCGAAGAGAGTGTATCCCACCGCGGTATCAAAGACCAGAATCATGAACTGAAATGAAATGCACTGTTGCTGGAACAGTTGTTAAACTGCCAGAAAAGGCACCCTGCCCCGCTCCACCAATCAGCATCCCCGCCCATCTCTTTGACATCATATCTCGAGCTTCTCCAACTCCATTAGTGCGCGCATTCTTTTTCCACCTCACACAACACAAACACAACATGGTACGTATTCTTCAGTATGAGATCAAGAAGAACCTCACCTCACTAACCCTGCGTCTGCCAGCCTCCCAAAGCGCGAAAACGCGGCCCGCCCGCATCCTCCGCGACGCCGAGCTCCGCCCCGAAACGAGCGCGACAATCCAAGCTCGCAAAGGAGAACGACATCAGCGCAGCCGAAGAGAACGAGATCAAAGAAGTCTTCCACCTGTTCTCCACAGATGCCGACGAGTTCCCGGACGAGAAGGAGGGCGTTATCCCGATAGAGGATGTGAAGAAGGCGCTTTCGTACGTGCACCTCCAGCCCTACACATTACTTTGCCCCTCATCCCACCCGTCCTCCTACCACTCATCGCAAGGAGAGAGCAATCCCAACTAACACCCCAACCCACCCCGAAAACAGAGCCCTAGGCCTCACCACTGACCCCCACGAACTCCCCGAGATCCTCTCCGCCCTCGACCCAACAGAAACCGGCTACGTAGCGTACGAGCCCTTCCTGACGGTGGCAGCGGCCAAGCTGCGCTCGCGCTCCGCCGACGCCATGGCCGCCGAGGTCGACGCCGCCTTCCGGCTGTTCACGCGCGGCGCCGATAACACGGGCGTCATCACCCTGCACCACCTGCGCCGCATCGCGCGCGAGCTCAAGGAGGACGCTAACCTGAGCGAGCAGTTGCTCCGGGATATGATTCTCGAGGCGAACGGGGGCGCCGGGGTGGGCGCTGGGGTCACCTTGGGTCAATTTCGGGAGGTGATGCTTCGGGCTGGGGTCTTTTGATTGCGTTGCTGTTGCGGGGATCATATTTGGGCATACATAGGCACCGGGAGGTTGGGAGGGGGGGGGGCGGGGGGGTGGGAGTGGGGTGTTTACTTATGGTGGTGGTGGTGACGATTTTATGCGGCGTTTTTGGTCTGGGTTTGAGGGTTGAGGTTTATTCTTCGTGTTCGCTTGTTGTATAGAGCGGGCGTTGTTGGTTTGGATTGTGGAAGTATGTACATGGGCATTGCTTGGGTTGTTGCTGGGTGTCTTATCAGTCATCATTCAGGCATATGGGTGGTGAAATTGGATTATCATAGCACAGGTACAGGATTGACGTTGGGCAAGTCATAAAATAACATGTTTATTGTATCCTTGTAAAAGCAAAACCGAGTCGTAATGTACCATTAATCGATCGCCTCCTGCCCTCTCTCCCTAAAATACAAGCATTGGTGTACAAATCTGGCAGCGGAAGCTATGTTCAGAGGTAAGGAGAAACAGCCATGCAAAGCAGAAACTAAACGCCTGCGAATGGTTTGCACATCGGGGGTATCATATAACGCTGATATACAGGATCTGGGATAACCAGCCGCAAAGATTCAATCCACGTCCGAGACTACTGCGGACTTCTCGCCAAGCGGTTCGACAGGTAACGAGGCGGCGACGCTGGTCGCTTGCGAAACATCCGAGACAGTGTCGCCAGTGGCTGCTGATGTAGCCGACATGCCATCTGATGGGTTGCTGGATGTCGACGACGGCGTTGATTCGCCTTCTTGCGAGGCCAGCTCGTCAGAGTCCATGCCCCAGGAGAAGCCGGGCTCCACTGCTTCGTAGAAGAGCATAAAGGCGCCGCCTTGGGACATGACATTGACTTCGCTGACCATCTGCACGTCCTCGTCGCTGAGTCGGTACCACCGCTCGGGCTTCTCCTTGTCGCCGTCCGCTTCGAGAACGGCCTCTGGTACATGCGCCGGGAAAGCCTCCGTCGGGTACTTCCGATAGCAAATGTAATGGCCGTTCTCGTGGCGACCATAATGCGTGACCACGGCTCGCAGCTCATATAGTCGGCTGGAAGAATCGTCACCTCGAATCTGTGATAGCATCGAGATTCTAGGGTCGGTTCCCCATTGCTCTATGTCCTTGTTGGCTTGATTCGAGGACAGCCCTCCGAGGCACCATTCGTTCAGATCCATGGTCTTGGGAAATTTGACGGCGGCGTAGTTCTTCCGGAGCATCCCTGTCATCTCGTCGAACATGCTGCGGTTGATATGAACGACCAGGCACCTGGGGGGTCGAGCAATCACGGCCTGTCGTGACTTGGTTGTGGACACCCTGTTCTTCGAAGGAATGTGGCATTTCTCTGATAATGTCTTCTCGGCAAAATCTTCCTCCGCCAGTGCCTCGTCAACGGCTTGTAGACGCTCCCGAGCCGACTTGCAAAGAGCATCCGCGACTGTTGCAGACTGAGGACTCGACCGCGTAGTCTTCGTTTCCTCTTCAATCTGGGTCAGCAAATTCAAGAGCTGGGCCCGCGTGCGCTGCAAGGTACACTTGGCGCATTCCACCCCCTCAATCGGCTCCAGATGCATGTAGTGATGAAGACACTCCCGGATGTCATACTCAAACTTGGGCCCAAGCGGCACCGTCAAGCAGTTGAACGGGATCAGAGATAGACCCTCGGTCCATCCACATTGTATACATCCAACCCTCTGGGCGAGAAGACCTTCCAATGGGTTCGCAACGAGCTGGGTTTCCGACGCTGCTGGCCGCAAATCAACCGCACGGTCTGTCGGCTCCGAGACCCCATCAGTGCCAATGACATGTTCCTGCGGTCCAGCCATTTTCAGGCCCAGGTTGCGCGTCTGCCGCCGCGTCGCCTGCCGCATTTCGAGATCCAACTGGTCCACGACCTTTGCGAAGTATTCCTGTGCGTCCTGTTGCTGCCAACTACTCATCGATTTCAGATCCGGCGGAGTCCATAGCCGCTGACCGTAGCTCTCCGCGCTGTTCAGTCGCTCGATAATCTCCTTCAGGGCCTGGTGGGTGGAGAACGAGGACCGCTGGCCCAGCTGTTCGAGATTCCTCTCCAGGAAGTCTTCTAGCGAGTGGAGGGATGCCAGCCCCTGGATGATGCTATTTTGGTAACACGAGTTGTCCCAGTTGCCCAGACCCGGCGGGTGGTTGTCCTTGCCGCTCAGGAGCGAAGTGCCGAAGCCGGGGAAGGCCGACGCGTGAGGCAGGAGGGCGGAGAAAATTCCATTGTCGAGACCGAAGATCCGTCTCATCGCTTCGCTTTTCGCTTCGAACGTCATCGGCGCGGACGGCGAGTCGTCCGCCGACACAGTTCTCGGAGAGTCGAGTGCGGCAACCAGTCGCGACGGTGTAAAGCGGACCACTAGGTTCCATACGAAACGAACCAGCGAAAAAGGGACTAGACCCAGATAGCTCAAGATAAGGTAACCGGACACGACGGTCACCAATACACCGACGGAGAAGCTGGGGTGGCCTTGCAAATGCTGGAAAGCGGTGTCATAGTTGCTGTAATGCACGCTGCTGAAGGGACTCTGAGTGGAGAATCCGACCCCCTCTCTGCGAGCATTCATGGCTGGTGAGAGAAAGTCAGAGTCTGCGGCATGAGGACAGAACTATAAGCATATCTCAGTTAGCAGTAAAATGAAGACCGGCAGGATGGTCTGATGCGGAGACAAATGACTGTCCAACAGGTAGGTGTAGGTGCGGCCTGCCGAATAAGCAGCGGCCAAGTGCGTGTTGGGTCGCTACCGCCACCCGGAAAAGTTTTATCGATACCGTCCGTCTCCACACAAATTATTCCCATCACTCTGGGTGCCGCAATTACTTTCTCTGGGCTCACCACGGTTAACTTTTCGCGGTGTGCATTATGGCCAAGTCGAGACGTAAGTATATCTGTGCGCTTGAATAGCTTTTGATTTTACACATGCATTCCTAACATTATTGCGCCTACATTAGCCCAGTCCAAACATTCCCGTGCTGCCCGCCGGGCAGCTTCTCCCAGTCTCGATCTCGACAAGTCGTTGGTCTCCGTCCCTCGGGTGGAGGAGACTGTGCAACGTGAATCCATTCTAGCCGATCGAGCAAATGCTGGTGTCTCGAAGAAGAAGGCCAAGTCGAAGCCTCTGAGCAAAGTGCAGCGTGCGAGACAGCAGAAAGGAATAGAGAGAGCAGAGGCTGTCATGGATCAGCTCGAGAACAAAGTCAATCGAAGTGCCAATCGTGCCAAGGTCGTCAAAGCTCGCAGGGTATGAGTTCAGTTCCAGCCATTTACAGCGGTCTTATTTGCATGATTTCTGACAAGAAATGCTTATAGGGCGAATGGGAGGACCTGAACCGCAAGGCGTCTAAGACAGCATTCCAAGCCCTCAACGACGAGGCCGATGACCTCGACGCCATGGTGGATGACTCTGCTGCCCCCACAAAGAAAAGCAAGCCTGTTGCGCAACCGATCTTTGCCGCTCAGAATCCGGTTGTCGCCCAACACGCCGACAATGACGAGGATGAGGAGATCACCTGAATCAATTCCGCAGAAGAAAAGTTTTGGGTTGCACCAAATCTTTATTTCCTGGGCCTCAGCTGGTTGATCATCCGGTCGATCTCGGCGGCGGCTGGTCCGGACGCCCGTGTCTGCAGGAGCTCAAGGGCATTCACATTCTTTGCTCGGAAGGCTTCCTCGCCTGCTTTGGCAATCATCCCACATTTCACCCACATTTCCACTTTTTCCTCTGCGGGCAGGTTGGTGCATTTGGGGACAAACACCGAAGCGAGCTTCGTGTTCCCCGCTCCCAGGATTTCATTGTAAAAAGGCTGTCGTGAGTCGTGTGAGTATATGCATGTTTGAGAGTCATGGGCCTAGGGATTTCTCACCTCCCACCCTATGGGGGATTTTTTGATTTTCCCGATATCTTCCAACTCTCCCCAATCTCGCTTGGCCACTAGAGCTCTCAATCTCAACCACCAGAATGTTTTCTCTGGCATCCTAAATTCACTTTGGAGCTTCTGTGCTCTCTTGCCGTAACCTGATCTGATTAGCCTAAATATTGTTTCGTTCAAGCTCAGGCCTAGAAACTCGGTCCTGTCGGCAAGGTCCTTGTCCAAAGCTTCTTGCACTTTCAGCAGCTGTGAAGCTTCAGACAACAGCTTTTGTTGTAAGACTACCGATGGGTCCTTCGAGTCTGACAGCAGGCGCGATGCTAGATGGAGCTTTTCTGTCTTCCGTGGCAGGTCCGTCTCATTCAACGCCTCTAAAAGAAGCACATTCGAACCATCGATAGGACGGTCGTCCTGGTAGAACAGGTCCTTGAGCAGCTCTGTGTCCTGCGACCGGGCATTTGTTTCCACAAGGGCAGATGCCATGGGGCGGGTGTTGATAGTCCGGAAAAAGCTCGCGAGGGGGAGTTTTGACTTGAGGTGTAGAAGGACGTAGTTCACTAGATCGACGTCTCCACTTTCGATAGCTTTGTCCAAGGCAATCTCATCCTCCTCCATATTCAGCAGCAACGGAACCTGCTTGCCGGCCCGCGGTTCGTGGTTCAATAGTTGTGTTGCGAGATGCACGCGCCCTTCATCATAAGCCGTTTGAGCAATCAACTCAAATGATATACCCGGCTTTCCATCTAGTCTCTGAACAATGAGCTTACAAACTGCCTCGTCATCTCCCGTGGCGACTTTGACTTTTTGGCTCGCCCAATGGACGTAGATTTTGTCGGCAGCCAGTTCGAGGTATTCGGAAATTCGGATTGCCAGAAGATATTCGTGCCTGTTCACTAAGCGCTCGATGAGCCGCTCTGGCGTAAGACGCATATACTGCTCGTAGGAAATCGGCAATCCGATCTGATAGTCCCTCACTGCCTTCAACACTCGTAGTTTCTCCGTCATTTCCACGAATTCGTCGCTGTTGTATAAGTCGAGCACAGACTTTCCAAAGGAGGCTGCCTTCAACAGGCGTTTTTGCCAGTGTGTATCAAATTCCTGGCCCGCAGCTTTGACGCAGGTGTCAACTGCCTCTGGCAGACTAGGGCGGATCCGTTGAATATTCTCATCAGCTTTGGGGGATTTCTTCTCCAACAAGTCCACGGAATCCAAGAGCACCGATGCAGGCGAAGTAGAGCCAAGCCGGAAGATCGCCTCCGTGACGTCTGGCCCAAAAGCGTCAGTAGACGTCAATGAGGGTTCGGGAAAGGGACCCACCAGTGACTTTGTGCAAAAATTCGCATGTATCATTAGTGATGAGTCGTACACCATCAAACTCCGGTATAACTTGAACTGTTCCATCGTAGTAATACCTGCGTCGCTCAGTATTGTTATAGGGCGTGGAGAGCCGGACCTCCTAAGACATACCTCGCAGCAACACCATTGGGCCCAATAAGATGCACCTCATCTTCCCACGCAATAACAACCGCATCGTCTCCACACCAGTCGACAGTCCTAGGCGTCACTCGGGATTCCGGGTCATATTCGCTGTACTTGCTTTGGAAGTCACTGCTCACAACCCAGACTTTCCCTTCGGCTGTGATGAGCGCGACAAATCTTCCGGTAGGTGATACGCTCGCATGTTTGAACGGTCCATTCTGGAGAACCTTGTCCTCCGCTTCGGTCGGGTCGACCAAGTAGACAGTCTTATCAACAGCTAGCAACACCTCAACTGAGCGGGACAGCGTGTACGCAGGCGGTATCAGCGACCATGAGGAGACCTCTCCCTCTGGACAAGGTGCCAACAACCTGGGCCGCGGCTCGTCGTAGTTCGACACAACCACCAGCTGGTTGTTTGAGAGCAGCGCCACAAAGCCCGACGTCCAGAAACGACATCCCCTCACGCCATATTCTTCAGCCCCCTAGTCGGCAGTCAGCCCACACAAAATTAGACCTACCGGCACCGGAAGACTTACATTACCAAGGGAAAAGGAGGTGAAATCGCCGTGAAGCCCAAAGTAACGGCGGACCGTGCCGTCTTCGGTAATGACCAAGAGCTCTTCTTTATCGGACCAGCCGAGGCCACGGATCGTGCCGTACTCCCACTATAGGAAGAATTAGGCGGCTGATATCTCATGCTAGGGGAGGTCTACTTACATTTAGCCGATTGATGAGCTTCCCTGAGCACGAGTAGATGTCAATGCTCGACTTTGTCGTCTGTGCGTCGCGGAACCGGTACGGCTTGCTTTCATCTCGGTGCAGCGCTATTGAGACCCGTCAGTAAGGCGAATGCAGCGTCACTTTCCGCAGCGAGACGTCTCGTACCGATAGCTCCTCCGTAGGGAGCGCCCGCGATGATGTAGTTCTCTAATTCGATGTCTTCATCGAAGATCGCGTCATAGATGGGCACCTTGCGGTAGAAACTATCGCCCAGTCTCTCCCAGTTGGCGAGAGGATTAGATGGGGCCATTGACAGCAGTCAAAAGACTGAAAACAGCCTGGGCAGGGAATAACAATGAACAGACGACGCTGATGTTGTTCATCGGGGGTTTCCGTCGGGGAAGCAGCAGCAACCAATTTAACTAATAGTAGTAAGGTAGCAACAACTCCGGACCGATGGGGTCAAGCTCCGGCGCTAAGCCTGATTAGGTCAGTAGTGTGCTGCACTCACCTTCCTACATAGATATCTGCCTCAGGCTGCCAGCACTTATCCCCCGAACAATAATGTTGGCTGCTGCCAGGATGCCGCCGTATGCGAGGTACGATGGATCACAACGCGGAGATCCGCCATCTGGCCTTGGAGCTCTCGGACCTCGAGGTCGCTCTGTTTCTCTGCCTGGCAGTCCATGAGCACTGTCGAGTCGAGACGACCGACACCCACATCAATGACGTTGCCAAAGAGCTCGCCCTGGTAAATGACCGATAACGGGACTGCGTTTAGAATCTTATACCCATTGACTAACGAGCAGCCGCACCAGATATGCGCCAACACTTTCGAACTATCTCACGCGATCGTTGACTGCTCGCATGCGACCACGTTCGACACGTTCCTGGCGGAAATATCAGCACCGCAGACCTCCAGGGACCATGTGCGTCCTGCGCGTCCGCGCATGACAACCGAGTCTGTAAGCATTCGTACTTCGCAATGATGTTTCTGCGACCGCACCACTGATCAGACCAGTCGAGTACATTACTCTCTGCTCACGACTTACAGGGCGGTCGGAGTCGTACGAAGTCGTCGAGGTCGCCCGGATCCTCCTACGGCGTTTCCAATGTCATCATAGCGAAGCACTTCGACCATGTTGGAGACAACATCCAACGATCGGTGCTCGAGGTAATAGCCGATCAATGACTACCTACTAAGCCTCGCCGACCATCTGACTGGAAGAATAGTTGATGCGCTCGAAAAGTCTCTCCCTCCAGGCTGGAACCTGGCAAGCACCAGCAGACTTCCTTTTCGTGCCCCTGATAGCACGCACGGGAGGACAAGACTCACCCTCGTTGAATTCTCATTTGGTCGGCCTCCCTCTCATCCACCTACACTCCAGCCTGCTCATGCGTCAACAGAACGACCACTTCTTCATCTCACACTACCAAGACCCCGAGGACAGCTACGCATACTTAGAAGAAGACAGCGACTGGCTCTCGGAGGGACAAACATCCGCTTCGTCCGTGATCCGCAAATCCGAAGCCCAACCGAATAAAGGCCACCCACACATAGATCGAAAGGTAAATCCCCTCCCCCAAGGACCATTCCCAACCCTACAAAGAGGCTCAAGCTGACATGCTGACATGGAACGTCTACAGACACTAGATAAAGTACAGCAATGCAGCGAAGCCGTCTCCGTGGGTGCGGACATCATCCGCTATCAGCAAGATATTGTCGTCTTCCTGCGGCTCAGCCGCGCGGTGGCCGGCGGCATCTCCACGCGATCGAACCTGCATTTCAAGGCATTCTCCAGGTCAGTCCCGTTTCCTTGCGCGAATCGCACGAGAGGACACTTGCTCACCTCGCCGACATGTCTCGGTTCGGTAGGTTGCTGGCTGTCTTGCATGGCGTGGACTTCGTCACCCCGTCGATCGCGGCCTTGGCTGCAAAGAAGGTCTTTCGCCATCGGATCGTGGTGGCTCGGCCTGAGGAGGACCGGAGCTTGCAGTATGGGAGTGATCTTGGGGCGGTGACGAAGGTGCTGGAGTACGCCAACCCGGATACAATCTTAGAGGGGGTGCTTACGCTGGAGGCGCCGTTGTAATGGTGCTGCACCTGTCATCGGGCTAATTCTGGGGCCATCAACCTCGCTGTATCTGTAGTAGAAATGTCAGTTTGGTTCCTGTTCCTGTTGGTTACGTCAACCTTTTGGGGCTATGTTTTTGATTTCTAGGACTATCACTTCCAGTGTCTGAAGGACTACAGTACCCTGTGTCCCTGCGGTTTTTCGTCCTTTCCTTCCTGCTTGTAGGCTTCATATTCAGCAGTCTATATCAGATAACGAAGGTTCGGTACAGCAGCACAATCTACCCTGTGGCCATTCTGCAGGAGAGACCTTTCTTTATCTTCCGTATTTGATTCCTGCGAAACATATGATTGTTATTCCTCCGGACTGTATTCTACGTCTGTGGATCCCCATGCATCGTAGCCCTCATACTTTCATTTAAGCTCATATCGCCATAACCTCATAAATATGTGCCATGGACATAAATCCATACCAACTCCAATCTATCAAATCAAGAGTAGCCCCTATACCATATGTACTACCCCATCTTCCACGGGCCCCGCTACATAGAAGCGCAGCAAGCACCCAGCCCGACTAACACCCACCCTGCGAAAAATCAACGCCGATCCCTCTTCAGGAACAGCTCGGGCAAAACAAATCTGTCCTCCGCATCGCCGCTAGCAGGACGAGGGGTGCCATCGACGTCGCCACCGCTCGACCGCCCAGCGTCGACGAAAGCCATCATCTTGCGCCATTCATCCAGCACGACGTCGACCTCGGTCTTGGCGTCGCCCACGATGGCGTCCATCTTGATGTCGTTGCGGTCGTAGCCGAAGGGGTCCTCGAGCTGAGAGCCGATGCCCTCGATGCCGTATAACGTGAAGATCACCAGGCTGACCATCGGGATGGTCCACCAACCCATGTCGTCGACCATGCCGAAGGGGAGGACGCAGCCGAAGAGGGCCAGGACCTGTTTCTGATGAATCCTAGTCGTGGTGTCAGTAGAGGAAGGTCTTTGGGTAGGAAATGCGTTTGGAAGGTCTCAACGGGCTCAATATTTGATGGAGGGGGGGGGGTTGGCCCTGCCAGGAAGAAAGAGGCAAAGAGAAAAAAGGCGGGTAAGGCGTAACACAGAAAAAGCAAATGTCAAAGCAGAACTTACAAGTGCGCCACTGGGATCGGAGTAAGCTTGATCGTCTCCATCCGCCCGTAGGCATCAGTCAGAGTGTTCAACTGCGCCTGCATTTGACTTGCCCCCGGGGCGTGGAACCAGGCGCGCTCAACGCCGCGCTTGATGAACTGATCCACGAAGAAGGTAAGCTGGTAGGGGAGTCCAAGTCCGCCATTCTCATGGCCCTCGAGCCCAGCGGGCAGGAGGCTAGCGAAGTCCGGATTGAAATCCGTGACGCCATTCTCCGCGACGTCGCTGCCCAGAGCCCAGGCTGCACCCCATTCGGCGCGGAGGTGATTCTTGACAGCAAAGGGGATAGCCATCAGGATGCGCACCGTGCGTTCGATGTCCTCCTTCTCTGCCGCCGTGGGCGGGCCTCGGGGGCTGTACCCATTCGTGACGATGATCCGGACCAGGTTCCGAACGCAGGTGTTGATAGTATTCATGCCATTTCGACCATCCCAAAATCTGTTGTAGGAGGTCTGATTGCGGAAGACTAGCATAAGGCCGACCACGATGGACAAAGATGGGATCTTATTGATTTTGTGATAGTGTGCGATAAGTTGCGGTTCGCGGTTGTCACGGCGACAGGGAAGCAAGAAAAAGAACTCACAATGCTACTTGGGAGGCCGACGGTGTCGAAAACGTCTTTGTCCAGCCATACCACGAATGCTGTGAATAGTGCATGCAAGAAGACTGGCACCAGAATTGCCGCATGAATGGCGCCTTTGATGAACCGAAACACCAAAGGCCATCTACGGTCACGTCAATATAAGCGCCCAACTCACTCAACAGGGAAGTCGAGAAAGATGGGAAGACGGTACATACCTCCTTGGTTTGTGCCTGGTCGATAAAAGATGGGGATGGGTACCGTGACGATAATGGTGGGCATTGTTGAGAAATATAGTATTCTGGCGGCTCAAGGCCGGTGTGGGAGGGTTGCTGAGACTCAAGCGCATGACCAAGTCGATTTGAGATGGTAAACCTGCAGGAGATATGGGTATGTCAGGTACACCAGTAGATCCTTGGCCTGGTGTCAGGGACTCGAGAATTGGGATTTTGGATGGAGGGGCAAGAAATGGAAGGAGGAAAAATAAAGAGCGGTCTGCGACTTCACGTCCGGTAACTACAGTACAGCTAAGGTACTGTACTAGATGGGACTAGTGAGTAGTTACCTAGTCTAGTCTAGTAAGCCCGATCTTGATCTTATCAGATGGATAAGGTGTGGATATACTCCCCCCCTCGAACAAAGATTATCTTTCTCCACGCGGGTCTCGGTTAGAAGCCTACAAACGACGGACAGGAATATGAGATTCCTTGAAGATCTAGAGCATGCATTGTTCGCGTCATGTCTTGACTCACATTTCTTTGTCCCAGACCGCAACGACTTCGGCGAAACAAGGACTCAGGCGCGGATATCTGCGACATTGTCAACAGACACAATGCTGGTAGGGAGTTGTAGAAGAAGCGCAGCCGAGAGATTTCCGCTATCTCTGGCTGCTACTGTGAATATCGGACTCAGTAGCCGCTGGTCCCTCGAGATCGGTCTGGGTATAAATTGACCGCTGCGCGCCATCGAAATTTGATCCTCTAATCTCAACAGTAGATACACAACTGACTTCCTTGCCTGTACTTGAAAGTCCACAGAGTCTACTTTTACCCCTCTTGACTCCTCTACCTTTGCTTTATCCGCATATCTGTTGAAGAGATGTCTTACGCATACGGCCCGTACAAGGGTTGGTATGGCCCCGGGTTCGAATCTGAGTCCCAGGACCACAAAGAGATCGAGCACAGGATTGACGAAGATGCATCGGGTTCGAATGAGCCTCGAGAATTCAAATATACTGGCCAGAAGCTTGACGAGCAACTTGTCTCCGAAGTGATGGAACTTCTGGCAAAGAACGGCATCGCCGCCTTTCTATTCGGTGATATGATGCTCCGCTTCTTCGGTTGTGAGGTGACAGTCCGCAGCATCAACCTCTCGATCCCGGATGAATTCATGGAGAAAGCAGTCCAGGTCCTACGTGGGGCAGACTTCTACGACGGCCCCATCGAGCCCTTCGAAGTAGAGGAGTCCGATTGTTACTTTTTGGTGCCTGCGTCGTATCCAACGGGTTTCTTCGCCCATGGATGTCGATACTTCGAAGACACCGACCTTGACCACTATGCCTGGGGCGCTTGGTGGCGGCCTACGCACGTCTTTCACCTCAAGCCTGCCCCGGGTAAACTGGGCCACATTGACATTCACTTGTTCGACCACTCCGTCAGTTTCTGGGATCTGCCTGCTCCTACCCTGGTTGAAGATGCCCGAAACTACGTCCTGTCGAGTGACCGCCGCCTTCCGAAACCCGTTTGTTTCGGGACGAACCGTCATGCGATCAAGATGATCTCGCCTGTCCGATGGGTCGAAGCCCTCATCTTGCTTACATATCGGGATGTACATACGTGTCATCGACTCTTTCACGGGCGGGTATGGCCTGAAGATCTCTACATCACGTTTTTTATGGCCGGCAGGTCGGAATCGCAGGACAAGGATCTCTTCGATAAGCAATACCTCGCCAATTATCTCGACAATTGCTACGACTGCGCTCTCGATGATCTCGCTCTTGATATAGAACATCTTGAAAACGTGGTCAAGATACAGGGATCGTTGGACGCGAGGTGGCTTCGGCTAAGAGACTTCCAGCCACTTTTCCAAGAATATTTCGAGTCATTGTTCGAGAGGAAGCGTCTGTTATTTGAAGACTACCACAAGTCGCTCGAGCTCCTCATTCACGAAGACGAGCAGTGCATGGAGAAGGAGAAAGAAGAAGAGGATCGACTTGAGGCTTTCTCCGAGCTGCCCGAGTTCAGGGGGTGGGATCTGGCATTCAAGTTGCGAAACGCAGCAAAAGAACAACAACACAAGATTGAAAAATGCATGTGGCCCCATGGCGTCATGATACCATGGGCTCTAGCCAACCACGACGGCAAGGCCATGGATGATTTTGCTCAACGCCTGGCAGAGGCGTGGCTATTGCCAGAAACCCCTTTTCCGCCTACAGGGTTTCCCAAGCACTATCGCCCCATTCAGCCAACTGCCTGCTATCCATTAAAGGACGAAGTTAGGTACTAGACCTGCACCCAATTGTTTACCAGTTGTAGTTGTAGTTGTTGGAGTGGTGATCCGCTATGTCATTCGATCTCAGTTACGCGTTATACTATGAACTACAACTGTTATTTATCACTTCCACCTAGTCATCCGCCAAAAATCTGAATCATTAAGCTCGTATCATGTCAAATGAACAAAAGACCCCCCACCTCTTCGGTAGTCAGGCTCGCCTGAAGTCAGACATTCGCAAACAGAACAAAGAGAACAAGACCAGCACAAATCCCCTCTCATTCTCTTCTTGACGTGATGCGATGCATCTCTGGGATTATCTCCGTAGCTAGTCAGTGAATGCGACCTCGTTCCTTGAGTCCTTTAATCATTTCGATTCAGCGATTGTTCTTTTCGTGCCTTTAGCGAAGGGACCGTTCATGGCAGCCTGCAAGGGGCAACGGACTTTGCGAGACCCAGGAAGAATGATCGAAATTCCGCGTGTTTTTGCTTGTTCCCAAGGTGTCACTAGGCACTATTCCATTGACATCATCGGTAGAGATGGGAAATGAGTCAGATTGCACGGATCGGAAGACATGCGACGACCGTAGGGCGATACAGCGAAGCTCGGGACTCTTCAGGATGGGAGATTCGTGTCCTGAAATCCAGTAGGCTTTCATCTGAGCCGGTGTCACTCTGGTGGCACTGGGAGATCATGCCACAAGTAGAGATGCATGTCTCAGATGTATCGATCGTGGCTGAGAGCGAATCCGAAATCAGTGGTCTAACAGTATCCCAGCTGTCGCACACGAATTCGCCAGGTCGACAACGTCTAGGGCTTGGACCCGGCGTCCCATGAGTTGTCACTAAAATGACTATCAAAGTTGGTCATTAGCTCGTCCTCAACCGGGAAACTTGAACTTTGAAAGAGCAGACATGCTACGATTTCCAGGGAAGAAGGAGAAGGAGAGAGCAAAAGAAGGGGGTTAGGGGGGGGTCGACGGGAATTTAAGACACTAACTAGTTTGGTACTTTTGGAAATAGCACCTCTTGACATTGCTTACCTTACTGAAAACCTTCGATCCCTACAAGCCTTGGCTTGGTAACAATTCAGAGTCATCCGCCTGTTGTAAAGATCTCTTGTTGGCCGAAATCTCTGCCCCTTCTTAGGATTAGGACCAAGTGGTAAGATTGTTGTTTGGTCCGGCCATACGACCTTGGAATAGATCAAAAAGCAGCAGTTGTAGTCAGCAATTCTTATTTCGACTAAGACGAATGGGTTCGCTGGCAGGAGTCTCAATTGAAATAATCCGTTGGCTGCATAGTCCACTCTACTTTCCGCCTTCCATGTAGCGGCTGAACGTGGAGTGATGGCTAGTTGATTAGGGCAGTCGTAGTGGGTCGAACCCGAAGATAAGCATCACGCACCAACGTTTGACAGCTAAGGGTGGAAGCCACTATGAAAGCTTCCAGTCGGCTAAGGTCAAGCCCTGTTACTCGAAGGTAATAATGAGATGCAAAGTGCTCGTCGCCTGTGTAACACCGGACAACAGAGCCCGTCAGAATCGCGAGGTCAGGTCTGATGCTGTTACATCCAAGTTCGTCTACAACGACCCTTAATCCTAGTCCAAGGCTCAATCTGTGCGCCTAGCGGTCGCTGCGATGGATTTTCGTCGCTTCCCCTCGAGGCGAGTTGGCTGATAGTATTGCGTCATGCCGCCCACGAAAAGACTAAGAGGTGTCTGAGGAATCCTCGTTCTTTGGGTCAGGACATTCAGTGATGTAAGAAGGCAAAGTAAAGATGAAGGGTGCCTGTGGAATATGAATTCATGATCGACTATGTGTACTCAAAAAGAAGGATATAATTAGAAATGCTGTAACCGTTGGATAAAGATCTTCAAGATGACCTATGGTTCTGCTTGTATGCTGCTCGGAAAGTGGCCGTTGGCCGTTGAGAGTTCCTTGATTGGATGACAAAGCCATGAAGATCGCGATTGCACTTGAGCCGATACGGGAAAGTATAGTGGGATTCTTTCCCGTTTCTTCGACAAATGATGGGTTGTCCCCCGCAAATGCCAGACTCACCCACCCAATCAAAGAGCCGGAATAACGCGCCGCCGACATCAGGTTCCGGCTGGGCTGAAGTCATGATCGGCAACGCGCAATCGGCTCCAGGATTGGTGGCCAGCCAGCCTTACGAGAGCTCTTCTGCCTTTTACCAGTTACCAACTGACAAGTGCTCACTCACTACGTAGGTTAATCTGCTTTGGCCCCACACAAAAGTACTCCAGACGTACCTAGATTCAATGCTCCATGTCAAGTGGATGGACGGAAGCCCCCCTTTCCCGCACGGCGGGTCGAGGCTTGCCTGCTGCATGTCTGTCTAATTTGGGATGGGAGTGATAGACATGAGAAACTGCCTGGCGCGGTCAAGGGACCTGCTGCTTTAGGGCTGATAATCGATTAACACATTGCGACGTCATTCCATCGCAGGGCTCTCCCAAGTTGAATGCACACAAGTCAAGCGGTTGTTGTACCAAGGCTTGTTTCGTAAAGATGGAGTGACATTCACCACCCGCCCGTTTGACTTGAGGCAATACGTAGCCTGACGTCATATCCACCTCGTTCTTCCCTCAGGCAAGAAGTTATATAAACCTGAGGATTTCATGTTCCAATTGTCCTCAGAACATCTGCAATCTACACAACACTACACAACACAACACAACACACTCTAAGCAACAACAAGAACTTCAACCAACAACTCAGCTACTCCTTTTCTCTCCTTTACTTCAACAACTACAATCACTACATATCACACATCATGTCTGGAATCATTCACAAGGTCAAGGACGTGGTCACTGGTCACCACCACGAGAACAAGACCGAGAACACCACCTCGGACAACCACGGCCCCCACTCCTCCAAGATGGCCAACAAGATGGACCCTCGCGTTGACAGCGATCGTGGTAGGTGTTCCTCTTTCTCATTCATAGAAATTCGGTGCTAACCTGAGTCTTCAGACAACCGTGCTCGCCACGAAACCATGGGCGGTGCTCACGGCCCCCATGAGTCCAACATGGCCAACAAGGCCGACCCCCGTGTTGATTCGGACCGGGACAACCGCGCTCACCCTTCCACCACTACCGCTGGAGCTGGCTACAGCGGCAGCACCAACGCTGGTCCTCACGACTCCAACATGATGAACAAGGCTGATCCCCGTGTCGACTCGGACCGCGATAACCGTGTCCGTCACGAGGCCCTTGGAGGAGCTCACGGCCCCCACGACTCCAGCTTGGCTAACAAGGCCGACCCCCGTGTCGACTCGGACCGCGACAACCGCGCTCACCATTCCACCACCGCCACTGGAGCCGGCTTCGGTGGCAGCACTGGCTACAGCGGCAGCACCAACGCTGGTCCTCACAGCTCCAACATGATGAACAAGGCCGACCCCCGTGTCGATTCGGACCGCGACAACCGCGCTCACCACTCCACTACCGCCACTGGAGCCGGCTTCGGTGGCAGCACTGGCTACAGCGGCAGCACCAACGCTGGCCCTCACAGCTCCAACATGATGAACAAGGCCGACCCCCGCTTCGACTCGGACCTGGACAACCGTGCCCGTCACGAAGCTCTCGGAGGAGCCCAGGGCCCTCACGGCTCCAGCATGGTTAACAAGATGGATCCCCGCGTCGACAGTGACCGAGGTATGTCTCCAATCAGTTCTAAGTACTTTTCATCCAAAAAAACCACTAACACATTCCGTACAGACAACCGTGCTGCCTTCGGCGGTGCCACCACCACTACCGGCCACGGCGCCTACGGCTCTTCTACCGGTGCCGCAGGCTACGGTGCCGGCCCTACCACTACCACCAGCGGAACCGGCTTCGGCGGCAGCACCACCAACGCCGGCCCTCACAGCTCCAACATGATGAACAAGGCCGACCCCCGTGTCGACTCCGACCTGGACAACCGTGCCCGCCACCAGGGTATGGCCAGCAGCAGCTACAACACCAATGCCACTGCCGGCCCCCACCGCTCCGACATGGCCAACAAGATGGATCCCCGCGTGGACTCTGACTTGGACAACCGTGGTACTCTGGGCACCCAGCGTGGCTTCTAAGTTCAAGAATCTTAGACAAGACAAGACAAGACGATGGGAAAAGGGCTTCGAAGAAGTCTTATCTCCAATCTTGTATTCATGATGCTGTTATGACCTGTTGATACGCCCCATGTGCTTTACTGCTTCTCTCTTGTTTGATACCAAGCAAGCTTAATGATTCTTTCCTACAATGTACTTTATCGAGACTGATTTGCTATCAACTGAATGAAATCTTCACATGATTATCGGTCCGCGTGCCCCAGGCGCTAGATTAAGAAAGACTTGTGGATTAGAACTTTCAAGCTCGAGGCCAGCAGGACTCTGCCTGGATAGGTCCATTCCCACGTCCCGGGGGAGAACCCCCGGACCCCCCTTTCTTTCAGCCTCCCCAACACTTGAGATAGCTCCCTGTTGCATGGAGTATATCCACATCCCCTACTAGACAAGTCCCGCCTCGCAACCGCAACTTAAGCTACACCTAGCTACACAGCTCAAACAACCTCGCCCACGCCCTACACCCCAAGTCCAGTCCAGCACGAGTCTAACTTCCTACCACATGAAACGAGCAACACCGGACCCAAACATTCCCTACGCATACCCTACCCCATCCCCTCAACCACGAACCCAATCCATCCCAATGCCACTGCACAGTAATACCTAAACCACGCAGTAAACCTTCAACCACAGCACTCGACCAACCCCAACATCCAGCATAGCACAACAACCCACAAAACCCCCAAATGCAGCCAATCGCTAGTCAACAAACTTCCTTTCCAGGTTTGTGGCGCAGTGCAGTGCAGTGCAGTGCAGTGCAGAGCGTGGCATCAAGTAAGTATGTAGGTAGGTATGTAAGATTTCATTCGCGCTCGCCTGTGTCTGGAGTCCCAAGGCTCAAGAGCCAACTACTTAGACCGGGTAGACCGGGTAGATTCCTTGCTGCGGTGAAGTTTACTTGTTATACTTTAGCTTGGGTGAGTGGTGGCTGGGCTTCCTTACTTGCTCTGTTTTGTCTTTTCTTGTCTTGTCTTGGGTATTACCTAATAGGTGGGTAGGTAGGTTTCGGGAGCGGCTGGGTGTGCAATTTAGCTGGGTTGTATCTCAGTCTTTTGGTTGTATGGAGTGAGAGGTTAGTAAGTAGGTAGGTAGGTAGGTAGTGGTGCTGGTGCTGGTGGCTTGGGTTCGGGGTTGGGGTTGGGGTTTGTTTGGGCTTGGGCTTCAGTACTCGGGCTGGGTTCACTCGGGACTGGTTGGTATACATCAGGGCATGGATGCGTTGCGGTTGCCGGTGATGGCTTACAGGAAGTGGAGTTTTACTGTGCGGTAGAATGGGGTTCCGTATTTGAAGGTAGGAAGTCGGGTACTGTACTATGCTATCCATGCTATGTTCTACTATACCTATAGGTGCGATGTATCTCCTCCCTATGGGCAGGATAGCTGCTAAGAACGCTCGGCACTACGAGGCTAACTATGGATGCAGGCAGGTCATGCTGGTCAGCCCCGCTGCTCAATCGGGCCGATTGGCCAGCAATACGGTACCGATGCCAGTACGATACAGAAACCCCGGCCGGGGTTCGGGTGAGACATGCGTCTTGAACTGGTCGGGGTGTGTACGAGTCACACAGGCATGCAGTCCTCGGGGGTTGAGATCTCAACTGCTTGGGGCCAGGGTCCGGGCGGATGCATCGCATCATGCACTGCAGGTATATCTAGGGTGAGACTTGTATCGATTACCTGGTGGATCATGGATTATGTTACGCAGACTTATGCAGGCTCCAACACTTTAATCCGACGAGAAAGTATTTCAAGATGCATCTGAGGAACTACCGACTAGTATGTACATCTTCGCCGAGAACGCCGGGGAAATGAGAAAGTAAAAGACAATCCGACTCGGGCGGTCTTCTGCATGTGGCGGCTGCGCAGGACCAAGGGGATCGAGCGACTGCCGATCAGAAGACGCCATCTGCGATGTCGGGCATCATCTGTGAAAGAAAGGGTTGCTTCAAAATGGGTATAAGTCATATCAAGGGGACGGACCGCAATGCTCGATGCTTAGGCTGAAAATGGGAAATGGACGATAATGGTGGCTTGAACGGAAGGGCAAACAGAAAGTGAGAGTGCGCGACAGTGATGATGGGGACGCAAGCGCAACAATATGCAAGGACCGCTGGAACAAAAATGATCCAATGCAGATAACCCAAGAAGGTGGCGTAGCTGGGTTCCGTCTAGGGCATCGCAGCCCGACCGTCGAGGGCTAGAGGCCCCGAATCGTTTAGCGGGGTCAGAGGATTCTCGTCTGATGATTCGGAGCGTACGGGCGTTTCAGCACGCAATGGCGCCTGTCGAGTGTGGCTAGACGACGGGGACTGAGTCAAAGACTGCCAACCGGGGATTTCGTGGTTGCTGTTTGACGGAGCAGAATCAGGATTCGATGTCGGTGCCGGCAGCGGTGCGGAATTATCGTCCGATGCGTCTAGATCTTGAAGGCGCATGTTCTCGATATTCGCAGCGAGTCCTGCCTCAACAGGAAGCCTGGTCTCGAGGCGACGCTCATCTCCGGCAGTCTGCGAGGGTGGTGTGGCAGGATTGGCTTCAGGTTGAGGGGTATGTGTCTCCGACCGAGCGGATTCGGGCTTGTCCTCCGCAGAAGCGGACTTCGATTCCTCCTCCTCCTCCTCGAGATCGTTCGTATCGTCGACCTCCGCACTTAGATCGGTGTAGGCACGACAATTGGGACATTGAAACATGGGATAGTCAGGTGTATGGATGAGACGGCTGACACATTTGTAATGCCAGACGTGGGCACATGCGGCCATGAACAGGCACTGGTAAGGGCGCTTCATGCGTCGTTAGCAAAAACTACGCTTCAGGAGAAAGTTGGGGACTTACCAGAACAGATCCCAAGCAGATTGAGCATTCTCGACATCCAGAGTAGTCTGCGGTATCCCCTTTGCCAAGGTTCTTGATGAGGTTTTCGGTATTTTTACTATATCACCGTTAGCTCCAATCTATCGCGTCGGACAGTCTGAACATCTTCACGTACTTGAACTCATTTGGCTGCTGCTGCCAAGACCGGTTGCATTCGATCCGAATGCGGACACATCGGAAAATCATTTCCTCACCCCCTCGAAAATCGATGCCTAGCTGTACGATATCCCCGTCTTTGATGGTGTACAATCGAGAGGCGATGTTCGGCTGGCTCAGTCGCATATGATTGAGAAAGGTGCCCGACGAACTTCCGACATCCTTGACATGCCACTGCCCGTTCAAATACATGAATTCGCAGTGTTTCCGACTCACCACCTTCGATTTAAATCCGACAGGGGCATCAGAAGGCTCGGTGGGGTTTGCCACGGGCAAGCCATCCCGCTCGGAGTATCGACCAACACGAATGACGCAACTATCGGAGGGCAATGTGCGAGAGATAGGGATGAAAGGCAATGAAGGGCGGCTGCTGGCGTGCGAGTCTTGGTGAGGAAAGAACCGAATGGTGGCCTTTTGTTTTGGTCGCGGGGACGAAGTGGACGGGCTTTCGGAGACCACTGGATCAGGACTCTCCAGGGCGCTCGGGTGAATGTTGCCCGCGCTCGACACCTCGCCGTTGGACCTCGCATCGACGGCCTGTGATGAACCTCGGGGTCGCGCCATGATATCTCTCCGTGTTTCGTTGCGAAGAGGAGGGCTAGGCGATTCTGTAGATGGAGATGGCTGGGAGCGCAAGTCGAGTTCGAGGCCACGATAGCTGGGGAAAAAAACCGAGCTATAGCGGGCGAACGTGGACTGATGTTCACTTTCGGGACATGGGGCCCGGTTGCTAGTCTCCACTGTCGAGGGCGAAGATTCGGGTCCGGTGGAGGCGGCTGAAAACCAAGAAACTCGATTACCGAGAGTATGACGCCGCGAAACCCGCTGACTGTTGGCGGACGACGAAGAAGAAGAGGAGGAGGCGGCAGTGTGTTGAGGAGAAGAAAAATGATGCTGGGTATAGGCACGTAGTTGACTTAAACGACGGAGGGGACCTAAACGGGAGTCGGAGGAGGCAGATGGAGGAGAGAAGGAGGAGGATGGGAGGAGGTTGGAGGAGGGAGAGGCGGAGGCGGAAACGGAAGCAGTCGACATGGTCACTCGCGGGTGACTTGACTTTGACTGGTTGGTCGGGCTTGGAAGTGCTTGTGGTGTGTGGACTGGGGCGCGGGTGGATAGACACGGTAGATAGGTACAACACCACCACCAACAACCACCATAACACTTTCAAGGTAAATTTAAATTCTCACGGGGTTGGGATGTGAAAGAAACTGAGTGTGTATCAGGAAACAAAGGGCTGGGCAACAAAGCAGTTAAACAATGGCGAAATACAGGAGAAGTTCTCCCGTCGGTCCCTGAAATCTTGGTTGTCCGTCCCTTTGATTCCTCTCCTCTGGATGGGCAAAACTGGATCTCGTGCGATCAGCGCGACAGCCCTAACTTGGGATCTTCTGCGCGGTCAGTGATTCCGATCGATCGGTGGGTGGATGCGCTTCTCGAAGGTGCTCTTATGCTTCAATGCGACACATGGCTATTGGAGAGCAGAGGGTGTGTGTTACCCAGCGTAGAGAGGGTATGGGAAGGAGGGAAGGGGAGGGAAGAGAAGAAGAGGAAAGTCAGGAGAGAAAAGAAGAACAAGACTGGGAGGAAGGACCAGAACCGGGCAATAATGGGAAAGATTGATTGATTGAATGATTGAATGAAACTGGAATGCCGGAAAGAGATGGCCACCATGCGAGTCAAATGGTAAGATCGACTGCCAGTGGGGCAAGTGGAATGTAGTCTGCATCGGGCGCGTTCGAGGCAGGGAGGAGAGAAGATGAAGAAGCCAGATGATGGAGAGGAGGGAGATTCATCGTCCCATCGTGACGATATTTCCCCCCATCGTGTTCTGGAGGAACCATGGAACTACGGTTCTTCTACATCACTGACCAGGAAAGGATATACTTACTACTATCATTTACTCTTCCTCAGTTTGACTGGGTTCTCAATGCACTTCTATTTGTAGACTATCTCATATCTGCTCGGAGTATTTTCTCTTGGACGCATTCAGAGAGAGACCTTACCTAGTTCCTGCACATTAGAAAAGCGATCCACCCGCCTTCATACTCCCTATTACTAGGTACAATCTAGTTATTGTCCCACGGGGCATTACCATGGGTGGTGCTCTCGTTTCAAACCCAGTGAACCCAAATAAATGCCCATCTTGGCTCTTGCCGCCACCGCTGACTCCATCCATCCCTTCCAGGGACCGAGTGCGAACCACGCAGAAAGAACAGACTACCTGTCAGTGGGAGGTGCGAGATTGATCAACAAGTGTTCCCAGCGGTTTGCCCAGAACCTCAGAGGCTGAATTAGCTTTGCGGGGGAGGAACTGAGCGCAAGTTCCCTTCCTCCTTGTTCGCCTCTCGGTCCGGTCACGGGCGCGGCCCTCCATGTGATGCAGCCATCGGCCGGGATCACCTCACGTGGAAGCGCAGGCAGCACACACCTATCCATTGGCGATCATCGAGGGTCGCGGGGACGACATTCCTCTGACTGGCGCTGAGAGACATGTCCTGGTGGGGTTGGCTTACCCTGCAGCCCCGGGAGTGGCAGAGACGTCAACACGAGATATATCTCTCGGAAGGATGGTGTTTGAATGGTGGTCCTTTTGCACTACTGCGCCCCGCCTATTAAGTACTCAGTGAGTAGGGTTGGTTTGATACCATCGCATTAGATGCAATGCGAGTCATATATAACTGCGCATTCTGCTAGCCCGAAAGCATTCGTCTATTAAGTAGTATCACCCTCGCGTATCGATCACGTCGGTCGGCTACCACCCCTCGAACAATATAGTATATCTTTGGAGGGAACCAGCTGGGTCATTCACCAACTACCAGTCTGGTGATCATGTTGCAACCCCCGTCCCGGTGAACTCAACCCACAGTATCAAACCTCACCGTCTAAGTATCGTTTGGAATAGGTTTCACCGCAACTCAGACCAGTTGAGCGCGAAGAATGTCAACCCAACACCAGTGGCGCAATTGAACCTGGGTAGTGATCATGGAGTGAACCGTTAGCTTCCGAGGTGGAACCGGGGCAAAGCTGCCCCCATGATAATCGACTAAACCGGTGAAGGACCGAAGGGTTCGATTGGAGGAAGGGAACATTTGACTGTGTGTAAGAAGAGTAGAGACCTCCACTATTTGAATAGTGAGTGAGTGAGTTGGTTGAGAACCTGCGATCAGTGATTTGAATTGAGTTGTGCTTGAAAGGTCAAATCGGCAAGAAGCGGTGGGGAAGAAGAGATGACGATGGCTGATAAACAAAGCCTCGATAACGCCCGGATGCTGCCATACGTAATTCGGGTTCTCATGGGAGTTGGACAACCTCAAATCGTCTGATCACAGGGAATTGTCATCCTGAGTGATCAAGATAGGGGTTACAGCGTTGTAGATGTTCCTGAACAAAATGGTAGTAGACTGGATTGTAAAGATCTCCGACCGGTGGAGAAGCTCAGAAGCTCTCTCTGACTGACAGAGAGATGATAGATGATGCGCGTACAGTACATTGGCTTTGCTTGCTTGCTGACCTACGAAGTACTGTACTCTGCTTGCTACTTACTGCTAGTGCTGGTGCTGGTGCTTGCTTGGGGCTGCTGCTAGGAAGTACCCGCTACTGCGACCTGCCGTCCATCTCTTTTCTCTTTCTCCAGTCCTCTCTTTCCCCCCCCCCCCCCATCCTTTCCATTCATCCAACCAACCTCCAATATCTCCTCCTCCTCCTCCTCCACCTCCTCCCCATTTTTCCCCCATCCTCTTCCTCCATTTCATCAAATTTCCTCCCCTCTTCCTCTTGTTCGATCGGACTCATTTCCATGTCGGCTTAAGTGACCGCTGGAATTCGAAGGGAAACTTAGGGACAAAGAATCTTGGTCCCTCCCCTTCATCTGCCTGCCCCCATCACTAACAGGCTAACCGATCCGTCCTGCCGTTTCGCAAGCTCCCCAGCCGCTATTATCAGCAGAGCCTCTCGGCCACTCCCTTGTTCCCATCACCATTCGAGCTTTCCTCCTCTCTGTCCCGATTCTTTCGTCTCTGTTACCGAGTTGCTCTTGCCCATACACCGCCTTGTGCTTGATGCAATAAGGGAAGCAATCAGGAAACCTCGTGATCATCTTCCAATCCGTGACCGCACTCGCGCGTCCTCTCGCTACTCGTCGTTCGTAAAAGCCATTGCTTGCGGGGCCCCTTCCTGGTCCTGCAGGCTGTTACAACCAGAGACATGAGTGGAATTACGAATGCTTGTTTGTCTTGCTTATCGACGGTGGATCGTTGGTGTCATATCTCAGCATGCCTCGGCCCGATCGGTGGTCGGTCTAGGGATGGGATTTATGAGTCCACTTTAGCAGACAATGAACGGGAAGCAGTCTCCGACTTGCTGCAATTTCTTGACGCGGTAAGCTCCAGCTTCCCTTTATCTCCCGCCGTTGGGCCATGAGCGGCTCCACGCGTCTCGGGGACATCACTCACATCTGCTCCAGCAACAACGCCAAGAGGTGGATTTCTTCAATGGCGAGCCTCTCCGGGCCCTGAGCACCCTGGTGTATTCCGACAATGTTGAGCTTCAGCGAAGTGCAAGTTTGACCTTTGCGGAGGTCACAGAGCGAGGTACATATGACGCGCATCTTCCTGGCCATCGCAGTGACTGACAGCTGAGCTATCTGATCATAGACGTGCGCGAAGTTGATCGAGACACTCTCGAGCCTATTCTTTTCTTGCTACAGAGCTCCGACATCGAAGTGCAACGGGCGGCCAGTGCAGCGCTAGGCAACCTAGCTGTGAACGGTAGGACCTGCTTCCTTCCTCACTATCACGTCTGCTGACTAGGTCCAGCGGAGAACAAGGTTTCAATCGTCGCACTGGGAGGCCTGGCTCCTCTAATACGGCAGATGATGTCGCCCAATGTTGAAGTACAATGCAATGCGGTTGGATGTATTACAAACCTGGCTACCCATGAAGATAACAAAGCAAAGATCGCCCGGTCCGGCGCTTTGGGTCCATTGATCCGGCTGGCGAAATCGAAGGACATGCGAGTACAGCGTAATGCGACTGGTGCGCTGCTGAATATGACACACTCGGGTCAGACACCCCACTACAACAGCGACAGCGCAGCCTCGCTAACAGATTGCGCAGATGACAACCGACAACAACTCGTTAACGCTGGCGCCATTCCTGTCTTAGTTCAATTGCTATCTTCGTCCGATGTGGATGTACAATATTACTGCACTACCGCCTTGAGCAATATCGCTGTGGATTCCTCGAACCGCAAGAGACTAGCCCAAACCGAATCTCGATTGGTTCAGTCGCTGGTGCATCTCATGGATTCCTCGACTCCCAAAGTCCAGTGTCAGGCTGCTCTGGCACTGCGCAACCTGGCCTCCGATGAGAAATACCAACTGGAAATCGTGCGCGCGAAGGGACTTCCGCCACTTTTACGACTCTTGCAATCCTCCTACCTCCCCCTGATACTCTCCGCCGTCGCATGCATTCGCAACATCTCCATCCACCCCCTCAATGAATCTCCCATCATCGACGCGGGCTTCCTAAAGCCTTTGGTTGACCTACTAGGCTCGACCGATAACGAGGAGATTCAATGCCATGCCATCTCGACCCTGCGGAATCTGGCGGCCAGCTCGGACCGGAATAAAGAGCTTGTTCTTCAAGCTGGTGCGGTTCAGAAGTGCAAAGATTTGGTCCTCCGTGTGCCCCTTAGCGTACAGTCAGAAATGACGGCTGCAATCGCTGTGCTGGCTCTCAGCGACGAGTTGAAGCCTCACCTTCTGAGCCTTGGCGTCTTCGATGTGCTGATCCCTCTCACTGAGTCGGAGAGTATTGAAGTGCAAGGGAATAGTGCCGCCGCGCTGGGAAATCTTTCCTCTAAGGGTATGTACCACTTCCGATTTGTGGCCGGTAAACATGACGTCCAGAGGCTAACCTTAACAGTTGGGGACTATTCGATTTTTGTGCGCGATTGGGCTGATCCCAATGGAGGCATTCACGGCTACCTCAGCCGATTCCTTGCCAGCGGCGACCCGACCTTCCAGCACATCGCTATCTGGACGCTGCTACAACTCCTCGAATCCGACGATCAGAGATTGATTGGGTATATCGCGAAATCGGATGACATTGTCCAGATGGTCAAGTCGATCTCGGACAAGAACATCGAATCCGACGAGGAGGATGCGGATGAGGGTGAAGGCGAGGTCATTGCGCTGGCACGGCGATGCCTCGAGTTCCTGGGGAGTGGTCACAAGCAAACCCTTGTAGAAGGCTAATCTAATCTCGTCCTTCCTGAGCGCTTCCGCCGGTTTTCGAAGCTCACTACTTCTATGTCCTTACGCCGATAATCATTCGATTCTTCCCCATGTCTTTTGTCTTACACACTTCGAGTGACTTTCTTATCTTACTATACCTTGAGTGTCTTGTTATGTGAATGTTTTGCTACATTGACCTATATCCGTCACAGGTGTTAAGCGAGCATATGATTCGGTGTCACATATTTTTCATGTCAGCGAGCATTAGGTGTGATGGAACTTTGTTTGCTTTCGTTGGGCGTGTGACCTGTTGTTGCTGGTCACCTATGGGTGATTCTGCGACTCTCTCTTTCTTCAAGTAAGAGCAGATCTTTAAATCCTATCCATAGTTGATATTCTTTAGTTAGCAGAGAGCAAAGAGATGATGGTTTGTTAAAACGATGATGTCATGTGCACTGCAATAGACGGGAATTTCCATAGCTTCGCGGGAAAACAGTTTCTCCCGCCCGGAGCTCGGCCAAACTGAAAAAGTAAAAGCTCTGCGGCTGTTCAATTCCACGCGCGTGGAACAACAGACAAACGCCTTGCCAGAACTCGTTTTCTTCTTGCTGTTTTAGCTTGTTGATTTCTTATCCAGCCGTTTAGTTCGGTTTTCTCTCATTGGAATGGCGAGCACATTACCGACTCTGGCCATTCCAGGCCAGCGCCTGGGCTCTGTGAGCTCTTACTCCGCGGGACCCGGCACCCATGTGCAGAATGCGAACATCTACGCCTCCATCGCCGGACCCGTGCTCGTGGACCCCGCCAGCTCCAAGGGTGTAAAGTCGACCCTGAGCGTCTCCCGCGGGCCCCTCCGAACAGCCGGCACCGCTTCTTCTTCTGCCTCGCAGCAAATCCCCGCCCCGAAACTCACCAGCACGACTTCCAAACCGGGCACCTCCAAACCGCGATACAACACCCTCCCAGCGGTCGACTCGATCGTGCTGGCCCGCGTGACGCGCGTGCAGAAGCGGCAGGCGACCGTCTCGATCCTGGTGGTGCAGGACGAGTCGTCGTCGACGTCGTCGGACAATGACAACATCGACTCGATCCTCACCTCGGCCGCCAACCCGGAGAACCACAGCAACTCGGACGAGCTGCGGTTCCAGGCGCTGATCCGCAAGGAGGACGTGCGGGCCGTCGAGAAGGACCGCGTCGTCATGGACGAGATGTTCCGCGTTGGCGATATCGTGCGCGGCGCCGTCATCTCCCTCGGCGATCAAAGCTTCTACTATCTGACTACCGCCCGCAATGATTTGGGAGTGGTCATGGCGCGCAGCGAGGCTGGGAATATGATGTTTCCCGTTAGTTGGAAGGAGATGCGCGATCCTGTGACTGGGGTTGCGGAGTTGAGGAAGGTCGCGAGGCCTTTTTGAGGAGTTTGGGGGGTTTGTTCTCTGATTGTTGTTTTATGATCAGGTTGAGATAGATAGATTTGTGGATGGGTTATGGTATACGGGTCTGATGCGATGGGTGGGTGGGTGGGATAGCTTAGGGTCTGGGGTTTCGGGATCCCTTCGCTCTTGCTGGGAGGTCGAATTAAGCGTCCTGTCTGTCTCGGATCGGTTTACGATGACTATGGCCAAGTCAACCGACCGGCCCTCCCTCCCTGTACTCCCCCCAGGTCTCTGCTACCGGCGTGGAACATACAGCGGTGGAGTGTCTCGGATGAGACGCAATGGTCGACCGCATGTCCTGTCTCGGATGAGCATGGCATACCATGGGAGGGTGTATTGTGTGACTTGATGCTGTTGATGAGAACCCATCCCCAGTCTCATCCACAATCCTGCATGCATGCATCCACCCCTCCTCCCTCCACTCTGTCACCCGCTAGTCTCCGGGTTAAACCCGGGCTTTACAGACCCCGTCGCATCTTTGTTTCGGGCTTGTTACACAGAACTAGCATTGAGACAAGGAGCCTGTCGAGCCGCTTGGGATGCTGCTTCGACTCTGACCTCCTTCCCTCCCAACAAGCGGGGGACAGGGCTACCATCCATATATTGAGACATATTACGAAGTATTGCGGGATTCGCGCGAAGGCACTAGAACAACGACCCGCGGGAATCACTAGGGTGGAAATCGGGTCTTTGCCCGGGGCTTCATTCCCATGCAGAGCTCTTGAGTCAATTCAATATCCCAGATATTCTCTGACAGCAGGTTCCATCTTTTATATTAGTTTCTACGTAAGCGTAGCCTTCGCACGAACGACAAGTTGTGCTTGTTTTGTCCTAAGAAGATGGTATTTCCGCGCGAGGTCTATGTACCTTGTTACGTGGTTTGAGGCTAGATGATCTTAACACGTATGAGGGGAACGCAAGGATATTGGTTGATTGCGTTGTCATGTGGACTGTATGAATCAGAGGTACAGTTCATCATGAGACGAATTTGAGGATATTAGTAGGTGCTGCTCCGGGGGTGGCTCGCAACCAGTTATTATACTGTCAATTAGCCGGCTCAGCACGGCGGATGTGGAGTTGTACATAATTGTTCAAACCATACCATACCAATGGTGAAATTGACACTCGTGCTTGTATGCGCATCCTGGTGCATCGAGATACTGTTTGATCCTTATACCTTACAGCTATAATATCTCGAGTGTGATGGTAAGAAAGGATATCCATTGTAACCGCATCTCGATTCTAAATCATATATACCCACTCACCTTCCCTAGGCTCTAAGCCCCCCACTCCACCCTTTTTGTTAAAAGAAAAGAAACTACTACTTCTTCAACGTCTTCTGCTTCTCAGCATCAATCAACTTACGGCCCTGCACCACCAACCCCTTCCGGCGGCGCACAGCATCCATATACCGCTTGGCAACGTTCTCGCGGTCTGCGAGCTCGCCCAGGTCCTCCAGCTCCTCCTCGGTAGCAGGCACCCAGAAGGGGTCCTCGTCCAGGGCCTCGTAGCCAGCGAAGATGAGCTGCGGCTGCGCGGCGCCGGACGTGCGCTTGCGGATCTCGTCCGCGAAGCCGAACGACTCGGCCACGGGCAGGAGCGCCAAGATGGTGAAGAACGGCGTGCCTTCTTTCATTGTCTCCGAGAGGATGCGGCCGCGGCGTCGCGTGATGACGCCGTAGACGCGGCCGAGGACTTCGGCTTTTGTTTCACGGGGTGGTTAGTTTGGCTCTTGATTTGTTGGGAGAGGGGGGGGGGGGGGGGAACGTACTCGATGCTTGGATCTCGCAACTGTACATTGCCAGCATGATTCGCGGGCTCCAGTCCAGGAAGCCCTGTGAGATGCTTTCGCGGACTAGTCGGATTGCTTCGCCCGTCAGGCGCCCGAGGTCTAGGTCTTCACCGTTGGCCGAGTTCACGCTTAGCTCCTCCAGGAAGACGGCCACGCCTTGCATCGGTTCCTGGCAGAGCGGGCCTTGGCCCGTTGCGAGTTGGAAGGCGTACGCGATCTTGTCGTTGAAGTCCCGGACGATCAGGGCTTCGCGGTTGTTCGTCGTGTCCGGGTTGACGGTGGGTTGTTTGTTGGGGTCGTCGAGGAGGCTTTGCGGTGGAAGTTGCGCTCGTTAGTATTCATGTACTTCGTGGAGTATGAGGAGGAACGGGAGGAGGAGGTGGGCTGGCTTACAATTTCTCGCAGGTGTTCACCGCGGTGGCATCTACCAGGATGTTGGGCCCGACTCGTCTCGGTCCAAACGCCGTGATCCGGTCGACCACGTTCTTCCACAGCTCCTTGTCCTCCTTGACCTCTTCTTCGAAGATCTTGTTGAGTTCGGCGCGGAAGTCCTTCAATGAGAGGAGGGTCGCTTCGCGGGCTTCGTCCGTCGTGGCTTCGCTGGCTTCGCTGGCTTCCACGGGCTGGTTGCTGTCCGCTGTGCCCTCGTTGTCGGCGCCACCGGATTTGTTCTCCGCAGCCGTTCGCTTCTGAGTCTGGAGGCGCTTGATGGTCCCGACGTGCTTGGAAAAGAACTCCGTGACGACAGTTGGCAGGGGCACCACGCGGAGTCGCATGGTGAGTTGCTTCGAGGGAGATACGGCCAGGATGCCCCCGCGGCCGAGCTCGGGGTTCTTCGGGGCTGCCATTTCCGGGGCGCTAGTGATGGTCTCGCGGTAGGGTACGATGGTCTGACCGGTCTGGATGTCACATTTGGCAAAACGCTCGCGGAGATCCTTGATGCAGCGCTCCAGGTGCAATTCACCGGCTGTCAGAATCACATGTTCACCGCTGTCGAGGACCTCGTATTGCGCGCAGGGGTCGCTCTGCTCGAGGAGTCGCAGGCCAGTGACCATCTTACTCAGGTCGGCCGGGTTCACGGGCTCCAAGGCGACTCGGACGATAGGAGGCGTGTTCAACGAAACACCAGCCAGGTTGATACTGCCCTCCAGCTGCGAGCACAGCGTTCCCGTCTTCAGGACGTGGCCGGCAAGACCTCCGATACCGAAAACAACACCCGCAGGTACGGACTGGAGCGGCTCCAAACTCCGGCCCATTAGAAGGTACAGATCGGTGACTGTGACCTTCTGAGGCTCGGGACTAGCATGGGGGTTCTCCGGGTTGAATTTGGGCGCGATCACGTACACCGAGTCTCCCACCGAGAGCGTACCCGAGTACAGTCTTGCGAAGCCGATCAGATGCTCGGGGTCCTCTTTCTCCTCTGTCTCAGCTGGCGGATCGTCGAGATATGTCCGTTCAAGGGCAGACGTCACGCGTGAGAAATCGTCTTGCTGCTGGCCGCCGGCTTCCGCCTGCATCTTCGCGATTTCCTCTCTCTTTTTGCGGGCAATCTCCCGCGCTTCATCGGCGGACATGGTGGTACCGGAGCGTTTCTTGCTCGAAGACAGTTCGCTCTCTGGGATGGCGACCATCTTACTGACGTAGGCGACAACTGGCTCGTTCGGCTCGGTCTTGAAGCTGATCATTGCGTCTTTCACCTTCTGGTCGACGAAGTCTGCTCCGGGAGAGTCTGCAATCAAAGCCGGTAGACGTGTTGCTTGGGCTGCTGGCGGACTGGGAAGGTACTCGATGACGGAGACGAGGACAGCTGTCGAGAGAGGCAGCCACATCGAGAACAAAGTGGTCATGATATTCTTAGGGTCGCGGGAGCGCAGAATGTATGGAGGGATGTTAATGTTCAAAGACTTGGTAATCTTTTCCAGCAAGGCCGGGTCGCTGTTGACAGTTAGCAAGCGGACATCGTACGCAAGTGGTATCACTTACCCTCTTCCTGAGCCTCCACCGGTCGTCGCTTCGTATGCTGCCCAGATACTGTCCAATACAAGCTGAACGAACATGGGCTTGAGGGCCCGGCCCTTCAGATGCTTCTGGCCTAGGACTCGCTTGGTCTTGGGATCCAGGTAGTAGTCTCCCCAGAGAACCTTTTCCAGAACCGCACGCTTAATTCCGAGCTTCTTCTCGTAGATCACAGCAAACTGTCGAACTGTGAAGGCCCAGCCATCGACCGCACTGCAAAAGATGACGTTGTTCTTCTCTGGTGCAAAGTACAGGTCCTCGTCGTCCTTCTCCTCGTATTCGGCCATTTGCTCCTCGTCATGATCTTGCTTCTTGTTCACCCGCTCCTCCATGCGCTCTCGCCATTGGAGATCCTCCTCCATCCGCTCTCCCTGGTAGAAACTACCAATGACTGCGTTGACCTGCTCAAGAAGTTTGCTCATATGCGAGTACGCCTCACTAGGGCTCATCTTCAACTCCGTCACCAACCTGTCAATCTTGTTAATCACTAGGATGGGCTTCAGCTGCTCCACCCAGGCTTGACGCAGCACGGTGACAGTCTGACTGCAGACACCCTCGACGGCATCGACCAAGACCACGGCACCATCACATAGACGCGACGCAGTCGATACCTCGCTGCTGAAATCGATGTGTCCCGGGGAGTCGATCAAATTGATCAAATACTCTTTAGGCTCCGGGGCGGCGTCGGGAGCAGGACGGCGCATCATGGAGAAGAACAGGGAGATGGCCGACGACTCCATGGTGATACCTCGAAGCTGCTCGTCGGGACGCGAGTCCAGGTAGCGGATCTTGCCCGCCAACTTGGGCGAGATGATACCATTGGTGGCGATCAGACTATCCGTCAAGGATGTTTTGCCATGATCCTGTAGGAATTAAGCTGTAAGTTTGATGATGCCCACCTCTCGCGAGTGAATCCATACATACAACGTGTGCGAGAATGCAAATCTAGATCCCGATGTTAGTGTTGTGGTTGTATGACGACAAAGAAATATACGGACTCGGCGAAGGTGGGATGATGGAGGGGTAAATCAACTTACATTCCGGATGTCATTGGGCTTCCGTTGGAGACGAACGAGGTCATCGACGTTAACGACAGGCATCTTGAAGACAAATTGGTGCTGTCACACAGCTCCCAGAATTCAGCTTGAGCCAGGTCGAGGTGAGGTTCAACTGAAAGGACGGCTGGGTTGGTTTTTGGTTCCGCCGTCGCTGCGGAGTTCGATGGAAAAAATTATCGCGGGAATTTGTCCAAACCAGAATCCAGAGTTTCTTCTCCAATCCCGCGTCACTTGTTAGAAATTGCACCAGAGCGGTATGGATATTTGCGCTGGGGATGTCTTTGTAGATAAATCCGCTGTTGGCGATGGTTAAGACCTACGTCCCGATTATTAATTGCTCGGGTTGTTTTGAGTACGATTTACGGGACCGCCACTGCACTTGTCGACTATGCGGACATTGCTGTCGTTGGGCTTTCCAACTCAATATGATTATATTACAGTCTATTTACACTCTACTCGAATAGCATAATCGAGCAAGAATCAGTGATCTAGGGTATCATGGCTTTGTCTAGGTTCATGACTCAACACTCATCATCATGAGTCATTATCATCGTCAAACGAGAGCTTGATCTTCTTCTTCTGTTTCGGTTTGCGCGCCCCCGAGTCTCTCTTCTTTGTATCTTCACTCTCTGCTGCTGGGGCGTCTTCGCCGACAACCTTGGCCTGCTTTCTTTTCCGTGGTCCGCCAATTTCGGCTATATTCTGCTTGGAGGCCGACGCCTCCGACTCAGTGGCTGGTTTACTACCTTCGCTGATCGGGCCCGTAACTTTGTCCTGGTTTTGATCCGGTCGATCATCATCCTCGGTGGGCTTATCCCCTCGCACTAGCGCTTCATATTCCTCTTTGGAGATAATGTCGTTACTTTCTTCGTCGACGTAGGTAGGTCCGTCGTCGTCATGTTCTTCGCGTGGCTTCCGTGGGCGGGCAACGGGTCTCTCAAGGCGACCTGAGTTGTCTCCATACTGGTTTCTAAGTCTCTGCAGAAAGGCCGGTTCCTTGGCCTCTGGAATCCGTTATTCCGAGTCCGAAACTATGTGGGAAGGGAACGTACCGTAGGCGAGGTCTTTCGATTTGAAGGACATGGTTGTGTCCAGCCCAGCGGGAAGACTGTTAGCTGTGTACTGTTGTGTGTAGTGAGTCTTTTTCACATGTAACAAGTATAATCGATCATGAGCTGGGGTTGTAGAAACCCAGCAAGCTGCGATGACGCTTCACAAGGATGGTGTGGGGAACCCTTTAGCGTCTGCCTTTACTGAGGTAGAAGACCACACTCTTGATTCAGAGCTAATTGAGATTGACCTCAATGCTGTATGATGATAGTAGTAAGCTGCAGCAAGCACTAAGCTAGCCAGACACACAATCTTTCTCCTCTGTGTTTCAGTCAAGGTCAAGTGAAGGAGCTCTGTTGTTGGTAACCGCCAAGCAATCGTCAGCGATCAGGCTTGCGGTGCGGCTAATCCAGATCGGGCGAGGTCGAAAAGTCCAAAGGAGCCCGCAAGCTGCACCGTCAACCAACAACCTCCCCATCAACCATCACATTCACTTAAACATGCTGTGCGCAAGTGAGTGGAAGCATCTTACATCTCTGTGAAGCTTGGATACTAATGACAAATTGGCAATAGTCTCAGGAGAGGCACCACAAGTGCCCGTGGTCTCGCCCAAGAGCGGTACGTTGCAACCTCGCGTGCGCACCAATGCGATCTACGATACACGTATCTGACGGTCCAGCAGGCAGTGTCTTCGAGAAGCGACTCATTGAGGCATATATCTCGGAGAATGGAAAGGACCCCGTGAATGGGGAGGAGCTTGCCGCAGACGAACTCATCGAGGTCAAGTCCCAGCGCGTCGTTCGGCCTCGACCTCCCACCCTCACCTCGATCCCCTCATTGCTCAGCGTCTTCCAGGAAGAGTGGGACGCCCTGGCTCTCGAGACCTATACTCTACGACAGACTTTGGCACAGACCCGGCAGGAATTGAGCGCGGCGCTCTACCAACACGATGCCGCCGTTCGGGTCATTGCTCGGTTGACGAAAGAAAGGGACGAGGCCCGCGATGCACTATCGAAGGTTACTGTCAGCGCCAAGAGCGATGGTGAGGCTATGCAGGTTGACGCCACCGGCCTGCCCGAGTCGGTGCTCGCTCGCGTGGAAAGTACACAGGCTTCGTAAGTCTTCTGGGCTGGATCAATTCATAGGACTTCGTTTCTAACTGGCAACAGACTCTCCAAGACCCGTCGCAAGCGTCCTATCCCCGAAGGCTGGGCTACCAGTGAGACCATCTCCGCTTTCAAGCCTACTCAGACCTCCGAGACCCTTCAGCCCGGCGCGAAGGCATTGTCTGTCAACTCGTCCGGGGAGTTAGCGATCGTTGGTGGCGCGGAGGGCACCGCCAGCGTGTACTCCATGTCCCAGAAACAGGCTGTTCAGAGTCTACAAGCAGGTGGACCTGTCACCGGTGCCGCATGGGCGGGTGAGAAGGCCATTGTTGCATCGTCTACTGGCTCTGTCAAGGTGTTTGAGAATGGAAATGAAGTTGCAAGCTTCAACTCCCATGCCGGAGCAGCGACGGCCGTGGCTGTACATGCCACCGGCGACATCGTGGCTTCCGTCGGTGCCGATAAGAGCTACGTGCTGTATGACTTGACGACGAACTCCGTGATCACCCAGATCTTTAGTGATGCCTGTAAGCGACCCTTCAAACCCCCTCTCAGCTTCAGAACTGGCTGACTTCTGACAACCATTTCTAGCTCTCCTTTCCGTTCACTTCCACCCTGATGGCCACCTTCTTGCTGCTGGTGGCCAGGATGGCCAAATCAAGATCTTTGATGTGAAGACCGGTGCTGCCGCCGCGAGCTTCGCGATGACCGCCCCTGTCAAGGGTCTTTTCTTCTCTGAGAACGGTACCTTCTTGGCTGCCGTTACTGAGAACTCTACCACGGTATCCATCTGGGATCTCCGCAACGGTCAGGAGATCAAGGTGATTGAGACGGGCAGCCAGGTTGATTCGATCAACTGGGATTACACTGGACAATTCCTGCTCACGGCCGGACCCAGCGGGTTGACAGTCAACCAGTACTCCAAGGCCGCCAAATCGTGGTCGGAGTCTCTGCGGAGCGCTGTACCCGCAGTGGCCGCAGTTTGGGGCTCTGCTGCTCAGAGCATCGTGGCATTGAGTACTGAAGGTGGCGTTACGGAGCTGACCGCACAGTAATTATGAATGATACCTGGTGACAGTGAAATGGAAATCAACAATATTTGTCCTGTATTTCTAGCTGGTTGTGGTTCGACTCTTGAACTTTCTGTGTGAACGGCGTCTCTATTTGGAATCTCTTTCTCTTTTGTGTCTTTTTTTTTCTTTTTGTTTTCATCTCACAGAGCCAGATCATGAACGAATATTTAGAATCCAAGAATCAGGATGAAAAGTGAAGTGACGCATTAACTAGTTATAGACACTGAGATGTCAGCAACCAGCAATCTTATCTCACCAGTTGTCAGGCTGACTGGAATCGTCTCCCCCCGTTCACGGTTACATGCATGACATAACTTAGCTAACTGACCCGCCCAACTCCTGATTATTCACCATCTGCTGGGATGGAAAGAGGAAGAAAGGAAGGATCTAGGATCGGGATTAACCCAAGGGATCCGATATATCGGGACCGGGACCCAGCTCAAAACCACCAAACGAACCTTTCTCCTTCAAGTCCACTACTAAGCAAATGGCCTCCACTTGCCGCCGGCAATGAGGCCTAAACTCCGCCTCGGCGTTTTCGTCTTTCTTGATACACTCTCCTTCTCTTTTCCCTTCCCCCGCCTCTTCTTCCCTTCTCCCTTTCCTCTCTCAGGACCTCACCTTCTATTCATTTCTTACTCCATCTTCCAGTATGAGTGACGATTCCGGCGTCCAATTTGTCGCCTCTAGGCCTCGGAAGGTCGGTACTTTCCCTTTCTCCGCCTGTTCGTCCGTTCGCCGCATACGTTCAATCTCTGCCCTCCCCGGCGGGGTACTACCTTCTTGTCGAATTATTCCTGAGCTCAACTAACATTTTATATAGCGACCGCACCAAGAGATGTCCCGAGCTTCACAACCAGACTACTCCGGTGGAGAGCCCTCATCCTCCGCAACCCTTGTTCCCTCGTCGTCGCCACCGCGCTGGCGGTATCCCGGAGATGGGTTTGACTTCCGTCGACCCATCACATCAACATCCCCTAACACAGACGAGGTTATTGATCTGACGCTAGATTCGGATCCTTCCGAACTGGAGGTAGTACAAAATGATCGGGTTGCTCGCCAGGATCAAACTACACAAACACTGCAAGAAAGGGAGCCCGAAGTGGTGGATTTGGAAGAAGAATACGAGGACTTAACTCGAGATGAACCTCCTAGCAGTCCGGAAGTACAATTTATTGGTGCCACCGCTCGGCCTCCACGACCGCCTCCATCTCCGACGTATTTGAATTTGGGCTTCCCACCCCGGTTCTTACTCAACATACATCCCTTGCTCGCCGCGCAACGAGGATACCTGCGGCAAGATGTGGACTTATCAATCATTGGACATCAGCCCGCGGGACCTATTGACTTGACCGTGAACCTCGACCCGCAAAGACCCGAAAGACCCGAAAGACCTCCACCAAATGCGTACAAGCCTCCCAGTCCACCACCCGACGGGTTTACACGGACTCTCGAAGAGGAGGACGTTGTGGTCTGCCCAAACTGTGACGGGGAGCTGGGCATTGGCGACGACATCAGGCAGCAAATATGGGTAGCCAAGCAATGTGGACATGTACGCCTTTTTACTCCGTTCTCGGACTACTTGAAAGACGTCTACTAACATTTGCAGGTATATTGCGGCCTTTGTGCTCACCACCGCTCCAAGTCCAAGTCCAAAAAGTCGTCCCCTACGAAGCCGTTCTCCACATGTCAGGTCCCGGGGTGTGGCAAATCTGTCAGCGCGAGGGGAACTCTGTTTCAAATCTACCTATAAACTCCTCCATATTTCTTCATTTGTGGTTTGGGAGTTATTGGAGCTGGTTTTCAAAGGTTGCATAACGCCGGCGTCAACGGCCGGGCTTCTTTCAAATTTGCATGACTATAGTACAGCAGGATACCCATTGTTTTTTGTCTCTTGGTTTGGTCGGGTATAGCATTTTCTTTGTCGATATGGGTCTTAGCATGACGGTCTGGGTATACAATTTGCATTGGCCTTGCATTTACACATGAATAATAATATTTGTTGCAAGATACTTCGACGACGTTCTTCGACATGGCACATCCGCACACATAAAACAGTTTTCAAGTAATTTGTACATATGATACATATCAGACCCAAGACAGAAGCCCGTTAGGTTTTCCACCGCGGGGGGAGATGCAGAAGCATAAAAAGAGCTAGCCCATGATAAACCAAACACAAATGAATTCCAAATTGTAACACCACTTGCAGTAACCAGATCCCAAACTGCCACTTACACCGACTTGAAACCACCGTGGTAAGGGGACCAGATACCTCTGACACTCTCGTTGAGACTCGTGATGGGCTTCTTGGTGCGCTTCAGCTTCTCGCCGCTGGCCTCCTTCAGCAGGTTTGCCTTGTTGAAAATCTGCTCGGGCTCGAGGTTGCGCACGCAGATCGCCTTCTCCCGTCCGTTGATGTAGTGGCCCTTGATGACGGGGTGCTTGTGTGGCCGGGGCGATACTCGGATCTCGATCTGGGGGTTGGCTTTGGCGAAAGCGGGGAGTTGGTGCTTCAGGAACGCCCTGCGTGGAGTATAACTGTCAGTTCACATGCCCAACACCCTTCCACTTCTTCCAGAACTGCGCGGAGAAAGGCAACATACACCATGCCGCGAGAGCTACCGGCCCAGTCGCAGTAGTGGAAATCCAACTGCTTGCATTGTAGGATAAAGGCGCCGACGCCGTTCTGCAAAACCGCGTTAGTCCCGTTCGTCTGTGAAGTCTGATCGAAAGAGTAGAACGCACTCTGGCGGCAGTCACCGTCCGGATCCCTTGCACAGGCATTGCTTCTGAAATGTGTCTTGATCTCGTTGGAACCCGGCCGAAACGACTTTCCACGCTTCAAAGATCTCCGGATACCTCTCTGGCCGCCCGGGACTTTTCAGACGGAGGAGGCGATCCCGCCCGATCATTGGACAGGGCGGCAAACTCGGCTACGGCGACTAGGCGGTTTCAGAGCGGTGTGTGCCAAGAGCTTAACGCCGCGGACTCGTACTAGCGGAGCCCGGGAAAGGACGACGCGAAACCTCGAAACCAACACTATTCTCGGTCGCTTGAGCTACGACGACTTACCTCGCCTCGCCTCACTTGACTCTTTCCATCAGCAGGTGGAGGAAGGACGCCTCGGCAATCTATTGAAAGATACATTGCATTAATCGAAACTTTGCCCAGATGCTCTTCAAGCAGCTAGACTAAAGAGTCACTCGCACCTTATCCTCCCGCATCCGAACCTTGTGACCTGAACGGCGCAAAATGACGGACAAATTGCCCCCTCCGCTCCTGGCGCTCTTCCAGCCGCGGCCGCCTCTCCGTTATGTCACTCCCATCGAGCGGGCCCCCGAAGACTGCAAGAAGAGTTCTATTGGCGGCATCGCGCAGTTCCTGCCCGAACTGAAGCAGTACGCCGAGGAGGTCCCTTACAATGCGACAGAGAGCTGGATTCAGCGCAAGTTGCGACAGAAGGTCGAGAAGAAGGAGAACTTGGAGAAGCAGCTCACAGATGGAATTCAAGAGTGTATGCTTTTCTTTCCCGGATCCCTGGAATGAAGGAGAGGGGTTTGCTGATACTTCGTTGCCACAGATGATCCGTCAAATGACCAGCAAGCTCGCGGCGACCCGTTTAGGACCCTTTTCGTTGCCAGACTCAGCTATGATGTCAAGGAATCGGACTTGGAGCGGGAGTTTGGCCGCTTTGGTCCTATCGAGAGAGTATGGTCCTCCGCAGAGATTCCTTTTACGCTGGGTCATGGAACTAGCTCGCTGACTATTTGCTCTAGATTCGTATTGTCAAGGACGGCGTCACACCTAAGGGATCGAAGAAGGCGCATAGAGGATATGCTTTTATCGTGTACGAGCGCGAAAAGGACATGAAAGGTATTGCTACAGATCTTAAGTCGCCGATTTACCCTGGATGACTTTCTGGTATATATTCTTCCGTGGGACTCGATTGCTAACCTAGTGTTCTCTTGACGAATTTCAGCGGCCTACAAGGAGACTGATGGCATTCGCATCAAGGACCGCCGTGTTCTGGTAGATGTCGAGCGTGGCCGGACTGTCAAGGGCTGGAAGCCCCGTCGCTTCGGTGGCGGTCTCGGCGGCCGTGGTTACACCAAGGCTTTGCCTTCCCGGCCCATTGGTCCCGGATCCTTTAACGCGCCTTCGGGCCCCGGTGGCTTTGGAGGTGGTTTCCGAGGTGGTTTCGGCGGTGGCAGAGGCGGCAGGGGAGGCTTCCGTCAAGATCGTGGTTTCGGACCTCGTGGCGGTGTTGGATATCAGGGAGGTCGCAACGGCTTCGGTGGACAGGCTCCTCCCAACGCTCCCTCCGGTCCGGGAGGCGGACGCAGTGGGGGCTTCGGTGGCCCCGGCGGCCCTGGCGGTGGTGGCAGGTTCGGACGTGAAGACCGCGGAGGCACTGGTAGCAACCGTGAACCCATCAGATCCCGCGACAACTTCGGTGATCGCGATCGCCGAGACCGTGACCGTGACCGCGATGGTGGCGACCGCAACAGAGACCGTGATAGGGACAGTCATCGCTACCGCGAACGCGACCGTGACCGCGACCGCGAGCGCGACAGGTATGGAGGCCGTGGCGACGACTACGGACGCAAGAGATACCATGAGGACGACTCGTACGATGACCCACGCGCCAAGAGAAGATACTGAGATTACTTCGACGGAGGGCTTCCCCAACTCAGTATTCGATGCCCGTGTGCTGGTGGGTATCTCCCGATTGATCTCTTTCTCGTCCTTCCGTGTCGATAAGGGTAAGGTCAGCCAGCCGGATTATGATCGCTTGGCCGTCAACTAGTCACTCAACCAACCAGGCAGTCATTTACAGTCGAAGGGTCCAACTTCTTTCTTTCATGCCACTTGTCAGGAGGTATCTATACCCGCCCGAGCAGACGTTTCATTTCACATAAGGTCGAAGTCTACTCTCGCACCAGACGCTTCGCACTTATTTTCCTCTCACGCTCAGCTCCCATCTTTTTCTCTTGTGTCTTCATTAACTTTTTATGTCCTTGCGTTTTCATGTTGTTCCTGGGTGTCACTCTTTCGCTGGGGTAAGTATGTACTTTAGATAGTTAACATCGTCTTCAGGTGGGAATCACGGTTGGTTTGGGAATTGGGACGTTCAGGTAAGAAGATCAGGTAGGGTTCTCCATCAGCAATGACCGATACCAGGGATCTTCAAACAGCGGTAAAATCAAGGTAACGATTCTTTCTTGTGTCTGGGTATGCTGGACAGTAAATAATCGTTGTGATGCATATGTTCTTTGTAGTATTATATTGTAGGTCTAGATGCTTGGGGGGGCGTTTCGAGGGGAGCTTCTTGGGTCTAGATTTCTTTGATGCTTCCCTGTTTGGCTTAAATTGGGCTTAGTTCAAGCTATCATGGAAGTCTGGGGTTTTGTCTTTCATCCTCATGCGCCAGGGCCAAGTGAACTCATTACCACGTTGACTGGTTTGCTCGCTGGATGTCGGTCATGCCGCATTTCTTGTTTTTGGTCTTGATACACGGACGGGGAGGGTAATTGGAGAAGAAAAAAAAAAAACCTGGAACTTTTTCTAGAACAAGAAATGGTGTATATGAAAGAGACCCGCCCCGCAGACCTTGACAAGAAAAAAATGAAAAGAAGAGGGATATTCTGTGTTTTTGTTCATTGCATCTTTTTTTGGGCTTGTTTGTTGTCATCATCAATTTACTCCTCCATACCATCCTGATCCTTCTCAAGGATCTCGACGGCATTCGTACTCCGCGTCCAGTGCCCCTTCAAGGCGACATGGAACTCGGACGAGACAACCCCAAACATCTTGAGCAGGGTCGTCTGCCGCGAGTCCAGCACCTCGCCGGCACGGCACACGGGGTATCCCTCCTGGCCCTCCGTCAGCTCCAGCATGACCTTCCCCTTGACGAGGCGGGTCGGCACGCCCAGCTTGCGCAGCTCAGGCTCGATCGTGTGGCTGATGGGCTCGTCCTCCGCCGCGGGGATCTCGCCCGCCCGCGCATACACCAATCCCGCGGGGATCGTGAACGCCCGCGTGCTGACCGTGCCCGCCCGCGCGTAGTCCAGCGGCCGGAACGACTCGAAGTAGTCTCTGACGGTGGTCGGGTCGCGCGAGGTGAACAGCAGCCCCACCGCGCCCGTCAGCGTCGGCGAAAGCTTGTGCAGGTTCGGCGCGGCTTCGTTCTCGGGCGTGTGGCCCAGCGCCACGGCCATGACTTTGGTTTTGCCGAAGAAAAGGCTGTTTTTGGGAGGTTTGGTAATTAGTGACTGCGTTGGTTGCTTTGAGGGTTGATTTGGTTGGGTTCGGGTTCGGGTTCAAGTGTCCCAAGACAAAATTGACTTACCGGCTATCGGCGAATTCGGTGCGCACATCCTTCAGATATGTGTTGCGCATGTTGTCGACTCCGAATACGAACAGGTGATCATACTTCTCGATGCATTCCCGGATGTTCGCGTATAGGCGGCGGGTTTGTTCCTTGTGCGACTTCTTAGCGGTCTTGGACTCGTGCACGACTCTGGCTCGCTTGGAACGGGGCATCTTGGCGGTTTTGGGGTTTGGGTGTTTGAAATTAGAGACTAGGGTTCGTAATGTTGGTGGTTGTTGTCTCCCCGGGTGAAAATAAGCTGGGATGGAGAAAGGGGAGGAGGAATTAAATATGAAATCGAGTTCCTGGTGGATGTGGATCCTCACTGCCCGGTGATTTTTTTTCTTGTCTTTTGACTTTTGATAACAGCCGGATTATTGTTGATGCGGGGCTCTTATCCGCGCCGACTCCCCGCTAGACTGCATGGAGAAACGAGCTGATGGGGGCATTTCTCCTCCAGATCGTCATCGTTCGACTTCGCTCTTATTCACGGCTGGTCATCAACTTGGTTGGGACTGTCTGTTGTTTTCCGGACTACCGGCCAGCATGTCGTAGTGTGCGAACGCTGAGCAATTGATCGGCTAACTTCTCTAACTAACCTGCTTTGCTTCGGTCTCCGACAATGCTTGACTTCATGGATTACATCCAACTCGCGTTCGCCGAGGCGACGAACTGGAACCGCGACAATTCATATTCGTCACTCACGGCTACTGCGCAGTGTTTGTTCAGCATTTCCCAGGGATTTGACCGGGGTGTTCTCAACTGACCGCAATCACCAGCCGTGCTTGATTTCTCCACGCCAGAGCGTCTCCGCGTCCACCTCTCATCCCTCTCTACTCCGCACTTCGCGACGAGCTACACCCTCGGCACCGTCGGCCTGATCGATGGCTCCGTATCCTATCTCTTCAGCACGGTGCCCTTGGACCACACCCCGAGCCGCAGCGCCTTGATTCCTATCCGCAAGCTCTCCCCCGGATACCGTCAAGTGCAGGCCCCCGTCGCTCCGATCGAGAACTTCCGCGTCGACTCCATTCTCGACGACCTCAACCACGCCCCAAACCATGGCCGTCGCTCCCAGAAAGCTACCCTATTCCATGCAACCCTTCATCTACCCCCGCCGACCACCCTGAACGCCCTCTTCCTCCGCCGCATCTCTCCCACCATGCAGCTCTCCCTCGCCGTGTGCTCGACGCGAGGCCCTCCGCTATCGAAATCCGCGCCGCAAGCCTCCCTCCTCACGCAACTCTCCCACAATACCGGCAAGTACAGCAACGAGTACCTATTCAGCACGGATAATGCGCTGTTCGGCTGGCGCGGTCTATGGAACTTCGGCCCCGACCCACGCAACCCAGCCAACACTCGTCCCGCGCACCCCTTGTCGCTCCTCTCCGCCGGCGCCGAAGCATACTACTCGCCCGTCTCCTCGCTAATCGGAATGTCCACCGGGCTGCGGTTCAGCACCCTCCCCGCCGCGACGGACGTACCCTCATCCACATCTACATCCACAGCGCCGCCTTCCAGCAGCAGCAGCAGCAGCAGCAGCAATGCAGGCAACAACCCGATCTCGACCTTCCCGTACACGCTCACCCTCACCCTCACACCACTAACCGGCTCCCTCTCAACAACATACTCACTGCGCGCCTCACCAAACCTAGCCTTCAGCTCGCGCTTCGGCTTCAACGTCTACAGCTGGGAAAGCGAAATGGTAGCAGGGATGGAGCTATGGCGCAAGAGCCGTCGGGCGTCTCCGACTCCCAATGGCGCCCTGGAAGCTGACGACGGACTGGAGTGGGCAAGACGCAAGATGCGCGGGGAGACGGGCCCCGTCCCGCCGCTTTCAAGCTTCAGCGTCAAGGCCGCTGCGGATCCGATACCGTCGACGAAGGTCGCGGGACTTGCCACCTCGGCTGTTACGCAAGCTGAGGAAAATGAATCCGTGCTCAAGATCCGGGTGGGTCAGTCGTGGAATGTACGGTTGCTGTGGGAGGGCCGCGTCAAGGAGTTGTTGGTTAGCGCTGGCGTCGGGCTGGGCCCTAGCTCGTTTGCCTCGTCGCTGCCGTCTATTTCCTCGTTGAGTGCGGCCGGGGCGCAGAGTTGCGGTGGTGGTGGTGGGGCTGGGGCTGGGGCGGGGAAGTCGTACTGGCATGGGGTTGGGGTGTCGGTGTTGTATTCTTCGTGAGTTTCAGGGGTGAGGGGGTTTTGTGTATATATTAGGCTCTACTAGGTTCTGGCTTACGAGCTTAAATTTTTTTGTGGCAGGAATGAAGAGAAATAGATTTTGTGGTATTTTTTATAGACATCGGTGGTTGCTCATCGGTATATGCACTTTCATATAGTAGAAGCGAGGCGGGGTTGGGAGGGGTGCGTGGTGTCCGCCGTGGTTGGATGGAAGAGGTTAAGGTTCTTTTCACATAAGTCCCCTACCAGCAAGGCCAGCATGTCGGATTAGGGGGGTGGGTTGACTTGCTGGCACGGGTATCATATCACGTTATCATACGATGGTCGTAATTGCTTACAGACGAGCGTTGATAATGTCGACGACTGTGGAGCGTTAGTTTGGGGATCAATTATACGCAAAGAAACGGGAACTGGGAACGTACAGGCAGGCTTCAGGCTGGCACCGCCAACCAGGAAACCGTCGACATCGGCCTCCTTGGCCAGCTCGCGGCAGTTCTTCTCGCTGACGGAGCCACCGTAGATGATGCGGGTGTTCTCGGCGGCCTCGGCGGAGATGGCCTCCTTGAGCCAGTTGCGGATGGCGGCGTGCACCTCCTGGGCCTGCTCGGTGGTGGCGACCTTGCCGGTGCCGATGGCCCTGTTGGACGGTCAGGTCAGTAGATGTGCAAGAGGCGGAAAGGAAATTGACGTACCAGACGGGCTCGTAGGCAATGACAACCTTGGCCCACTGCTCCTTGGACAGCTCCTTGGCGACGGCGTTGAGCTGTCTGGTGACAACATCGATGGTCTTGTTGGCCTCACGCTCCTGTACACCACAGTTAGTCTGCAGCCCACCGTGAAAGGCGGAAGTGGGGGTAGGACAGGCCCCCGCCAAGGAATGGATCCACAACATACCTCGAGAGTCTCACCAATGCAGAAGATGACGCTGACACCACCGTCAACGGCAGCCTTGACCTTGCGGGCAATGAACTAGTAGGAGCTGTTAGTACAGGTTCATTTAGGAGGAATGGGCGTTTGGGAAGGAGAAACGCCAATTCACCACGCAGAAAAGAACATACCTCGTCGCTCTCCTTCAGGATCACACGGCGCTCGCTGTGGCCGATGATGGTCCAGTTGATCTTGGCGTCCCGGAGCTGCTCGACACTGATCTCACCGGTGAAGGCACCGTTGGGCTTGTCGAAGACGTTCTGCGACGCAACGCCGATCTTGTCGGAGACGGCCTCGCGGGCAGTCAGCAGGTACAGCGAGGGAGGCGAGATCACCACCTCGGCCGACTCGTCGAGCTTAGCCTCGTTGAGGTTCTTGATGATGGCGGTAATGCTCTCCGCAGTACCGTTCCTTTGGGGCGGAGGGGTGAGTTAGCATTTTGATGGTCGAAGCGTGGGGTTTGTTGTGGTCAGGGTTGCTCAGGGATTGGGATTGGGATTGGGACTGGGACTTGGACTGGGACTGTGAGGTCGTACATCTTGAAGTTACCACCGACGAAGAATTGGCGAGGCATCTTGAATAGTGGTTGGTAGGATGAGTGGAAGAGACGAGGTGAGAGACGGAAGATGAATCTGGTGGATGGGGAGAGTACGATTGAGTGGGAGTAGAGGAAGTATGAAGAGAGAGAAGAGAAGAAGAGAAAGAAGAAGAGAAGAAGAAGAAGAAGAAGAGAGGGAAATGAATGACGAAGACGAGGAAGACGAGAGAAAGACGGAGGGGAAGACGGCGGGGCTCGGGCCGGTGTGAGCAAAAGGGTTGGGTCAATGTAATGAGTTTGGGTGCAGCAGTTGGCGGGGCTTATCGATAATGAGCTGGCAAAGGCAGAGCTTCCCCTCCTTGTCTGTTCTCTGCATCCATGTTGCTACTTCGTCTCTTGATGTTGGCTTGGGGCAATGACCCGCGTGACCTGCATGTCTCCTCTCCTACATCCCTCAATGCATACGCATCAATTGAATTGACATGCATCAATAAACAAATTGGTATTCTTGGTATTGAAACCACTGTCTGCCCACCCTTCCCAAGCACACCTCCGCTGCAATGACGTTAGAGTATACCCACATCCCTCACTCACCCGAGGAAACGCCCGAAAATTAAACGGAGAACATAACCGGACCAAAACAACTCCCCCCTCCCCCCCGACAATCCTGATAAATAAACATCGTCAAAGGTAGGAATGATATCGACGAGGATAAAATGACCCTGAGTCCCGGAGTGACAGGCGTCGGGGTATGTAACACGCACTGTCCAGTTCCTCCTCCAGCACCCGCGCTTTGAGATCTAACAGTCTCTCGCGACGCTCCAGTCGGGCTTCCCGATCGTCCAACATCCGCGTTCGAATGTCGTTTCGCACGCGTCCTCCAGTGTATCTTCCAATCCTCTCATCCAGCAGTTGCTCCATGTCCACTGCCTCGGGAGGAGCAGGCGCCTGGATTATCTTAGGCCGATCTCGGGCCGGCCGTGTCACTTCGCGGCTGGGGATGACCCTCGGGTCGGTGGGACTGCTCTTGGCGGGGACTACATCGACTGAACCAGCAGGGTAACCACTGCGACCAGTCCCCTGAGCCAAGTTACTTCTCTGAGGCTGCTTTCGATAGTGGGTTCGATAACCTTGTTTGGCTCCGGAGGTTGAATGTCGACGGTAGAGACTACCCCGCCACGGCTGAGGGTTCTCATCAATTTCGGACTCCTCATCAGACTCCTCAGTCGTTGAACCATCGTCGTCAATCTCAAATACAGACTCGCCATCGCCCACACTGCTTGAATCGAGCCCCATCTCTACCTCCGGCCCCGCAAAGGGTATTCCCGCTTTGGTATGGTCGAGCTTCGTATGCGTGGGGGTATGAATCTTGGTCTTACCCAGCCCCTGCATCTCAGGAGGTTCTTGCAATGGGTTGGGCGAGATACGCAGGCTGGGACCTCGATGAGCCATACCCTGTGCAACGGGACCGCCCCGGGGATCATTCCACATGGCCGACATTTGTGGGATGCTCTTATGCTGGGGACCATGGTTTGCGATAGGGGTCGCAGGGTCATGGAATCCAACTGAAGGACGATGCTGAGTGTGCATGGCAGCCGACATTCCCTGCTGTGCCCAAGTTGCCCATTGTTCTGGAGGTGTAGGCCGTTGTACCCCTATCGGGAAAGGGTGTGAGGTTGGTGGGGGTTGAGGCTGATGATTCGGCTTGGATGGCTGTGGCTGCTGAATATTCGGCATGCTTGTTGGCGCGGGTCCTTGATGGACCGCAGGCCCCGGTTGTCTGGGAAGCGGCTCGGTGGGCGGAACAGGCTGAGTGATCTTGGGTTCCATGTTGAATTGGACATGATTGGTAGGAAGCTGGAACGTCTCTCGAGTAGGGATGACTTTCTCCACGGGCTCGTCCACCAAGACTCTGGGATATACTAGGTTTGCGGCCTTCCTCAGGATGATAACCTCGAGCGAGACCGTCTCATAGTCACCGCGTCGAGAGTTCTTGCCCTTGAATGGCTTCTCGTCCTCCTTCACATAAACACAAGTCCATTCAAATCGGGGCGCCCTGGTTCTGAGCTCGTGGATCAATTGGTCGACATGTGCACGCTTCGCTTTGGATAAAGAATGGTATTGCTCAGCCACGGGAAACTTCTTTTTCCGGTTAACCACCATGTTGGTCAAGATCGACTGGCTCAGGTGCATTTTCGCCCTCTCGACCTGGCTCCAGGTGCTCTTCTTGCCGAGGGTGGGGTTGGCTTTGAAGAAGGTGTACCCCAGGTAGAACAAAGGGGCACCAGCATCGAGGGCACCCATGGCAGCTAAGTCTTCTGGCTGTTGGATGTTTTCGCCGGAAGCCTTTTCGGTCTGCACATGAATCCGGCTCATGGGGTTGACTAAGTATTCAGGGCTCACTTGGCCTTGTAGGTTAACGGGCATCATACGAGGAGCCTCGCTTGCCTGGGCAGGCTGGTGATGAAGAGGAGGGACCGGAGGAACAGGGGGTACTGGGGGAACTAAGTTGTCTATGTTGAACCTCGCCATGCTGTAGAGAGCCACGCCGTCCGGATAGGGGGCGGAATCACAGCGACTGAACGGGGTATATTGGAAGTCAAACAGCGAAGCAATAGTAGCAGCAGCAGCAGATGTCAGGAGGTAAGCAAGATCTCGACGCTGATAAACGGGAGAATTTCAACTGGAGAGACGGGGAACTAAGGAGCACATATACATCTTATATGGAGGGAAGGCGTCGATCAAGTCAGTCTTCCACAGAACAGAACAGATATGGAAGACAGTCGAAGGGTTTTCTCTGACAGACAAGCCGTAAGAATGTTTCAGACCGGACAGAGGCCAGCTGCGTTCTGCCTTGCCATTAGATAGACTAGGATGGTTTGCGCTAGAGAGAATGCCCGAACCTCTGAGAAAATCCCCCGAAGGTACAGTAAATAGGTTTTCTTGGACTGGCACTGACAGAGAAGGACTTATGGTGGTGCCTATGCCTATGGATCATCCATCCGAGGGTAACGCGCATGTCACATTTCCAGGGCGCTCGCAAAGCGAGCCCGGGCAACCATGAAGCGTCAGGCTGAATTGTATTGATGGCCACTTATCCATGGCTTTCTCTCTTTTGTATTTCTCGGGTTTTCGTTCTTTTGGTGCCTCCTTCACCTCCGATTTCCACGGTCTCGTATTATCCTACGCCTCAGCCGCAATGGAATCTGAAATTGGGGCTATGCAGGGGATGGGAAACACCAACACCACCCAGCACCTAGCAATGTCAAAGAAGCAAAGGTTGAGTCAGAGTCTGATGGCCACAATCAACGAGTGAAGTGGGATTAACAATGCTTAATGTCGCGTGGGCCCGCAGAGAAAGCCCTCACTTTCAACGGACCCCCCAGTAAACCAGCCGTGTTCCCCTGTCTGCAGGTGGTCGACTTCAGCAATTCAGCACCTGTTCTGATCCAGGCAACAGAGAGCTCTTCTGTAGCCTAGCCATTCAGCGATGGGATCCAACAGTCATCACCAAGGAACGTGGTCTCTGATTGGGTCATTTGCACGCTCAAGATCCTGCAGCCAAGCCCGGTGTGTGTGGCGCTTGCAGCGCCCTGGTGCAGAGCAGCGCCCAGGATGCGCTCTCAGGCTCGACAAGCCATCCCTCAATCCACAAGGACATTGGACAAGGTCCATGGATCTTGTACTGTACATACTGCATTTTACACCAAGCAAAGTGGATCCCTTATCGCGCGACATATGTATGGAAGCTACCATAGATGCTGCGCGACGTAGGTACTTCATCCATTTCAATCACCTCCGTTGCCTACGGTCCAGAGAATCACGGCTGATGTGCCTCCTTTCTGAGGGGTTCCGGTCTGCAAATACTCGCACTGTAACCGGAGTTCTTCCTACTCTGAGGATTGGCGGCCTTCGCACGTATGGGACGAACCTGCCTGTGTTTATCCGTGGCTGGCAACTTTCTTTCTAGTGTACGAATTGGTCTCTGATTCATGCACTTCCAGCGAAATTGTTCAGGCGACCACCACTGAAAGGCACGCAAATCCTTTCTCTTTCTCAAAAGGCTGATAGGCTAGTCGGAGTGTGACTCACTGCTCATTCCTGCAGGTGCAGAGTTGATCATGGATCCAAGCGAAATGAGCCCGGCTGAAGGGTCTGTGGTCATTGGTAGCTGCAGATCGCATCACTTCTACTCTGTTCTGTTTACTAGGTTTGATTTGAAGATTAACAGACCTTGTTGTGGCTGTCTTTCACGTCAAGCTAAACTCTGTTGGAAGTAGAATGCGATATTGGAAGCGATATGGTGGGCAGAGCATAAGGTGGAATACTTGAGACAGGCTCACCTGCACTGAAGCTCATTTTGACCATTGGGGTGATTCAACGATCTGGGGCATCAGTGGCTACACTGAGCTTGGAGCACAAGAAAAAAAAAAGCGGGGACTGCTTGTTCCCTTTCTGAGAATGTCAGCATTCGCGTTTGTTCTTCATTGTTCTATTCTTGCTCACATGGATGCTTTACTACCCCTTTGTCAGACCGTCCGTCTACCACACCTCTTTCTTGCCTGTTGAAACAGAAAAGCTCCTTTCTTTGTGCGGAAACAAACACAATGGATGGTTAGTGCAATGGCTTTCATCGACTCGTTTGTTTGCCTCGCACCTTCCACCCAACTGAAACGATGACATTGTCTCCTCGGATCTATTCCAGCACTGTTAGTTTTCGTCCTTGCATCCGCCTTCAAACGCAGACACTCGATACATCCTCAAGCTATAATCGCTCCATGATGCTCACGCCGTCTCTTTGTCGATTTTTTTTATTAATTCAAAGTTGTACCCTGGAAGTATGAGGACTCATATAAGATCGAGGTCCCCTTGAGGTGCGGCGGCCACGATGATCAACCTGACAAGTACCATACAAAATCCCTCTAAGAAGGACTACCAACTCTAGCAAACACCACTGAGTCTTATTATGGCTCGATTACAATGCGACACATGGGGCCGTGAATTCAGACACCTGATCCAGCAATTCACCGAAGCCCGAAGGATAACTGCTGAGGAAATCGATCAAAAGTACTACCACATCAAGGCTTATGTGTCGGAACTAACCGCGGTCATCCATGATCTCCTGGATCCAAAAACTAGACTCGCAGCAGACTTTCCTAGTCTTCATCGAATTCTTTCTCATCGCTATAATGCAGCCTTAGCCTCTCAGCAAACTGAAATCTCCAGGTGCTCTCACTTGGCCGATGGTAGAAGAAGGAGCGACAGCTATCATTACCAGGGCTACATTCTGCTGAACCGGGATAGCGATATAGCGGACCAGGCAACAAGGAACAAAGTTCGATGGGCTAATCGATGCTCAATCATGACAGATCACTTCGTCGTCAGAGGGATCCTCGGCACTGGAAGTATGTTCTCGCATTTTACAGCATTTCCTCAACTGCTTCTTGGCTAACCTTTGGCTTTACTAGCGTACGGTGTCGTCTTCCTCGCCCACAAAAGTAAGTTTTCAGACTGAGTTATGACCTTGATGGTAGCATCATACTGATCCCTCTCGCTCAGCAGACAATGAAGATCATTTGTATGCCATCAAGATGGAGAACCTGGTCACGATTGGAACCTCAATGCAATATTACGCTCAACCGACGGTAGTCGGGTGCATTGGGCCTCAACCAATGGTGGCGCCCTTATTCACTGAAGAATTTGTGGACTATCACTATATCCCTGTGGAGGCGTACATTCTGCTCCTTACCAACGAGAGTGACCGGTTTCCGACCCTGGACTCAGTCTACACCCACGGCTACTATCAGGCTATTGTGATGGACGCCCACGTCGATGACGAGGTCGCAGAATCTGCTTACGACCCCGATGCCCCTTTTGCGAAGTGGAACGAGGAGAGATTTAGCTCATGCGGAGGCCATAATTTTGTCTATATGAAGGAGACAAAATTGCAGGAGTACATGGTCTGCAAGATTGCATCTCACCTATTGGAAGGCATCGCCTATCTGCGCGATATGCGTATCTGCCACAACGATCTCACGATGAGCAACTTTGTCATAGACAAGAACTTAAACGTACGTTTTGTCCCATGACTGTCACCGACGGTCGCTCGCCAGGCTCCATGTACCAAAAGTGATTGCTAACCGATTCCCCTCGCTGTGTCGAAAACAGACCACCCTCCTGGATGTCGGACTCTTCACATTTGCGCTAACAGACGACGATTATTGGGCGCCTGACTTCACCTACGTGCCCGGCTACGAAGGCAACAGCACGCCAGAAGTCATACTCGCGCTCCTGAGAGACATCTACCGAGACAGGCTGAAAAAGAGGACGCAGATCCAGGTCGGCGTGCCCCACGACGTGCGCAAGACCGGGCTGTGGATGCTTGCCGCCGACATCTACGAGCTGCTCCACGGGTACATGCCCTGGGAAAATCCCGAATGGGACGGTCGAGTTAGCTATTTGTCACAATGGAAGCAACAGGGTATTCCGAGAGGGCATGAGCAACTGCGGTCATATGAGGCTAACCGTCGGCGACACAGGGTCGTCAACTTGGAAATACCTCTCCGAGAGTCTCTCTCGCAGGACTGCGCGGATGCCATGTTGATGATGTTTGCCAAAGACACGAAGAAAAGGCCAACTTTGCCGGAGATGGAGTCCTTTGTTTGGTTCGGGCAGTGGGATTATCTCGATCCCGAGCAATTTCAGCGGCCGGCGCCCTATGATACGTGACTCCGTGATAGAGAACCGAGAAAGGTATCTGTGTAGATCATCCCCCTGCAGGCATTTCTTGATGATTTGTGGTCCTGTGTTGCGAAGCATGTGGTTTCCCTCTGGATTCAGGGAACTGCTATCATATCGGTTTGTAAATCACAAACAAAAAGCATTCGAAGCCAGTGTAGTGGTGTTTCTGGTGTGGTCGACGTGCCTGGCTTGGTGGAAGCAAAACTGGTTGCTATGGGAGGTGTGAAATGGTTATGATTGTAGACGTGCAAGGCTAACCCCAGAGACGATAATGCATTATGCCCAATACCAGAAACCCCTAGCCACAAAGATAATGACAGCGCAAGAAAAAAGGGAAGAAAGATATAAGGTATACGAAGAAGAAACGAGACATTCGTAGCGGCTCGTTCTATGTCATCAGCGACGAAGACTATCCAGTCTCGCCTGTAGGTCATCATCACTTGCGTTTCCACCAGCGCCAACCGGCTGGGCCACTCTAGCCTCACCCACCGCCGTCTTTTGTATATCCGTCGGCGTCTCGCCCAGCTAGAAGCGCACGAAGCGAAGTCAGTACCCGAGTAACACAAACAACACTTATCCCATCGATCGAGACAAGCTCCAAAGAAATGAGAGAGAGAACCACATACCGCCTGGCTAAGGTCGACACCGATCTCATCCAGCACCTCCTTGACGATATCCTCACTATCCTCCTCCTCGCCCTCCATCCCCGTCGCCTCATCAATAGCATCATCCATCATCTCCTGCCGCTGATCCATAATATCATTCTCCCGCTCGAACTCCATCGCAATCCGCTGCAACGCCGGCAGATTCATCTGCCGATTCATACTACCCAGCAACATCGTCGCCCCTTTCATCGACTGCATCATCTGCTCATTACTCCGTACAGTCTGTGTACACACACACAATCGATCAAGAAATGGTCAGCTTATCGCATCCCCCATACAACCACGTCCGCCTTCGGCTGGGAAAGAGCAAACGCACCTGAATCCGCAACGAAATAGCCTGCAGCTGCGTGCGCATCTGGTAGAACTTCTGGATGTAGCGCCGCGTGCGCACCAGGTCCTTGGCTTGGATCTTACACGCCCCGATCTGCCCATTCTTGGCGCTCTTCTTGATGTCCTGCACCAGCTTCTTCTCTTGGTTCTCGAGCTTCACCCGCTCGCGGTCCAGCTCCCGCTGCGTTCGGTCCAGCGCGCGTTGGTGCTTCCGGAGTCGCTCGGCGGGTGTCATTCGTTTGCCGAAGGCCCATTCTACGATCTTTTCTTTGGGTGTTAGTTATTTTGTTGGGGTGGGGGTGGGTGGAGTGGGGTGGTTTGCGATTGCGGTGCTTTGGATAGGACTGATGATTGGGGGTTTGGGTTGGAGTGGTGTACTTACGTTCATTTTGACGGATTTGAGGGATCACACCACTTTGTAAGGAAGAGGGGGGAGGAAGGTTAGGGAGGAGGTATTGGGTGATGGGTTGTTGGTGTGGTAGTAGTGGTGGTGGTGGTGTTGATAAGTAGCAGGCCACCGAGGCGGAGAGTGTAGTGTAGTTAGTTAGTTAGTGTAGTGACATCAAGGGAAAGCAAGAACTGTATTTTATGTATGACCGTTACTGAAATTACGCAGATAAAGTTGCCTGTTCAAGCCCAATAATACACCCCCCATACATACAGCATTGGCGGCAGTCACATGCAGGACCAATTCCCCCACCCACTAAACTCTTTCCAGCCACTAACCACTAATGAACGAATTATTTTCCTTCATTTGCCTCCCGCGCGGAATTTCCATGATTTGCTGCTGCTGCTTTTTGGGTGCATGCATTAATTCATATTCCATCACTAAGCCGAATCTAATCTCCCTCGCCTCCCACGGCACCACTCCTTCATTCTTCAACCGGACATTTCTTTCGATCACAACTCTTTTCACCGTCCTGGGTTACGCCCACATGCAAACAACATCCCCTTTGCCATGAGTCAGGAGTATTACCCCGGCCAAGGCGCCTCTTCGTCCTCCGGCTCCTCGTCCAGCCAGCCGCCCCAGGAGGCTTCCTCTGCGAACAATACCCCCCCATCCTTCCCGAGACCCCCGCCGGCGTACATGACTGTCGGGAATGGTTCGACCTCCGAGAGCGCAACGGCCTTGATGGCCTCGTTGCATGAGGATTCCGGGTACGGCGGAAGCATTGCCAGTGGAAGCGTGGTGGATGGCGATGCTGGAGCTGCTGCTGGTGGCGGTTGGCGAGCGGATCTGATGGTCGATAGCCCGACTCCCATGCACGCGCCTGCCCATCTAGGAGAATGGAACCCGGCGGGTGAGCTCTCTTTTCTTGAAGCCGATGTATTGCTATGGACAGAACATGACTGACGCGTCGGGTTTATAGCTGAGCACGAGCGACAGGTTGTCGCGAGCCATGTTCATCAGCTTCTCTAGTATGTGCGGCCCTGTTTTTTTTTTCCTGCATGTGTCGGCTACGGACCAACCTATCTTCGTTGTATTGAGTGAAGCTGTGCTAAGATTCGCGGCATAGTAATTCGAACCGGACCAAGCTTGGACGCGCGATCACGCGCACCATCGAAACGTTGAAGGAACTCCAGGACATGAACCGGCAATGGCCCGCCCACTACCCCTCCGTCCAGAACGCACCCGAGTCGCCCTCCGAGAAACCCGCCCTGCATAAGAGACAGTCCTACTTCGGAGATGAGTCCCTGGATGATTCGATGCCCCGTCCCGGTCAGGTCCGGCGCGCCGCCACCATGACCGGCGGGGAGGACTTGGCCGAGTCGAGTGCTGCCGCCCAGCGCCGTGTTCCGGCCGAGCCCAGGTTGATGAGCCCCCAGATCGCGCAGGAGTTTTCGATTCTCAAACTCGATCTGAAGCTGGGAGCCCTGTCGCAGGCTGAGCTGGTTCACTCGCTGGAGAAAGCGTCCATCGCGTCGCTGTTGGATGGCAAGATCGCCCAGAGCGTCAAGCATCTGCTCTCGTTGCGGGACCGCATCGAGGATACCTCCAGCAAGGTTCTGATTACGGGTGATTTGAACGCGGGAAAGTCGACGTTCTGTAATGCGCTGCTGCGTCGCAAGGTTCTGCCCGAGGATCAGCAGCCATGCACCAGCATTTTCTGCGAGGTCCTGGATGCACGCGAGAACAGTGGTATCGAGGAGGTGCATGCCGTTCACAAGGATGTGCACTACAACCGCAACGATGAGAGTACATACGACGTGTATGCGCTGTATGAGCTGGAGAATATCGTCATCGATAACTCCAAGTACATGCAGTGCAAGGTCTATGTGAAGGATGTGCGGACGATCGACGAGTCTTTGCTCAACAACGGCGTCGTGGATATTGCGCTGATTGATGCGCCTGGTCTGAACTCGGATTCCTTGAAGACGACGGCTGTTTTTGCGCGACAGGAGGAAATCGATGTGGTCGTGTTCGTGGTGTCGGCTGCTAACCACTTCACTCTTTCTGCTAAGGAGTTCATTCTCAATGCTGCCCACGAGAAGGCGTACATGTTCATTGTTGTCAACGGTTTTGATCAGATTCGCGACAAGCAGCGGTGTGAGCGGATGATCCTGGATCAGATCGGCAAGCTCAGTCCCCGTACGTACAAGGAGGCGGCCGAACTGGTTCACTTCGTTTCCAGTAACGCCATTCCCGTGGCGCCTCCCGTTCCCAGTCCGAACTCCGGTGGTGGTGGCGACGATGGATCCGACGATGACGAGCCCGAGGATAAAGGAAAGGGCAAAGGCAAGGGCAAAGAAAGACAGAAGATCCAGGATTTCGAGAATCTGGAAGGTTCTTTGCGTCGGTTCGTCCTCGAGAAGCGCTCTCGTTCAAAGCTTGCGCCTGCTCGGACATATCTCCTGAACCTGCTCGCAGATCTGAACTCCCTGGCTGGAGTCAACCGCGATGTGGCTCAGGCAGAACTCAAGCGTGTCACGGACGAGCTGGCCGAGCTGGAACCTGCTTATGAGCAAGGCAAGAAGAAGAAGGTCGAACTCAGCGAGCAGGTCGAGAAGTACATTGATGATTCGTGCGACGACGTCTACAATCACACTCGTTCTAGCCTGGGTGAAACCATTGCTCATGTTTCCGAGGCTGACTTGGGTGTCGAGTACCCGGGTTTGTTCTCTGCCTTCCAGTACGCCGAGGATTTGAAGTTGGCTATGCTGGATCAGATTGCCGCATCTGTCTCGGACTGCGAAGATTATGCTCGCGAGAAGACGGTCAAGGGCGTTGGTTTCGTCCAGAACATCGGTCTTTTGCATGTTGGTGAAGATAAGTTCGCGCCTTTGAACTTCCGTGCGGACATGATGTTCCGTCGCGGTCGTCGCCACACGCTTGCAAGACAGGTTGACACGGAAGTGGAGATCTGGGACTTCTTCGACATCTCTGGTATTTGGGAGCGGCAAGAGAAGATGGCCGGTACTGGTATGGCGATGACTGCCGTGACTGTTCTCGGAGGTAGGGCTTTTGGTGGCATCGGCTGGGTCGACAGTATGTTCAGTGCTGTTCGCTTCCTGGGACCGAACAATGTGCGACGACTTTTCCTGCCTGGTATTCTGGCAGCCGGTACGTTTTACTACTTTTTGTCTATCTGCATGCCCTTTACTAACATAAATATAGCTGCCCTGACTGCCGCCTGGATGGTTTCCACTATCCCCACTACCCTTCCTCCCCGTCTGTCCCGCAAGCTTGCGGCCACTCTTTCAGAGATGGACTACGTTCACTCCAACGCCACGCGCATTTCCTCCGAAGTTCGCCGCATCCTGCGCCTGCCTGCCGGAAATCTGCAAACCAGTCTCGCGCAAGACATCGAAGACCTTGGACGTCGCAAGCACGAAGTGAGCAAGACCAAGCACGAGAGCGAGACCGCCAGCAAGTACTTTTCGAATCTCTTCCGCGAGAGTGGCGAGAACCGCAGATCGGTAGAGAGCATTGATCTGGATGCTCCTCTACCCGGCGGCCTTGCGGCAGCTCATTGAGCATTGATAGGGGACGCTTAGATGGGTTCGGAGGTGATTTCCCTTGTACAAAACGTAATGATGCTGTACGAACTTTCTATTATTCCCTTCTCTGCTGTGTGGTTTGCCTAGGCCTTGTGCTGCCTCCTTCCGCTCTGCCTTCTTCTTTTCCTGTTTCCCTCACAAAATATCCCGTCGTGCATGAGTTACAGCTTCTTTCTTTCCTCCTCTTCTCTTCTTTTTAACTCTGCTTGATCTTCCTTGCTGTAATGAGGCGTGTTTGGCGGTACGCATGGTTAAGATATAGCTTCAAAATTCTTCATCAGAATGATATCCTAGACAATGGTCTTTTGTATTTGTCTGCCTCGATCACTTTGTCGTTGCGCCTTGTCCTGTTGCTGATGCTGTGAAGAAATGGCCTGTCATTCAAAGTTCTGGCTATGCACAAGTTCATGATAGGTATATCTGTCCCTCTCCCAGTTGTAGGTCCATTCACCCTCTTTCTGTTTCACAGCAGAACTACGTCATTGGTGTGTGAATCGTTGATGTGTGAAAGCCAGCCAGCCATCTATTCAAGAAGCGCAAACAATCACCACAATCAGCACGTATTCAATAACACAGGCTCGAGCAATTGAACATGAATGTCGCCTGCTCCTACCTCTCTCAGACTTCTTTTCTCTTACTTTTCCCTCTCTCCTATATCCACCTTCTCATCCTCTTCCATCTTCTCTCTTCCACCCTGTCTCTCCTCCCTCTCACATCCTCTTTCTTCTAAATCTCCCTTTCTTTCATCAAGCGACCTCTCGTTCTCACACTTGAGTCTGTCCTTCTCGCATGCGTTATAATCCCTAGACCGACCTTCCAATATACAAGTAAGGGGTCCTCGCTCTACAATTTATGACATGACTCGACGCGAAGTCATGGAGGTCGGCACTGGAGGCAATGGAGTCAATTGAGGAATGATATAAGCTCTACCTGCGTCCGGTATACGGAGATAGTATGGTATTATCCTTTCCGATTGAAACCACTGTATGAAAGCTGACCATCTCCTTCGATGCTACAGTAAACCGATCCTGTAGGCGAAACCGCTCTCGCATTCCATCAACCCATGTGCGGACACAGTGTCAACGAGAATGTACAGATGATGAGCTTGAAACATCCTCCTCGAAAGCGGCGGAGCTCACCATTGAAGATACAACTCCCCGTCTTGCAAAACACACGTTGGCAGGCTCGCAATTCAGTCCCGACGATCAATCTACGTCCGACTGGCAGAAACAGCAGCAGACCGTTACAAATCGAGCAGGTCAAGTCCCGAGTACTCGCGAAGAATCTCACCCAGTTCAAACATGCTTAACCTAATGCATGATTCAGCAGCCAAGCTACAAGATTTGATGGCCGTCTTCCACCTCCCAGCAGGAGACACCAGCATTCTATCCCTCTCTGTCCCTTGTTCAGCCATAAGTCCCGCACTATATCAACACCAAGGCACTATCTTAGAAAGCCCACCTGCTCTTCCAAGACGACTCCCAACCGGCGACGAGTGTTGAGAGAGTGAAGTCCCCAGCGGCGAGAGATAAGGCTTACCCACTACATCGCCTTTCTTGTAAGTATATACCCCAACTTATATACCATGGATCAGTACACTAATCCACGTTGTCCAACCGTCAGGTCCGAGTTCCTGCCGGTTTCATCATGCAGACAATTCCCCAGAAATCGTCAAAATATTCTCAAGAGGAAAGCCAACAAAGCATTTCTCCCATTTCTCGGCAGATGATCTGGTGGCTTGGCTACACAGCCCCCCATGCTCAGCACAATCTCAACCAAATAATCAATCCCCTTAACCCTGGAACACGATTCCCCGTGATGGACAGATATTCCATACAGCTGTGGACCCGACGAGACCTATTCCGCAGTATTTGTTCCAAACAAAGTGGATATCGTGGTAAAAGTCACGAAGTATGAGGCGTTGTTGACGGAGGAGGGTTGTATTCGCCCATACCGTGTCCTTTGTGGTCCTACGTTCCTAATCCAAGCACACGGCCAAATGTTTTATCCGATTCTAAAGGGCGGATACATCCTACGCGGAGACCAGGGACGCCCGTGGAAATCCTGGCTCTTACTGGGACAACGCGATTCAAAGTCTTGCGGTATTCCGCTCGAGAATGTCATTATCGGTCATTGCGTTGCACGACCAGAAGACGTTGCGGGCATCAAAGCAGGGAATGCGAATGCGCTGGCGATTCAGGCGCACGCAGCCCATGCACGCAAGGATTCTTTTGATCCAAGTAAGAAGAGTTGGAAACACTGTTGCATCACAGACGAATGGAGACCGTACTCTACGGACCTCTGATAATACATGAAGAAGAGGTCCAGAACGCCACAAATGTTGAGGCGAGGAAGGCGATCTACGCGCGGCTTTTCGCAGCTATCCAGCATCAGAACAGATTTAACAACTTCGCAAATGCTACAGTAAACTACTTCATTGACGAGAATGACACCCTCAAGAAGGTTCCGAGACGTGACACGGAACTGTAAACGTTGTTATCGCATTGTTACGCCTCTCCGTTCGCACTTAGATGGAAGTTGTCCCATCAATAAAGGGGAGAACGGCAATTTCCCTTGGCTTACCTTGAGTAGCACACTCATGGTTTCGTTCTAGTGTTAGGGGTGGCTCATTTCCACGGTCTGCGCGCTGTGATTGTTGCTGCAACTCTATTAGGAACTGGCTCTCAATTAAGTACCCTCCCGCGGGCACACCCTATCTCAGAGACAGCCTGTATCTCATCGTGCCCAGTCTTCCTCTCCTGTTTTGTCACAGCTCTTATCATGGCCGGTTCCTCACTCATCCCAGCGACAAGGAAATACCTGGAGGGTACCTTACCCCAGCTACAGACGCAGTGCCAGAAGGTCCTCGACGCGTGGACACAGCCAACGGATACATGGACTCTGGGTGATCCGGAGCCAGCCCCCGCCACACCAAAGATGGCGGCGAAGGGAAGAAATGCCCAACGAGACAAACTCGACCGTGAGGCCAGGGATCGAAGGGGCCAGCCGGCGCCTCGCGGTTGGGCTAAGGACGGAGTGGAATACGGCGGATGCAAGTGGCCGGACAAAGGCATTCTGTGCTCCGTACGAGATGAGTTATGGATGGACGGACAAGAGGATCGCGGTGCTGTGAGTAGACCCCGGTGATTAGCCGGCACAGTGTACGGTTATCCTGTCCTTCTAGATGTTAAGCAGGTGGTCATTGATAGTGACGAGCTGATCGTCATTGATGAAGTCGCAGAAGGGCATGATGGGGGTAATTCCATCGTTTGGACGAGGAGGACGGTAAGATACTTCTCGTTCAAATTCCAATCGAGAATAGCTAAGATAATCCTATCATCTTGGTTTAAGATACATACATCTCAACTGTTTCTTTTTAGCACCCCAGTTGTACGGGATACCTGTGTACAACACCTGAATAGGAACTCGCATCTCTACATGGTGTTCGGGACCATTAGTCGAAAGGCGAAGCTAAGCGAGTTTATATACGAGAGTTCAATAGCTTTATGTACGTACAGCAAAAGACTAGATTGGACAATTAACTGAATTCTGTCTACCGGCAGAACACCAGAGGAAATCGGTTTTGGCAGGACGGCCAGTATCATCCGCCGCAATCTGCGAGCGTCGTATAAACAATGGTTTAGACCATGAGGCCTATTAGTGTAAAAAGTATCATGCTCCCCTCCACCGGACCCAGCACCTGACAGGCGAAAGGAACAGCTTCCTTTGAATCCTCCTATCATTTCCAGGTTGAACCTGAGCCACACGGAGTCATGGACAATTCCAACCAGACGGCCGCAAGGGTAAAGCCACGATGCAGAACAATATCAGGCAGGAGGCCGTCGACATGGGCATTGAGCATGAAAACAAGGATGACGTTAAAGAGGGCAAACGGAAAGCATGTGCTCGAGAGCGAGCGTTGGATGCTATGGTGCAAACACAGGCAGAACCGCCGGCGCAATGACTACTCTGCATTGCTCACCAGCGCGCCTCAGGGAATTTCAGGCTGTAACCGATATGGTACAGAAGCGGCCAGAGGGCGACACGTGAGAGACAAGCGGCGTCCAAGAGGCGCCGGTAATCACAAGGAAGATCCTGAGATCCTCTTGCGGCGTATCAGAGCGAGCCCTCCTCTAACCCTAACCTTGCAGCTTTACTGATGCTTCCCAGCCCTCTCCAGGACTCACCAGGAACAGCTTCGCTCAGGCCATCAATTCCACCAAGCGGCGAGCACTGGCCATGATTTGTAGATAGGGTGTGATGAGCTGTAGAGATCAATTCTGCACTTTCTGTTTTTCCGTTTTTATCCTCTGCCTGACTGTTTGCTGCTGTGTACAAAAGGGGGTCTCTTTAGGCTCTACCGCCCAAGATCTCAACTGAGACACTATCAGACCAGGTTCAAATAGCTTATGCAAACAACAATTGGACGGCTACAGAGACTGTTGAGTCTGCCTGATTCAGAGATAAGAGACTGTGCTAAACTATGGAAAGGCTGAAGCGCGGAGCTCAGCATTCTTCGGCTGGCGTTTGATCCACTAGGACTAAACCAGACGATACATACTATTTTGTATACGAAGCTTACTGTGATCTTGAGATAACTACCTGGTAGCATGCGTCTGGCTTTTAGATATCCCGAATTATATTGTATATGCTAATTGAAAAGGGCCTGTATACCGATGCTCCAAATTGAGAATGATTTGTCGCAGGGATATACAGAGAACAATCTAGGAGACCATTTCAAGTACGTTGTAGTCGTCAGGTTCCAAGAACTTCGGGTGTCATTACTAGTAGTACTAGTCACGAGTCAATCGATTCGTAAGTTATATCCATCTCTCCAAATGGTGAGCGCGAAACCCTGGGTATATCTGCCTCTGGCTTCACACTGGGTTTAGCTGAGGCTGGCGGCTTGTTATGTCAAAGCCAGTACTGAAAATAGAGGTGGGAGCCCTTCCCCCTGCAACATAACTGTACCTGATGACTCGCCGCTGCCGTGACCAACATCCATCAGCCAGACTCAGCTTTGCTCCTAATACTAGCTACCAGCTATATTATCAGGGATTTTGAACATATAATGCTGGAACATCAAGAAACAGACTCGCACAACCGTGCCCTAGCCCGAATCGATAATATCTTGGAAAGCTTCCTTCGAAATTCCCATGAAATTCTCAATCATGCACCAATCCGAATTGTCGGCGATACACCCACAGCTATTCTGAACTCCACTCACTATCTGGAATCAACCCAGCCGTTTGCTGCAAAGGTGCAGGATTTTGTGGACAAGCATTATCCAAATACAAGAACTCGCTTTCTGGCCGTGGAAATACACAAACGACATTCTTCACTTGTGGTGATATCAAAAATCATGAATATGATTATCTAACTGCCGACCAAGTTCATACAGCAATTCCTGTCTACATTCTCCGACTTTCTAAACATCCTAGGATCTTCAGAGACGCCAAGCGAGATGACTATCTAGCTTATAGACTTGCACTAATGCATCACCAACATGGATACGAACCGTTGTCTCTGACGATTTTACAAGGTTTGTTCAGTATCGCAATCCACGAGGTCTCAAATCTTGGGTTCTTTCATGGTGTCTTTCTAGGATTGGTGATACTCTAGTCTGGACCTGAACTTGCTTGTCATTGATACAATGAGGGAGGATTGGCTCTAATGTTTGAGTAGTATTGTGAGGGTGATCGTTTGATTGATGAGCTAGCATATTCGGCTTCCCAAAGATAGCCGTGCTGCTCTGTTACCAGGATATAGGCGGATTCTGTTATGAGAGTCGGAGAGCTGTTCTGAATATCTTAGTAGAATTTGATGTTTTTTCTATAATTGATTTATCTAGTAGACAACTTCTTCCTGTGACCTATTGATCGATGGATTAGAGCTCATAATGGATGTAACTATGTACAGGTAAGATAGGGGCAAAGTACTTTCCGGCTCTTGGGAAGCAGGTTGATTCTGAGATATACTATAAGTATCCCCTCCTTCCGTAAGATAGTACATCATGTCTTGGTATATACTCAAGCTACAAAGGCTTATAGTGTTGATCCTGTTGCCAAGCAACGCACATAATCCTCTTCCCTCTCCACCTTCTTTGTCGCTCTCCAATCCTTCTCTACCTTCATATATTTGATTGGGTTCGCCATTTCATCCTATCTTACGTCTAGTCTGATCTCTACACCTTGGTCCATTTGTTGCCTTTCCTTCACAAAATGGAGACTATCTGCTCGCAAAAGTCACTGCCCACCAAGGATGTAGGACTAGAACGCAAGGATCGACGCGCAAGGCTTAAAATCATCAGGAAGGAAACTAATGGGCTAGGATAAGGCTATCTGGATGAATCTGATCTGAAACTCGCCAGTGTGAACCGCCAGCTTATGTCTCTTGAAGATAAATCTATCCTGCCTCGATTTTTCGCTCCTTACAAAGCAAAAGTCGACCCGTCTCAAAACAGTTATATCACCGACAGCTTCCCTCGTTTTTGACGAGCTCATCTTCGAAGACCATGCGGAGACCGCGCAGCGTTTCCTGCATAGTTATATCTAGAATGACGAACTGCTTCAGGATGAAGAATTCCGCTTGTGCCTTGTTATAAGGAGATCGTAGATAACGTTGTCTTCTTTGACTCCGCTGCGGGCCGAACGGTCATTGTTCGCATCCATAGTGGTGATCTGATTCCGTACGCAAACCAGATTGTTTTGGCAATAATACACTATACGTCTACATAAACCAGTCCAAGAACTGTGGCAAAAAGTATTTCTACTGGCAGTAACAACATACGGAGGATGTGTAGATATCGGAGCAAAGTTCACCCGAAGCAGCCTTATTGGGATATATGATCGCGTCCATTTACCTTCAGGGCTCACAGACAGCAACGATGAGGATGCCATACTTTGCCCTGATGCACACCTTGTCCTTGGGTTCCTTTCTTTTTCATCGTTCTCTGGTCGCGAACAAGACAGGCCTGCCATGTTTCCACCGTCCACTCTCCCGTGTCTTCTCCGTCACTGCGTCTCAACCAACGGCCCCGACAAGGAGCACAAGTCGGGTCTTGTACGAGCCTATTGAGAGCGTGGAACGAATGGAGTACTACCAGAAGGGTGGCTATCATCCTATGAACATTGGCGATCACTTCCATGCTCGCTACCGAGTCGTTCACAAACTCGGTCACGGCACATACTCAACAATCTGGCTAGCCCGCGACGAGATATCGAAGCGATACGTTGCCGTGAAGATTTGTACAGCGTATTCGGACCCTCTCGAGACCAATGTACTGTCCCAGCTATCAGAGCCTCCAAAGTCGTCAGATATAGGGGCAACAATGATACCCTCGATTTTGGATAAATTCAATATTCAGGGCCCCAACGGTAACCACGCCTGCCTGGTAACAAGCCCGGCAAGGATGAGCTTGTCTGAAGCAAAGGACGGATCATGGATAGGCCTTTTTCAGATTGATGTGGCTCGTGCGCTAGCAGCACAGCTGGTGACGGTGACTCGGTATATGCATTCACAGGGCTTAGTGCATTGAGACCTTCATCGTGGAAATATCCTCCTCCAACCCCAATTTGATCTCGATCAGTTGACTACTAAAGAGCTATATGAGCGGTATGGAGAGCCGGAACTTGAGCCAGTCAACCTATTAGATGGCCAAACGCCTCCGCCAGGAGTTCCAAAACATGGCGTCGTACCTATCTGGCTTGGGGAACCGAGTGAAAAAATCACACTCCCAGAAGCCAAGATCATTCTCACAGATTTTGGCCAGGCATTCTCTCCAGCACGAGAGAAGTGATTTGAGTCATATACACCGCTTCTAATAACACCCCCCCGAAGCGCGATTTCAGCCAACAGTGCCACTCACTTTCTCATCTGATACCTGGACGCTGGCATGCACCATCTGGGATATCGTAGCCCAACGATCCCTGTTCGAAGGCTTCCTAACCAACGAAGACGACATGACTTGCCAGCAAATCGCAGCCCTGGGTCCGCTCCCCATCGAATGGTGGGACAAATGGGAGGGCCGTGCAGACCACTTCAACGATGACGGCGAGCCAATCAATCGCGCTACATCCCAGTATAGGTCTTTAGGGGATGCCTTCGAAATAAATATCCAGCAACCGCGGAGTCAGGCAGGGATGCCGCCACTTGAATTGAGCGAGCGAGATGCGTTCTTCGCGATGTTGCGTCCGATGCTTTCTTTCAGACCTGAGGATCGTCCGTCTGCTCAGCAGGTTCTCGAGTCGGATTGGATGGTGAATTGGGCTATTCCTGAGTATGAGAAGATTCGAAGCTTAGAAGAAAGCTAGTAGTGGTTGCTATGGTATTTAGGAACTCCGAAAGCATGCTTGGCCATCCCGCGGGAATGATAATACTTAAGCGAGTACTCACTGGGATCGTTTCCCAGGGTTGATCGGCTGTATCTCCCACTACAAAGTCTCGGCAGGCCTCATTTGGGAAAGCCTGAGCTGGAGGTTCGGTAGAAGATAATGGTATCACTTTACCAAGCCACAGTATTCTTATCTGATTTTAGTTGGTTGGCAAGTGAGGTGTGCTGCCGTTGTCACTTTTCCCTGTACCCGTCTATAAACTACCTATAAGCTTTAACTCGTGCTTAGCAAGGCTTGAGGTATTGGGAAGCCAATGGCAGAAATAGCAAGAACCTCCTATCTGTTAAACTTCTTTTTTCTGGTATTTGAATAGAGCCTGATACGAAATAAGGGCGGAGCTGATGTTCCCATATCTAGTAAACTAAATATACCTGATAGAGACAGTGAATGGGGTGAGTTTAAAACGAGAGGACGAGGGTCGGAAGTCAAAACAACAGACAATGAAGACAGACTCATCAGGTTAGAAAGATATATGCTATCAGAACAACTTTTCAGGCATGAGAGGCCTCTTTGGTGTGAATATAGTAGCTACCATTTCACCCTGTGAATCGCAGTGTGAATCGTAAGTCTGCTTACTACTTATATTCTTGGGGATTTTATATAAAGATTCTCACTTATCCTGCAGCCGGGGACTAGTTGTTTTTCCTATCTATTTCGGATGTTTCCGTTGCCTTGCGGTTGCATCATTTGAGTGGTTTCTTCTTGCGATAATAGCTAAGAGGCTATCCGATAGGTCATGTGGCTAGGTGGTGATATATAGAGAAGGGTAATTGTAGCTGCGTCTGCCTTGACTAGATAGTCAGCCACTTGGAGGATGTGATGTGGTTAATACACTCCGTTCTCCGGATTATAGTCGAATCTCGCCCTTCAAGCATTTAAGGCTCAGCAGACAATTGGTTTGGCTTCTTAAAGGCGTACGTAAGAGGTACTATATAGACAGCCCTTCTTTGACCAAGTGCACTGCGGCGTCAAGCTTTGTATCCCTAGACATATCGACCCAGCGCTACCAGGTACACAGTTTTCCTCTACACCCCAGATCCCGTGTGTGAAATCAATTGCAAGGGGTGGGGGGCGCTATAATGACACGTCGATCATGCTAAATATCCTCTTTCATAAAACCTAAGAGGAACCGGATCCCGAGTCAGTATAGCAAAAGCTCCAGCATACAAAAGACTCCTGACGTACGAGATGGCCGACAGACGTGCCTCACAGCAGGCAGCGGAGCGCGAGGCCCGTAATGCTGTCACACTCGGCTCGAGTGACCAGAAGACGATGGAACAGTTGTCATCATCTGGAAAAAAGGGCCCCCGGACCGCCGAAGACAAGCCGCACTTCGGCGTGCACAGAACGAGAATGCCGGTAGGCAGGCGGCCACTCAAGGAAGCACGGGGCAGACTGGGGACTCGGAATAAGCATGATATTGAACAACTCTATGCTTCAAGTAGCAGAAGGTGGCCCAGAGTTAGGCGGTTCTTCGTGGGCGCCTGCGAAGGCGTCACGAAGTTGACCTTCATATGTCTCTAACTCTTTTATCTTACCATCAAGAAATCTTTGTACGTCCGGTGCCCAGTAAGGCGAGATGGTCCTCTCAAACTCCACCAATCCAGCGTCATCCAGTTTTGAGAACCTTGGTTGTATATGATCTAGGAAGATATTGTATAAACCTTTAGGTGTTTCGAGGGCGTGGAAATACCAGAAACTCCCCAGTTTCCAGCCTTTCCTCATAATACCTGAGAGACCGAGGGTCTTATTCCCCGCTCGAGAATGGGCCTCTTCCTCCTCCTCAAAGACGTTCATGAATTCGGCGTGAATCTTGCTGAAAGCGTCAAGATGCTCCCCTTCGTATAACTGGTCTACTCCACGACCAGTGAGCCAGTAGGGCGGATGGAGCATTTCGACCGGTAGTGAGCATGTCCACTCCAAGTCGACTAGTGACTTAATGTTCCAGTTGCTGTCGACAAAAAGGTTACTTTGATGTAGATCCGTCAGGGTCATGATAAACGGTCCTTGCCGATAGCGGCGACAGGAAAAATGTGGCAATAGAGCTCGCATAATGGTCAGAGTTGACAGCTGTGCTTCACCATCGGCCTTGTTCCGTATTGAATTCGGGGCGTGGCGCAGCCGACTGTCATGACAGGATAACAAGTCCATGAAGTAGCTATCGCTGGTTGAATATGTAAAGTCCCCGTCTATGTAGGTGGGGACGGACTCATTTTCTAGGTGGTGGAGACGAAGCGTTAGAGGGCGGTTGGTATGTTTTATAATGCCTTGATCATCGATTGTTAAAGATCCAATGCGATCAAAAGGAAATTGGGCTAAGGATAAGATAATTTGGCTCAACCCGCGAAAAAGGTTGGCTCTGCGGTCTTGGTCATGGCGTAACTTATTCCAAGATTCGGAGAGCATCATAGTATCGGTGCTTCCGACGTGATCCATAATGAGATATCCGGTAGTCAGGCTGAAAGGGCAATTTCGGCTAAGGTAAGGCGGCCGGGGCGCATACCCGAAAAGAAACGATACTACGCGGTGGAAATACCATTTCAGTCGGCTGAGGATCGGGACGTGCTCTATCGCGGTGAACTAGGCCAGTGTCAGATTGACTCAGAGATCAATCCCGCGACTCACTCACGCATGGGCCTTGTGCAAATGCGAAGCCCCGCAATCGAGGCATGGGTATAGAAGGACAGTTCTGCCGAATCCAGATAAAGGTTGCAGCCTCGCAGCGAAGCTTCTCGTCCGCGTTGCCTGGGTGTTGAATCTCGCCGACCTTGTAGGGAAGAGGAAACCTGATAAGAACTCGTTTGGGTGCATTCTCATCGTGCCCATCAATCTCAACTGGTATGCACACATTGAAGCTCCCGGCTATCCAGTCTTTGACTTCCCCAACACGGCATGTCTGCTTCCTGTGTAGATTCAAGTGATACGACACGATCGACTCGATTACGGTGCGGTGCTGATAAAGATATATATAGAACTCGAGTCTCAGTTCGGGATAAGAGAGCTCTTGGAGGACATTGTCATCATCATCTAGGGCCGTGAAGAGTGTGACCTGGCCGTGGAGAAGCGGCAGCGCGCGCTGCATGGTGACCGGTCAGATGGATCGATGGCCTTGACGGTGCGGAAAGAATGTAGCTATAACCCTCGCATGATATAGAAAAGTCAAGATCGGGTGTTAATTTGCCCTCCACTGGCCTATCGTTCGAGAAAGAATGGAGATAGAGGACTTGAAGGTGATTCGGGGAGTGAGATAAGAGATAAAGATGAATGATGAAGAGAGGAGAAGGTCAAGGAGCCAAGACGGGTGGTCCGCCTTGAAGTGGATGGGGCCAAGGCCCCCCCGCCCCCGGCTTTGATCGACGTCCTCCGTTGCTCTATAGTACCCCAACAACAAGCTCCATTGGATCAATATCGCCACAGTAAGGCAGCTTTATGCCCCAGATTAATAGAATTTGAGGCTCGGTGGATGTAGCCGTAGCGGCCACTGGAGGTTACGTAGGTGGTTATATGACGCAGTTTTGGTCAAATTCGAAATCTAAGTCCTTATTGACAATTAGATAGATGGCTTTCCTTGAAAATTGTCCTCTGGACCACAAGATTATAAGACACAAGGGTAGAGGGATGCACAACCAAAAAAAAGCACACAATAGATGCCGCATGATGGAAAGACGCCGCGCAATGCCATGCATATTCAACAAACAACAAAGCCACGACAAACCACCAAACACCAACCATACAAATCCACACAATCAAGCAAATACCCGAACCAGCTCAAGATCAGTACTCCCCGTCCACAATCTTATGACCTTGTCGCGTCCTTCGCCCGGAGCCCCAACCGACATTCTCCAGCTCCCGGAACTCGGGCACGAGTTTCTGTTGTTCCGCAGGAATGCCCTGCTTCTTCTCGACGGCCCTCCCGGCTTGGTGCAGGAACTGCTCACGCATGGCCACTGCGTCCGGGTCCTCGTAGTCCAGCTGCGTCATGGCCGGCGCCTCGTTCTCGTCCTCGTACTCGGGCATCGCCCTCAAGTCGCCGGCTCCTTCTCTCTCCAGGTAGTCAAGGCAAATGGCGCTGTTCCCGCGAGACAGGAGACTACCGCCCCCGCCCCCGCCCCCGCCGCTTTCCGGGTAGTTGGAGTCGATGGCGCTGCCGCAGCCGTCGTCGTTGAGGGTATCGATAGAGCTTGCACGGGAGAACGAGAACGCTTTGGTGTTGTTTGTGGAGGCTTGATCGAGGGAGATGGCGCTATTGGTGCGGGCGGAGGCGCGCGAGGGCGCTCGACCGAGGAGCGGTTTGCGGGCGCGCGAGCGGATGCGGTCGTGGGGTTCGCCTGGCTCGGAGCCGGTGCCGGTGCGGGCGGCTTGTTTCATGAGACCGCTGACCGCGAGGTCGATGACGGATTGCGTTGTCGGGGAATGATCGGATTTCTTGCGTTTCAGGGGTGAGGAGGTGGTGGAGGGGATTGAGTGGTGGGGTCTCTTGATGGGGGATTCTCTGACGGGGGTAGGGCCTCGAGGGTCTGGTTTCGTTTTCGAAGTGGCTTCGTGTCTAGGGTTGGTATCTGCCTTAGTGGTGTCGATTTCTCGGGGGCCTCCGATGCTGTTGGTATTGGCGTCATCTCTATGGTGGGACGTGCTTTTCGTGACGTTCGTGGGTTTTGTGGTACTTGAGGACTGTCGTTTCTGTTGGGAATGCGAGCCAGCTCGCATCTCATGAGACTTGCCGCTTTGGGTAGGTTGTTTTTGAATGAGGTATGGTTCGAACGGCTGTTTCTTCTCGGATCGGATGGAGGCCCAAAGCCAATCCGCAGAGACTGCTGGCACTCCCCATTCCTGGGTATGTCGTAGCTTGTCCTGGTTCACGGGGCTGGAATCGTTGCAGACCAGAACCGAAGCTTTGGGGGTTAGGTACTCATTGTACATGGCGCCTACATAGTCAGCCCATGTCTAGCCTGAGGTCGATTCGTCCCTTACCGATGAGGTTAACAAGCTTTGACAAGTGCAGAAGATCTATACGGAAGAATCCGGTTGAGCAGACCTTGAGCCCAGAAAAACCTAAGACTGTTCAGCTTGCGCTCGAAACGTTCATGCGAAAGAGGCACACCTTCAACTGGAAATGAAGGGATTGGCGTGTTTGCAACGTGGGATTCTGGAGGGACTAGTGTCTTCGCATCGAGACACCTCTCCAGCCACATATCTGTTACGACTTCGCATTCAAATGCCAGATCATCCGTAGTAGGGACCTGGGCTCGAGGCATCTTGAAAGGTACGATCGTATAGAGGCCGTGACCCTTTTTCGGAATGTCTGAACGGGTGAACTCGTTCAAGGAACCCACCAATTGCGCCCCGTTGAACGATAGATGGTGGCGTAGGACAATCGACTGTAAAGTGTGAGCCTCCACCACGGTAGTACTCGTGATCTGACACACAAACCTGTTTCGACGAGAAGCCATGGATATAAAAGAAGCAACCGTTCAGAAAGCCTTCATCCTTGCTAGCGGCAGGCTCAGGCGGCGGTGGACGAGGTTCCTGCGCTTCCGCCATGGTCGTCTCGCTGGCGAAGGACTTCACCTCCTGAAGCCCGGATATGCTTTTCCGTAATGATCGGCTTTCGCTCTGCTGGCTTCCTTTGGACCGCCCGATGTCGCCAACTTCGAATCCAACCCCAATGATATCACCCCAAATCCCTTCATTCTGGTCCCCGAGCTTCGCACTCGCGATCCGGCGCAGCTTCCGGGGTCGGGGGTTCGACGGGTTTTCATTGTTGGCGGGAGCCTTGGGCTTCGGCGCGGGCAGTGACCGATGCCAGGCTCCGACGCCCTGTTGGTCTTGCGGTAGTTGTGGGTCGTATAACGCCTCTTCCAGAACCATCCCGCGCTGAAGGCTGTCGGTGAGCCACTTCATCGAAACAATCTTGATCCCCCACTGCATCGCGAACTTGTACTTGTCACCCTCAGTGCTCTGCGCGATCAAGTGGCTCGTGCCCTTCAGAAGGTCTTTCCGGAACTCCGCGCCATGAGCCGTGACCGTGTCTTGGATGTAGTTCCGAACCGACACTGCAAGGTAAAAACAGAGTTGTCAGTCGAGCCTTCTCCCAGTCCCACCAGATCCTCTTCCTCTGGCTTTTTGAAGGGTTATTCCCGCCGTACTCACTATCCTCAAATCCGGTAATGCAAATAGACAACCCTCCAAAGACCGGGAATTTGTACTCGGTCTCCAGCGCCCGGATATCCGTGTCCCCGCCCTGCATCCATGACTGGCGCACGGCCTCGACCCATTCCGGTTTCAGAACGGTAACATCCGCTCGTTCCCGCGCTACGAATTTGTACTTGGGGGTGTTGACCTCGCCGATGAGCAGGTGGGTAACATCCGAGGTGAGGTCAAATTTGTGGGTCGCTCCCATCTGGCTGGCGACGGTGGCTATCTCAGACTGTTTGACTCGAGAGTTAGCCCGGCGACATCAGATGGGTGTGGGCCTGGCCGGCACTTACCCGCTGCTCGGGGAGAATCGAGGTGAAGCAGAGGACGACCCCCGCAAGAGGGTGCTCCTTGTCTGTTGTGGTGATGGGTTAGTGCGGGAGTCGATGTCATGATGCTTGGAGAGTGAAAACGTACTTGCGACCACTGTCTCTGCCATCATTCATGGTCACGGAGCAGAATGGCGGACAGCATGTGCGTTGTGGTGAGTCTTGGACTGCTTTCAATCTCCTCCGCGTGGATCGCGCGTCAAGACGATGCGGTGTCACGTGACGGGGTCTTATCTCTCTGTGTGCACAACTAATTGACAACTTCACCACCTAACAGGCTAGTAACTGGTTCTCATTCTTGTTTAAGTGCTTCAATCTAACTGAGTAACCACAATGGATTCACCGCATCCCCAGCTTCACGTGCTTAGGGCAAGAGAGATGCTTATCGGCAGTCACGTGCGATAAACGGCGAGGCGCGGCCGCGTTTTCCATCCAACAAAAAAACGCGCATTTAACAGGCGCGGACCAGATTCTGAATTCCCCCAATCAACAAAAGTCAGAACAAGCCAAGATCCAAGGCCAAGGCTAGCAAGGGCAAAAGACAAACATTCCTTCCGAGGCATCCAGCAGTCAACATATGTACCTTGCTAGACGCCAATCACTACGGGCGTCACTATCACCGCCATTGGGTGCTTATCGTCGATCGTTCCTCGACTCCAATGGTCCGCTCCTGATACTCGCCCGCTCAGCCTCCAAATCCTTGTCTTCTTCCGAGAAACGGCTACGTTCGTCCCGGTCCGGGCGAGGGAAAACGGAGGCGATGTTCCAGCGAGCTGCCAACAAGTACCCTGCTGCTGCAGCGACGACGGCCCCGCTCCAGACGACGCTCGCCGCTCGCAGCAATGGGGGGCCACTTTCAACGCCGCTCCAAAAATCGGGGCTGGCGACGGCGGCATCGTCGTTAGGAGTCAAGCGGAAGATCGAGATGACAGCTAGCACACAGTCGGCGCTGGGTTCGCTGCACAATGAGGTGTACTTTGACGAGAACGACTTTGACGACGATGAGGACTTGGATTTCGAGGCCCCAGATCCGTTGATCACTCGACCTTCCATCGTCCCCTCCGCCACTACACATATTACGAAGCCGCCGATAGTCGCGAAACAGCAGCATCAGCAGCCGCCGCAGAAAAAGGAGGAGGAAACGGCAGGATATCCGAATTTGAGCAGCGCGTTCGCAGACGAGAAGATCCCGATCGTCGACTTGACGGAGACACCTGCCCGCGATTCGTCAACCGTCAAGTACCCCGATCTCCCTCCGGTTCCCGATAACGATCAACAGCCGCCGTCGAGCAGCATACAGTACCCCTGGTCCTCGTCACCCCCCTCCCACTACCAAGCGCCCACCAAGAAACCCCGGAAGCTACCCTGGTTGGAGGAAGAGGAGGATGGTCTTGATTTCCCGAAATCGAAGACGCTCGCGACGCCTGCACGCCAAAAACAGACGCCCATCTGGAACAAGTCGGCGAGCGCGATCAAAGACGAGCAGAGGGAACTGCGCCGGCAGAGCAAGTCCATGAAGGCGCTGATGGCCGGTCAGTTTGAGCCGCCCCGTGCGCAGGTGGCGTCGATCTTCCTGAGTGACGAACAACGGCATGTTCTGGACGCCGTCGTGCAGCAGGGGAAGAGTATCTTCTTCACGGGATCGGCTGGTACGGGAAAGTCGGTTCTCATGCGGGAAATCATCAAGAAGTTGCGAGACAAGTACAAGCGAGAGCCGGATCGGGTTGCGGTGACGGCGTCGACCGGTCTCGCCGCTTGTAACATCGGGGGTGTGACGCTTCACAGTTTTGCAGGCATCGGGCTGGGCAAGGATCCTGTGCCCGAGCTTGTCAAGAAGGTCAGCAGCTTGGCGCCTGTGTGCGATTGTTGACCGTCATATATGCTAACAGCATGCAGATCAAGAGGAATCCGAAGGCGCGAACTCGCTGGCTGCGCACCCGGGTCCTCATCATCGACGAAGTGTCCATGGTGGACGGAGACCTCTTTGACAAACTGGAGGAATTGGCCCGACGCCTCCGGAACAATGGCCGTCCATTCGGAGGCATTCAGCTGGTCGTCACGGGTGATTTCTTCCAACTACCCCCGGTGCCTGAAAGCGGCCAGCGAGAGGCCAAGTTCTCCTTTGACGCCTCGACCTGGAACACCTCCATCCAACACACAATCCTCCTCACCCACGTCTTCCGTCAAAAGGACCCCGAGTTCGCCAACATGCTGAACGAGATGCGATTGGGCAGGTTGACCCGGCGCACGATTGAAACTTTCAAACAACTCTCCCGACCTCTCGACTTCCATGACTCGATCGAGGCGACTGAATTGTACGACTCACACTCCCATCCCATGCCTCCCTGACCCTTTTGAGACAGGATGTTGACCACTCAGCAGATTCCCCACCCGCCTAGAAGTCGAGGGGGCCAACAATTCGCGAATGGCCCGCCTCTCCGGCGAGGTAATGAGGTTTGCGGCGTGTGACTCGGGCACGATCCAAGACCCGCAGTTCCGCGACAAACTCCTGGCCAACTGCATGGCACCGCAGGTCATCCACCTGAAGAAGGGCGCGCAGGTGATGCTGATCAAGAACATGGAGGACCAGCTGGTGAACGGCTCGATCGGGCGGGTGGTGGCCTTCATGGACGAGTCGACCTTCGACTACTACAGGGAGAACGAGAACGAATTCTCCTCCAACGGCGGCGCCGCCACCACCAGCAACAACAACAAGGGCGGAGAGGAGGGATTCGGGAGCGACGGCGACGACGCAGCCGCGGCGCAGGCCCGGGCGCGCAAGAAGCTGAAGCCGCTGGTCAACAAAGACGGGACGCCGGGGCCGCCGCCGCGCAAGTGGCCGCTGGTGTGCTTCGTGCAGCCGGACGGCACCGAACGGCACCTGCTCTGCCAGCCCGAGACGTGGAAGATCGAGCTGCCCAACGGCGAGGTGCAGGCGCAGCGCCAGCAGGTGCCGCTGATCCTGGCCTGGGCGCTGTCCATCCACAAGGCGCAGGGCCAGACGCTGCAGCGCGTCAAGGTGGATCTGGGCAAGGTCTTCGAGAAGGGCCAGGCGTATGTCGCTCTGAGTCGTGCGACCTCCAAGGCGGGCCTGCAGGTCACCGGGTTCGAAGCGCGCAAGGTCATGGTCCACCCTAAGGTCATCGACTTCTATTCCAAGCTGGTCAGCATCACCGACGTGCTCAAGCCTAAGGCCGGTAAGACGGCGGTGGCGGCTACGACGACGGAGGACGAGCCCGAGGATGACTTCGACCAGGCTTTCAGGTCGGTTGAGCGCGCGGCTGGCTATTCTTAGTGTCTTCTCATTCCTCCTGGGTCGGCGGGCTGGGTTCACGATTTATGATTCCTTGCAGATATTGATAATTATGGGGTGGGTAGTGTGCAGGTTTATCGAGACTGGAATATACGGGTGAGTATATCATTGTATCATAGAATAATACACAGTGGGTTCTTGAGACAGCCTGGGGAAGACTATTCTTGAAGTATTTCCATCTTACATATGCTAGGATGTATATCGTTGGACTGTCCACTAGAAAGTCTATCCGCTCCCTGGAGGGGTGCAGTTAATTGGATAGGGCAGTATAAAGGCAACACAGCCGGAACCTTCACGCTGTTACTATACCACATACAACCGATCAATTCGACGCTCATCCACGACAAGACGAACCGAAAAAGAAAAAGCAAAAAGAAAACAAAAAGAGTGGCCCGAACCGCGATTCGAACGCGGGGCCTCTCGCATTTAAGATGTGGATCCCAAAGCGAGAATCATACCACTAGACCATCCGGGCTCTTATGATGTCACAACCCGTCTTTGAATGATGTGATCCCCACAATCTATGGTTTGAGAAAGTAAAATCAAAACAAAAAAGACAAGGCCCGAGCCGCGGATCGAACGCGGGACCTCTCGCAGATATGCTTGGGTTTGGAATCCCTAAGCGAGAATCATACCACTAGACCACCCGGGCTTGATGATGTCATGGGGTGGAGTTATGGCATTATATTTAAGGATTATATGGATGAGGTGGATTCTCGTTGATTCGTGCGGTTTCCCCGTTTTTGTGCTGTACTCCGTACATGTATGTTGATGCTAAGTTGGGGTGATTTGAATTCAGAGATGGAAATGTACTTCTTCTGGTTCATTCAGGTTGTGGGGTTGAGAGTTGACTTGGGCAGAATATACATCTTACCCTTCTATCTATCTTACCCGGTATGATGCGGATATATACATGTCGGTGTTCTAATACTAGGGGTTGTCTTCGCGGTTTTACCATGTGTCAACTGCCATAGGCCCAGTCCCCACGAGCACTGCGCATGGTATCCATGTCCGTGGAGTGAGTAGTGAGTAAATAACCCCAGTCAATCCGTATCTCGAGTGATGGGACGCAGCATGCCTACTCTATCTGACACAGTAAACGCGCGAGCCCTGCTGCAACAGCCATCCTAACCACTGAACCAACTACCTTCACTGTGGCCTTTTACCCATCATGGAGCACTGCTGCAAGCAAAATAAAATGAACGCGTGTGCCCGTCGTCGGACAACGTAGATTATATGCCTCACCCCGGGACGATCTCCCCATGGTCATCCCGCTCTGGATGGGGGCGCCCACCTCTTGCTACGGTATCTTGGGCTAGTGAGCTACAGGCCAGCCCCCCAGAACATAACCCCATCTGACATTTTTTGTCCATCGTGGCATACCCAGCCATAACTCCGCGGCAACAGTACTAACAATAGGCGTGTGATCCAATCAACCCCGAACCCAATACAAGGAAGTATATATTCCCGGCCCTCAGCTAGAGCACACCAATACAACAACCAACAACAAAACCCGACAGCACTTATAGACAAACCACTAGAACAGGCCCCACCCGAACTTAAACCATGTTCCAGTGCCTATCAAAATCTACGCAAATAAAAAAAGTATAACCAGCACTATGCCCCACCATCCAAAAGTGAAACTGTGGCAGAGGAGCAAGCAAAAACAAAACCAAAAGAGAAAAAGAAGTGGCCCGAACCGCGATTCGAACGCGGGGCCTCTCGCATTTAAGATGTAGATCCCAAAGCGAGAATCATACCACTAGACCATCCGGGCGCTTATATTATTTTGTTTCCGCTTGACGTATAAGTACACCTGTACCAGAATCATAAGAGTAGGTTGGTGTTGTTACCTATTCAAGAACAATATGTGATCAGCTAGAATCAATTTATTATTATTATCACTCTATCATTGGATGACAATACTTTCTATTACCCCTGCCTCGGATTGTTCATATCTTTCCTTTGGGTTCAGGGGGGAATGACACAATATCCCCTATTTAAGTTCTGCTGTGCTGTGCCGTGGTTAGAGATCTATAGCTTACCAGTCTCTACTTTTTATACCGACCTTGGGTAAGCACTGCAGAACAATACTATTGTGTATTCTGCAGTGATACGTTTAAACTCTACACCAACACCCCCCACATACCAGCAAGAAATACCAATATCAACAATCATCAATCTTATGTCCAATTCAACCCTATGCTTATAAACATCACCATCATATACCCCATCATCTCAACCAGCATATGTCCAATCCAATCCCTATTCACACCCCACCCCCCCACTCACACCACAACCCCAATAGAGAATCTATGCCTGAGCAGCGAACCCAATACGAGGACCCTGCGAATCAAAGACCACATACTGGCTCTTAAGGAAGACATCACCCAGGATAGACAGACCGACACCCTGGTTGCTCTGAATACCACCGTAGCAGGTGGAGCTACCGGTATTAACGGGGGCGTAGTTGATGTACTGACCGGGAACGACAGCGGTGTAGGAGCCGATCCGGACGCTGAAGTCGGGCAGGGAGGCGTAGCAGGAGAAGACGTAGCCGCCGTAGGAGTAGGAGTAGGAGGCGCCGCGGACGCCGGCGTAGTAGTTGGAGACGATGTCGTCGTCGAGGAGGATGAGGGTCGTGCCGGTGTCTTTTTTGTTTTTTTTTCTTGTTAGTTTGGGGATCACTTATTTCTTGGGTGGATGTGTAGCAGCAACAAGAGAGGAGAAGGATGAGGATTAGGGCAAGAAGGGGTTCACATACCAGCAATAGCAGAGAAAGCACTCGAGTAGGAAGCGCGATCGCCGACGCCGTAGCCGCTGGCGGTGAACTGCCAGAAGCCCCGCGAGCTGTCGACGTTGGCGTAGTGCAGCGAGCCGCTGTACTTGGAGGAGTCGATGAAGCCGAAGTCGTAGGTACCGGCCTCGTGGTACTTCAGGTCCACGGCGAAGAGAGGCGCGTCCAGAGTGGACTTGACGGTGTCGAAGAAGGTGGTCTGCGGCACGGGGTAGACTGGTTCGGTGGGTTAGCACCTCACTATCTACTATCCGACATAAAGAGAAAGAACATACCGGTGTTGATGGAGCTGAAAGCCAAGCCCAGCAGACCGTCGGTAGCGGTGTCCTGCGAGAACTCGGCGCTGATTTGGCTGGCGGCCTCGACGGCCTGGCTGGCGGCCTCGACACTGCCCACGGTGACCCTGTCCTTGTAGACGTCGCCGCTAGCGGAGCTGCCATCGCCGTAGGAGATGCTCCAGCTGTAGCCGTTCAGCTTTCTGGCCGAGCTGCCCGGGTTGTAAATGTTGTGGCCGCTGCGGGACGAGGCAGAGAGCTCGGAGGAGAAGACCCAGCTGGTGGACTGGTCAGTCGTGCTGCTTTCTGGCATAGCACACAGAGAAAGACTTACAGATCGGCGGATCCGGTATCAAAGTCCAGGTTCAGGGTCGAGCTGCCCACCGTCACGGGGGTCAGGTACGAGGCATCGTTGGCCTGGGGGATGGTCACGACGCTGCCAGACTGGGCGGCGGCCTTGACGCTGGCAGGCACGGTGGCGCCGTACTTGGCCAGGGCATTGGCATACAGACCAGGCAGGTTGACGGTGCGTCCCTTGCTGCCGGTCTTTTCCACCTGCTTGACGGAGAAGTTCTTGGTCGCCGGGGTCTGGGTCTCAGCCAGGGGCGCCGCAGACGCAGCGGTGGTCAAGCCCAGAAGAAGGGCAGCAGCCTTGTTGAAGACAACCATGGTGGATAAGAAGAAGGTGAAGCAGATCGATCAAGGGGGAGAGGGAAAGACGAACTCAGACTCCTGCTGGATGAAGAGATCCTCAACGAGACGCGGGCTTCGACGAGGTCTTTATACCTTTCGTGACTGCCCCATCCTAACACTCTGCATAGTATGTATGTACATACATGCCTCCATCTCTTCTCCTGCAACGGCCTCCTCATAGTACATACATCCAGTCCAATATTGCAAGCTAACATCCAAAATGTCTCACTTCTCCCCACCTCAATCACGACACTGGACACCACCCCAAGAAACCAAGTGGGGGAACAATCACCGACGATCACAGCCATCAAATCTCACCGTCCCCTCCAACCGCCTTATCCGCATGAGGTTATTCCCCCCGAAAGTGCCAAGCAATAGACTAGAACGCCGCCAGCCAGTCAGGGCACAGGGACGGGGAGAACCGTCCCTGGCAATCCTTCGACATAGCTTGATGAGGAACAAGAAACTCTTCAGGGACCGTGCAAGACTTTCTCCAACTCCCACTCTAACCCTCTTGCTCCAAATCGTCTTTCCCCCGCTCTTCACCGAAGTAAGTATACTAAGTTGTAAGGCGGGGACGGACTCCGACTGCACCGTCCCCATCTACATACAACCCAACTCCAACCAGAGAACAACTCACCTTCACAGACCCCATAGAGCCCAAAGAAAGAGATAGACAAACCAAGCCCAGAATCACAGAACCACTCACCCCGAATGCACCGTCCCCAATCCATAGCCAAATTAGCAACCGATCCACAGTGAGAACAAGATAGCCCTACCCAGTACCCTACCTCCTACACCCAAGCACAGAAAACCAGTAAGAAACCCTAGCACCTAGCCAGAGCCTAACTAACCACCAACCCCCAAGTTAAACAACCTAAGCACAATACAGTAGATATGCCCGGGACGTGCGCCGACCCTAGACCCTGAACTCCGTCGGGCGTCCTTCGCGCGAGCGGGGGCGCAAGCAATCTACAATATGCAATGCAACATGACCGTAATCTCTAAGTCAGGACGGACGATAGTCTAGTGGCCAGTCAGAGTCCAGTCGCTTAGACTAGAAGAGTAGAGCTGGCAGCCACTCAGCTATTACTCTAGAGTACAGTAGGTTGTTAGTGCAGTGTCTAGACTGATGCCCCTGACAGAACCCAGTCTCTGATTGGCTACAGGTTGCAGTGCAGGAGAGGGGGACGATGTGACTGTCCGGTGAGGGACTGTTATCAGTGAGACTGAGTGCATCGGAGGTCCGGTGGAATATTCGGGGTAATTCCCGGCCCTGCAGCTGCAGAGAAGCATGGACCCTGCAGGATTTCATTTGCGCAGATCGTGGTGAAGAGAGGGGAAAGGAGTGGAAGGAAGGAGGTGATTATCGGGTGTTGTTGGTTGGGATTGTGGAATTGTTGGAGTTGTGGCAACTTGGTTGAGATTGGATTGGATTGGATTGGATTGGATTGTCTGCACTCGTGACTCGATTTTACTCTGTGTTTTGAGTGAGTGAGTGAGTGAGGTTGTGGAAAGTAGGGGAAGGACACACCCGTGACTACCGGAGGCTGCCGAGGCCGAGGTCCATTTGAACCAACTGCATACTAAGTAGGTTGTTGTTAGATTATTGTTCTCCACTACAATCAACACTTCTGCAGCTAATAACTATCTACTGATAATGACCTGAACAATCATGATAACAATGATGTGAATGAGCCCGTAAATGACGCATCTGAGACCTGCATCGCCATGGATACTCCCCCATCCAATGCAAACAATAAACCCCAATCAAGCTACAAGAAACAATGTGATCGTAATTCGTACAGTCATTCCCTTATCCAACCCCGCTTCAATCCTTATCCGATAGATACAAAGATAAATATTCACGACGATAGGAAATGCGATGGGAGATTAGCCCCGGTAGCAGCCTCGCCGCCGCCCTCGCCGTTCCCACCGTCGTACTGTTCATTAAGCAACACCTCCAGCATGTCGAACTCGCCCACCATCGGGCCTGTGCCACCTAGTCCCTGGTCCACCACCGCGGTCGAGCTGTTGAAGAACTGATCCAGGGGCAGCGCGAACCAGTCCGGGAGTCCGCCGGACGTGTTCGCGGCACTGTCCGCCGCCATCGACTGCGAGGGCATGCTGGCCGACCCCTCCATCTCCCCTGCAGGCGGGGTCGCGCTAGGGTCATAGTAGTTGTGGTACATCGACGGCGGAGGCGGCATGAACGAGACGTTGATGTGTGACGAGTTGATCGACTGCGCCGGAATTGCCGCCAAAGGGTCATGCACCGAGCTCATGCTGGTCCCTGTCTGGCTCGTCCCGTCCACATACCCCAGGTTCTGCGCCGGGTTCTGCGCCGGCGTCCAGGTGTGACTGGACCCCTCGCGACGGCCCGGGACCCCGTCGCGCGGCCGCGGCGACTGATGTCGTGACACCGGCGCTGACGGCCGTTCCTGCTCCCCGTCACCACCGCGGTCCAGTGGGGCGAATCGCAGGAATCGCGTGCGGATGCTCGTAGTCAGCAACTCCAGCAGTCGCGCAATGGCGTGATTGAGGTGGACATCGTCAACCACGCAGGTCCGCAGTGCCTCAACTGTACGGTCCTGAAGGTCCAAGGACACGCGCACATCGTCTTCCTTGGCACCCAGAGTAAAAGTCTATGTAGGTTAGCGCGGATGCCGCCAGCTGAAGAGAAAAAGGACGTCATACCTTGAGAATGAAGATCATCCCAGACAGAATTCGGAAGCATGTCCGGACGGGCGCATGCTTGAGATGGTCCCCGGGCACAAGCACCTCAAGCACGGTCTGCAGAATCTTACGTGATGCGTCCACCACCTCCTGAATGTAAGGCTCGTTGACGCGATACAGCTCCATAAGCACGTGAAACCCGACACCGCTCGCCGACGGGCCCGCATTTGGTCTCGACATCTGACTCTGGGCCGCTTCATTGGACATTGTCGTCCACCGATCCACCACCGCCTGGAGGGCTAGAGAGTTGACATAAAGCCCTGACCTTGTCAGTCACAGCACATCAGCACGCAGGCAGCACACTCACGAGTATATTCGTATTCAATCATCAGGATATTCCTCATAGGCGGGGCCACTGCTGCAATTAGCTTTCAACTTGATCCGCCAATAGCACCGAGATCAATCCTTACAATCAATAGTATCGATGTTATGTCGCCATTCCCGCAGGAAAGGCTGGAACCGGTCAATCTGATCACGGTACCGCCCACTCCGAATAAGCTCCGACGTCTGCTCGTTGGACGCGAAGAGTAACTGATTGCTCTGATACATGATCTTCGAGATCCCAATCCAGCAGTCATGCATGCGATCGACGATGGTGTCGCTGCCCTTGGCGCCCGTCACAGGGGTCGGCTGGATATCGCTAGTCCATTGCGGGAGGGGAAGCATAGACGGGATGCCCAAACGACCGCTGCTCTGCGTGATGTAGACGAGAATCAGCCGGCGTAGACGGCGCTTGCGGGTCTGCTCCGACAAAGGTTCCACGGCCGCTTTGGCGTCGTTCTTCGGATCAAACACGCCCAGCTCGAAGGCTAGCGCCTGTGCAGTACTCAACAACATCCAAGCCATGCGGTCCGACCGCCAGGCGGGTTCGAGCCATTTCTGAAAGGCCAGTCGACCCTCCGCGGCATTGTTGGGGGCCCGATTCGCCGGGTTCTCCGCATCGGTTTCCAGCTCTCTCTCGTACCGACTCTGCGTATGGGCGTCCAGATCCAGCAGAGCGTTCTCATCGTCACCAGGGGGGAAGTGCAGATTCCGCGGATGCCAGTCAGTCAGGATGAGCAGCGCCTCGATCGTCCCAAGCGACCGGAGGTTGCCTTTGTGGTTCACTTTGGCCGAGGTCGGCGCAAGATCAAATGATCGCGGCCGGCTGATTCCCATGCCATTATTGTCGAACTTCTCCTGGCCCCAAAAGAGACGCTCGATCATGCCGCGAAGATACGACCAAAGCCGATCATGGATGTAGAAAGCCCGTGTATATGCCCCATCGCCTTTCGGCTTCATATGCCGCGACGCAGTCGTCAAGATCGCCACCGCCAAAACAGGCTCATCCGTGAGCAGGCTCCGGTGGGTTGCCGGGTGTGAGAAGTTCGGAATAACGATAGGACTCAAGGAGGCGAGATGTTCGTAATAGCTGCGATAGTTCGTCAGTAACGAAGAGCACCAGCCAGCAACGCACGTGATACATACTACGCAACATAAGCCATAGCCTCTTCAACCGTGAGCCAGCCGGCGCGGACGAAGCGCAATCGCGACCATGCCTTGACCGCATCTGCAAAACCGGGGTCGGGCGCATTCTCCGTAGAGTCCGCCTGACCACGACCATCAGAATGCTGCGCATCCATCGCCCCGGAGCCCCCAGCCTGATAATACCCTCCAATCGGGACGGTACCTGAGCGAGCGGGCCTCGAAAACGAGCCGCCCGCGCTGCGCGGGGTGCCGGCCTGAGTGAGCGGGGACATGGGCGAATTGAATGACGAGACCGACTGTCGCGCTCCGTACCGATTCTCTAGACTCTGGCGATTGAGGTCTTCCGTGCGCCCGGCGGCTTCGGACAAGAGGTGCAGCGCATCGTGGCTATTGCTGATGGCCGGCGACAGCAGCTCGACGGCGGTCCGGTTCATCATGGGCTGGCCGCCCTCGAGGCTGAAACTGGGCGCATGGCTCCGTTCGCCCGCCGAGAAGACCGACAGACGGTTACTTCGTGCATCCGCGTAATGCGCCGCCGTCGTGGACTGGGTGGCGGTCGTGTTGTTGTTGGTGGTGGTGGTGGTGGAGGTGGTAGTGTAACGCTGGCTGCCGGCAGTCGACGGCGGTAATTGACCAGCCGCAGTCGAACCCTCCGACCATTTGAGTCGCGGATGACCGGGGGTGTTATTGTCGAGGGCAGTGGAAGTAGTCGTGGCAGCAGCCGCAGTAGAAGCAGAGGCGGGTTCTAGAGAGGGCACATAGGGCGAACCATCGCTGTTGTTGGACCCATGGCTGGAAATGACCTCTCCGACCATCATGCGCTTATCGCGACGAAGGGCAGCATCGTCGGTCTCGTCCGCATCCGAGGGCTTGCGCTTGCGCCTCGTCGCGGAGAACTCGCAGCGCTTGCTTTCGCGACGACATCGTACACAAGGCGGAGGCCGAGGATTATCCACACCTGTCAAGATGATGATCCAACAAAATCAGTCTATGCTTTAGAAGACGAGGTCGCACCGCATCATCAGAGTGAATGGGTGGGGTCGGGTGCAAGGACCACCACCACCACCACACCACCGAAAAAAAATAAAAGAAAGAGGGTCGGTCTTACTGCCAAGGTCGCACTTCACCTTGCGCTTTCGGCACGGGTCGCAGGCCTGGTAACCGCGACGATGCTGGGAATGGGGCTGGGGCGATGGAGACTTAGTATTCTGGTCTTGGCCGTTGTGCGAATAAAGAGGCTCCTGCTGGCCGGTAATCGCTGGAGCAGCCATGATGAGACTCCTATACCGGAGGGAGGACGGACGGACGGACAGCGACCGAGGGAGGGAGGGGGAGGGGGGGGAGGAAATGCCGATGCAAAGCGAGAAAAAGCGGTGGGGGGAAAGAAGTAGTTAAAGTAAACCAAGGGAATGGAAGGGGGAACAAGAGAACAAACAAAAGACAGGCAAAGCAAGCAAGCAAGCAAGCAAGCAGCACAAGACCGTTGTGTTCGCTCTTTCCGGCCCCAGGCAGCAACAGCAATCAGCAATCTTTCCTTCGTTCGTTCGTTCGTTTCTTTGTTTCTTTGTTTCCCTTATCTTTCTCTCTCTCTTTTGCGGTCTGTATCTGACCCTCTCACTCATTCACTCACCCGAATCTCACCACCCACACTATCTCACCCAGACCGTCCCTGAAGGAGACAGACAAGAACAAGATAGAGGAGAAAGAAGCAAAGAGAAGACCAACCGACTTTCTCACAAAGTGCGGAGAAACAAAAGAATGGACAGAAAGAGAAAAAACCACCACAACTCCAACAATTATAGACAGCCACAACTAAACCAACCAACTTAACTTAAATTCAATTCTACCCACCAAGAATAGCATCAGCAGCAGCACATCTCTAAAAAAAAAACAATGCACAAATCACCCACAGTCCAGCAGAAGCAGGGAAGAATAACTACCATTCATCCACAACTCGGACAGTTCTTCCGTCAGCTGAGAATGCGGGGTAAAGAAAACAGCCTGCGAATTATCCCCAGCCTCCGTCCCGAACGGTTCTTCTTCTCCCCAGGAAAGGGAATGAGGGCGATATCTGTTATCAAATCGTAATCCCAATAGACTCCGGGCTATTCCTAATCACTCCAGAGGAGTGGTTCTGGTTCCAGGCGGAGAGGAACCGGCGGTGACTGCCGACCTCCAGCCTGGATGGACCCGTGGCACACTGCACTGGCTATGCTGCATTTCAATGCATTTCAATAGTTCTTTCTCAGAGTACAGACAGGTGGATGCCACATGCATCCGAAAGAAGAATATATGTACAGGTGGAACAACGAACGATCCTCCATCATCGGGACAAGACCAAGACGACGAATGAGGGAAAAGTGACGAGAGACCACTGAATCCGACAGCCCAGATAAAACAAGGAAATCAGGCCCCAAGTCACGCTACCCAATCAATGCAGCGCTCCCAAAAGTCGATCACATAAAAGAATACAAAAACAGAATGTAGTCATGGCTTGCATCAACAAATCAAAGATTAATTTAGATAATGTACCCCAGATTTACCGAGAAATCCAGCAGCGGCACCGCACTGCACCGCACCGCACCGCTTCGGAGTAATACAGTGGAAGGGCGCTTGCGCTCAGGCGACAGGAGAGGCCGTGTCAGCAAAGCTAGGGATCGTCGGCTTGTTTCTATCGACCACAATGCCCCCGTTCATCTTCGCGACAGGAGTCAACGCACTGCGAGATAGCACCGTCTCGCGGGTCGCGACACTGTCCTCGCTTCCACGTCGCGAGATGCTGGGGGTCAACCGGCCCGGGAGAAGCCCACGGATACCCCCAGCCTTGCGCGCCGGGATCTCTGCCGTGCCAGCCGTGAGCACATAAAGCAGATATTTAAGATTAGGAAGCGTATGGCGGATGTCGATGACGCGTAGACCATGTACATTGAGCAGGAATTCGATGTCCTTGTTCAGCAGAAAGACGCCGTATTCGAATCGATATTGCACGTTGGCCGGATGGAGCGGGAACGTCCGCTGCGAAAGTGCTACAGACACCGCGTCCTGGATGAACGACCGGGACAGATACGGGGTAATCGCGTACGGGATCGGGGCGGAGAGATAGAATGATAACAGGTAGACCAGGTGCGCGGTATATCCCAGCGCCGCTGCCACCTGGTCGCGGTCGACGTCGGTGAAGTCCGAATTGGGTAAATGTAAGCCGGCGATGGTGAACGCAAGCGTCTTATTGGGGATGGGCTCGATAGGGTAGACTGCCAGCAGATCCTCCGCGATGCGTCGAATCTGGCCCTTCGAGTCCTCCATGGTTTGTTCCAATAGCCTGGCACTCGAGCTCAGGTTCAACTTCGCATCGGGAAGATGACTACGAGCCTTGGCTTGAGTCTCGCGCCCACGCTCCATAGCCTCCCTGCGCGCCCGGATGCTGGCAATCAGGTCTTCTTTACGTTTCGCGGCGTTGCGGAGGTGTTTGCGCTCGGTAGCGATGGAGTGTTTAGTGTGTGCGAGTTTGTCGCGAGCCTGCGAGACATTACCGGCAGCAGCCACTCCAGACTGTTCCCTTTCGAGAATCGAGTTGATTTGCGACTCAATCCGGTCCCGAGTTGTGAGCGCATCTTGAATGCACTCGTCCAAATTGGCCAATTTCATCAGCGCCTCGTACGAAGAGGTCGACATCGCGGCGCCATCTGCCGCTCTGGGGTGGTGCACGGGCGCAGCAGCGACGACCGGTGGAAGATCTGTCAGGTTCGTGTACACGCCATCCGCGAAGTGGAAGAGTATGGAGTTCGCAGGCAGAGGTTGATGGAAGCTGTCGAGCGACTTGCCGAGAAACTGTAGCGACTGGAGGCATAATCGCAACTCCACCAGCAGCACATAGTCCACCATTGCGCGTGTCTTAGCCCAGAGCTTCACAGTCAGATGATCCCGACGCGACACCGATGGGCCGCACATATTGAGGTCGAAAGACCGGAAGCTGGGGTTCGTGGCATGCTCCACGGGCTCGCTCACGTAGACCGGCTCCCCGATGCCGTCGCAGTGCAGGGAGAACCAGGTGTCAGCCATGCGACTGCTTGTGATCTCCTCCAACTTGGTCTGCCTCGCGCGCGGAGTGGGAGCGTTCCATGGCATGGTGTTTCTCCGGTGCCATTGACGCAATGGAACTGCGATGGCTGCTGCCTGCTCATGGCTTCCGGGGCGATGGTTGGTGGTTGCCGACGACTTCAGATCGGCGAAGGAGCGCGAAGGGTGGAGGGATTGATTCACGTCTGCGATCGGGACCTTCGAGGGTGACTGCAGCGAGTTGGGTACATCTTCGTCGTCAATGGTTTTCCCGCGAGGTTTGGACGGTGGCGTGACGACAAGGTTGCGAACGGAGATGCTCTGGAGATGTCGCAGCTTGCGGTTCTAGACGATAGCACGATCAGTTTCGTGTCAAGTACCAAAACAATCAAAGACTCGAATTACCAGAGGAAAATGCCAGGGTTTATCACGGCGGGCGGCTGCATCGTCATCGGTCATCGCGGTCGACGACATTGCAGAGGGAAAGCAAGCTTAGCTGTCGCGCTGCGAAGGCGGTATTGATCCGAGCATGCTAGACGAGATGGAGAAGAGGGAAAGAGGAGGAATGCGAATTAGAATTGGTAACTCCAGCAAAACAAAATACGACCTTAAAGTGACAGACAACAACGTCAACAGAAAAGAAAGTGAAGTGTTGCAAACGACGTAATAATGGTGGGAGGGAAGTTAAAATCCCACGCCGCGGCGATGCAAGCCAGCCAGCCAGCAATTACAGTAAGTAGTAAGTGCCTTAGTTAACTTAGCCTTAAGTTGGTAAGTTGAACTGGCAAAGGCGGAATCACCCGTTCGGGATCCCCGTCGAAAAATTGATCCGCCGTTCAATCAATCCATGCTCGTCCGACTTTCCGACTCCACGAACATTCAATTCACCACCACCACCACCACCAACAACAACCACCTTCCTCGACCCCCAAATTGAGCCGTCTCTTCCTCTCTATCAGATCCCGGGAAAGTATCTGATAGAGCGAAGCAGCGGACTCTCCGGGTCTAATCGCCGCGCACCGAGCAAAGCAAACCAGCAAGCAACCAGCACCGCATACTCCCCTCCCCCTTCCGACCACAAACCTCCCGTCCGGCCGCAATGGCCACCCCGACCACCAACGCAATGAAGAAGCCACAGACGATGCAGAAGCTGCTGCAACCGATCCAGAAGGTGCTGGACCCGACCAAGATGGGGACGTGGAACATCGTGCGGCGGCCACCGATCGAGAACAACACGGTGATCCAGGGCCGGCCGCGGCAAGAAGGGTCCAATGCGTTCCGTACACACCAGGCGAAGGAAGGGGTGCGGTTACGCAAGGCGCTGCAGGCTCTGACGCACGGCAAGAACATCTTCGTCTATCACAACATGCGGACCAACCAGGTGGTGTACTCGTTGACGAGATATCTGGATGTGAGATCTACCTTGCCATTGAAAACAGGCAACATTTCCGCCCCCCCCAAAATCTACAAACTAACACCACCCTCTTTGTGTGACTGCAGAAGAACAACGTCCTCCGTCAAATGGTCTACCACGGCAAGAAGACCGTGCCAGCGACGCTACGCAAAGACATGTGGGTGCCGTACTACTCGGTGCACTTTGACCAAGCGCAGGTGGGACTGCGGGCGTACCACCTTCTACGGGAGTTCGCGATGCAGCGGCAGCTGGCGCCGCCGCGGGAGATGATCACGATCACGGAGGCGTGGCTCGCCCAAAAACGACCGCGGGACCCGAACGCGGCGGAGGAGTTCAACGAGAAGTGGAACGACAAGGTCGGATGGCTGATGAAGCCCAAGGACCGGGCGCGCGCGCTGATGGACCAGAAGGCCACGTCGGTGGCGGACGTGGCGGCCGTGCTGGCCATCCAGCAGGAGGAGATCAAGGACGGCTTCGCCGGCGGCCAGCGCGGCTACCTGACCCGCACCGCGCGCCGCCGCCGTCGCGCCGCCCGCGCCAAGGAGGCCGCCGTCGCCGTCCGCCAGGCCGAGCGCGTCGCCGCCTTCGAGGACGCCCTCAGCTTGCCCAACGTCCGCTACAAGGTCCAGGAGGTCGTCGAGGATGACGCCGTCTCCCGCGCCCTCCAGGAGGTCGAGAACCCCGTCAAGATCCTCTGGACCGACGTCCACGACGCCCGCTTCGCCGCCCAATGGCCTGATCGCGTCCGCCACGGCGAGCTCGACCTCTCCCGTGACCATGTCATGCCCGGCCAGAAGCCCATCTACGACGACATCGAGGTCTTGGCCGATAACGCCTTCAAGGAGAAGGGCGTCCAGGCCGACGAGACCGTTCCGGTGAAGAACTAAAGCACCCGGAATGATTCCTTTTCCTCTTTGTTGTTTTTATATTTTCATATTTGTGTACTTTGATGGTTTCCCTCCGCCTCCCCTGTATGTATGTGTAGGAGAGTATATGTCTCACATACTCTCCTCCAAGACCGCCTGTTTTCATCTACATGATACAAAATGTATTTTTAGTTCCTATGGTTTGCTCCCCGTTGGTGAGGAGACGATGCAACTGGCGTTTAGCACACAAACACTCAATTGGAATTTAGTTCGATATCTCTCATATCTATCCATCCCCTGGACGAATGAACGAGACGGAGTGAGGATGACGTAGAGACTGGGCGGCGGAGGCTTGGTTCATGCTTCTTTCTGGTTTCAGACCTGCGGATCTCAAATATACATCGATATGTAGCATACAAGAACATCAGCTGATGTTTTTCTTCAAAGTCAGGTTCAGTTGTGCAGCTGGTCTGTCCTTGCCCTTCCGCATGCACGGCGAAACAAAGGGAGTCCAAGGCCCTAGATGTCAAATCAGACGGGAAAAAGCGGTTCGGAGAGCGAAAGTGGAAAGGGGGAAAAAGGCTGGGTAGGGTCCAGTCGAAGGGAGAAGAGGATGAAAACGAAGGCAGAAAGCAGGCAGGGAGGCTTTGGAACGGCGTATAGCGACTCCAATTCCATGGCCTGATATGGAAGAAGAACGGAACAAGATAGTCGAAATCCGCGATCGACGCCAGAGACTCATGGTCAGAAAGAAGATAAAAAGGCAGAGTGGAAGAAGCCAACAAAAAAGCGCAATAAATAAAAGAACTCCTTTGTCGGGAAAATTGGCCGGGATATATAGCCCCAGTCCCTTCTATCGACCTTCAAGTAGAACAATACACAGCGTCATAGCTCTCTCTAGAGTGCTTATGCAGTCGGGTTCCTGGGTTCAGGCACTTTCAGCTTGTCCGCAATCGCAGCACCGCTGTCATCCTTAGCTGGCGGCGCGGGCTCGGGTTGCTCGCTTGCCATTTTCTCTAGAATTTCCTCCTGGGCTTTCTCCGCCTTTTCGGGATTGTCTGCAAGCCCCGCTTTGGCCATACTCTTGCGAGCTGCCTCAACGATCTTATCGGCCTCACTAACGCCGTGTTCAGTGTCCTGATCGCCTTCGACGCCGATGGGTTCAGCCGTGCGGTTGACCACTTCCTTGACACGATCCGTATCGAAGCGGATTACCATGCAAGAGAGGTTATCCGTGCTGAATCGGGCAAGAGCATGATCAACCAGGATTTTGGATGCTTCCTGGGCATCAGGCACATTCCGGATAAGGTCTACAGCTTCCTGGTCACTGCACACATCCCAAAGCTAGCGAATGAATTTATCAGTACCGCTCTCGAACAAATCGGTGGGGATCAAAGACTTACCCCATCACAGGCCAGGATGATGAACTCATCCGATTCTGGCTGAATGACGGTCTCTGTGGTGTACGGATGTCCGGTCACGAGATCCTTCAAGTACGCATCACCCAACGCTCTGGTGACCGCGAGAACACCATTAACGCGATTGTTCAGGATCAACCCTCCGGCGTTCGCTATTCGCTTTCCTTCGTTCTCGTCACTACCCTTGTGATCGTAAGACAGACGAAGTGCCTTGCCATTGCGACATAAGATAATGCGTGCATCACCGACGTTAGCAGTGTAGAGAACGCGCTGACGAGCTGCCTTCTCCTGTAGTTTGGGAAGTGCCCCAGAGACGGCGGCCTGAGTAGGCGTGTCGCCCGCGTCGTCAGAATCTGTATCAGCCTTGGCCGCGGCGGCGGCGGCGGCGGCGGCGGCGGCGGATGCGAGAGCGGATGAGCCCGTGGCGGAATGCGAGCTGGGTACTCTATCTTCCCATCTCAGCAGAGCAATGACCGCAGTGCATCCACTGTTCTTCAAGGGCAGCTTCTCCAGCTGTTGATCGACGCTCGTGAAGGTCTGGTCCAGGAGCTCCGGGACAGGCGTGCTAGGGTTCTTGCGCATTACATCCTCGAGGATCAAGTGCAGCTTCTTTCCACACCATTCAGCAGCAAAAGTGCCGGCATGCCCATCGAAGATGGCGAAGTATCCATTGTCAGTTTCAACCACGCTAGTTGATTTCGCGGATGAAGGAGAAGTTTTGGTCGGGACGGCTATTGCTTTGCTGCCCGTATCACCCGGGGCTAAGAGTGCGGGAGTCCCCAGGAAGTTGTACAAGTAGGCATGGGTATCTTCCATCGTGCGACGACATTTTCGATTCCGGTCCTCTGTGACGCCGACTTTGAATGACGAGCGTGCAGTGGGATGCGATTCACCAGCCGAGTTGTTCAATGACCCTTGAGGAACGCTCAAGGCAGGGTCCATGCTCCCAAATTTCGCCAGGCCCGGCTGCTCTTGGATGGTATAGTTGTTGAAAGAGGAATGCTCACGTGGGCTGCTTGACAGGCTCAGGGAGTTCTTGGCGCTGGTGAAGAATGAGGCCGCTTTGGTGACCGTGCTGCTGCGGCGCTTCTTCTCGTTGCCGGGCCCTTGATCTTCGCTTGTCCGTCGGGTGAAGAAACCACCGGGTGGGGAGAATTTCTTGGGGGTGACACTGGAATCCTCGGTGCGAATACTTAGAGGCGGCGTGTCAATAGCACCGGAACGGGCAATTGTTGTGTCGGATCTATCTTTGGGTGGGCTCGAGGAGCCACTGAACATCCGGTTCAGCAACCCACCCTGGCTAGAAAAACTTCGGCGCTTACTTCCTGCCAGCTTGATTGTAGTTCTGAGAAATTGGAGGGAAAATGGGACGGGGGTGGTTTGAGGTTGGGAAAGGAAGGTGGTTTAAAGGAGAGGATGATTTGCGGAGGCGGCGGGCAGGCGGCGGCGGCGGCGCGCGGGGGGGAGAAGAAGTAAGAGGGAAAGAAAGCCTTGGGTCCCAAGCCGGCGGAGACTGACGTAGGATGTGTGAGTTGCGGCGGAAGCGAGGGAATAGAGCTGAGTAACCTGGAGACGTCAGTGATGGGGACCAGTAAACAACAGTCCCTCAGTAGACAATGGTGAGATCTCGCGATTTCTGAAATCTCGATGGTTTCCCCAATAATGCCGAATAAAAGATTTGGTGGTCCGGCAACATCAACATGGCCTGGGAGGCATGTATGTACTATGGGGAGAGAGAAAAAGAGAGTACGCCCGTTGGGCAAACACCATTACAACAACTAATAGAAATGAAACACGGGGTTTGAAGAGAAGGAATTTGCGGCGGTAGAGACATGTCTGAAATTATACTGAGCAGTATTTCCATTCAGCGTCACGGGCTCATTTGCAGGCCACCCCCACTGCGCGCTCCGGAGGAGTGACTAAGGGGCGGAGGGGAGGGAAACAAGAGGACAATGTCGATCTTCATGTGCGAAGTAGATCAAGAATTACTCACGGGGGACAGAGGATGAAGAATTATCCAGAAGGGTGAGTAGAAGTTGCGTTGAGAAGGAGCAGTGGTAGTGAGTGGTAAGTGGTGTTGCTAGGAGGAAGTGGTGGTTGGTGGTAGTGAGTGAGTGAGTGGGTGAGTGGTTATGTATGGATGGAGTTAACAGTAAGCCAGTAACTGATCAACCAACTAATTAATTAGTACTGGTAATTAGCAGGGAGTCAGTAGTCAGTAAATAGTCAGTAGTAATCAGTAGTGAGGCGGCGGGCGACGGGACCGAAGGGCGAGATTGATTTATTATTAGTAGTTAGTTCCTTCCTTCCATCAGGTGCAAGTGCTTCCTTACCATTTCCACTTCCATCATCGTTCGGTCTTACTACCACGGCACTAATTCACTAAAGCCGATCGGGTGGGAGAAAGAGAGGGGGCGAGGCGCGTGCAGCCAAAACCCGCCTTGACTATACTTAGTAGGCGGTCGGGATGTATCGGGCAAAATGGTGAGCCTGCAATTGTGGATGTGGAACTCCGGCGATGACGACGACGAGCCTGGGTCTTGGCGGTGGGCACATCGGCACTTCAACGCCGAAGAGAGCCAGAGTGGGAGAAAGACAGAGCCAGAGAGAGGAAGGTGAAGCGCATCGGCATCATCGTGACACAGCTCCCAGACGCCACTTACTCACTCAGCCACTCCTTCATCCACTTTACTTCTCTCTCTCTCACAATGAATAAAATAATATGCATGTTCTCAGTGCTTGATTTCAAGCCCATGGGCTTTGTTGTATATAGATAGACCCAATGGCCCAGAACCATGCCATATCACAGCGTCCCATTAAGAGACAACCGCTTCAGAATCTAACCCCGAAAATACACTAATCAATCCCAAGAGCTAAAGTCTCCAAAACCCCCAGCACCTCTCATCTTTTTCCGCACCGGTTCTGGCTCGGGCTCATCATCCACAAACTCCACAATTTCGTCCTCTTCCAGTTGCTGCTGCTGCCCTGCCCGTTCGGCCAGGGCAGCTTTGAGATATTTGCCTACGCCGGCCGAGGCCTCCTCCGTAGACTTATCTCCGGCACCACGAACCCGTTTCCCCGTCCAGGTAACCCGGTCGTCATCCGCACGGCGTGCACTCTGCTCCTCCTCCGCCGGATCGGTAAGGGTGCCCTTGGCCTTGGCCTCCTCGACCTGCTTCTGCTTGAGAAACTCCTCGAAGGGGTCCACGAAGATGGTCACGTCGGCGATGCGAATATCCGGGGTGGGCCGGTTGGTGGTGGAGTTGGTGGGGTGGGATTCGAGGTTGTTGAGGGTCGGGGACGAGGGGGTCGGGTCGTCGATGACATGGCCGAAGATGGTGTGTTTGTTATTCAGATGAGGGAGGGCTCGATAGGCGATGAAGCTGGTGGGTGGCGAGCGTTCAGGGTTAGCGGTGAGGCTTTTGGAAGTATGTGACGGAGACAGCTGCAGGACACAGAAGAAAAGGTCACTTACAATTGACTGCTGTTCGTGTTTTTGCCCTTATTAGCCATACTGAGAGTTCCTCTCGAGTCGTGCTTGAGAGGGCCCTCGAACTCGTCGTTGAAGTATTTGCCCCAGATACTCTCGCCTCCTCGACCGGTGCCGGACGGATCACCGCCTTGGATCATGAAGCCCTTGATGTTGCGATGGAACGTGACATCCCTGTAATAGCCCTTCTTGGCAAGCTTGATGAAATTCCACACGGCCTTGGGTGCATACTCGGTGTGCAGCTCCAGGTTGATGTCGCCGGAGGTTGTCGAAATGCGCGCATAGCCCTTCTGCTTGACCCGGCCCCTCTTGAGCATGTACTCCTCGTCCGAGAGCAGCGCAAGGTCGGCCGCCGTGTGCGGGGTCATACCCGTGCTGGTGAATGACGCCGCAGCCAACCCCGTCGTATGGCGCGCGGCATTATAGGGCGTGGCTTTCCCAGGCGGCAACTTCCTGCCAGCCTGCGCCGACAAGGCAGCAGCGCCAGCCCCAGATCCAGCCCTGGCGACATCCCTCGAGGAGGCAGCAGCCGCAGCGCCGCCGGCGCGCAGAGCCCTCTCTGAGCGAGCCTTGGCGACAGCTTCCCTTGCCTTGAGGATCTTAGCCGAGCTGCCAAGGGCGCCGGCATTAACATTATTCGCAGGATCCTCACGCTCGCGAATCTGCTCATCAGTCAACCCGCTCTCACCCTCCTTAATATAATTAAACGCGCTGAGGTTCCGCGACTCGATATTCTGCGGATCCTGCAGCGTGATGATATCCTTGCGGGTGAATTCCGCATCGGTGACGAGATCCTTCCACAGCTTCCCCTTGATATTCAACCGCTCGACCGTATCCCAGGCAAACACATTCCCCGTAGGCCGCAGCGCGACGATATGCGTATTATCCGTGAAGACCTTATACGTGACGGGGTCGACGTACTCGCCGGCCTCGTTCTTGGCCAGGTGCAGCTTGATGAGGTCGGCGGTCTTGAGCGGCGCGCCATTCACGGGGTTCGTGCCGTGCTTCTTGATCCACGGGAGGATGTTGGTCAGGTCGAAGATCGTGCCCTCGGGAGTGCATACTGGGTGCGCGAACGGTTGCAGCGACAGCGAGCAAAAGTTAAACGGCAGCCGCTTGAAACTCGTGTCCACGCCCCCTCGTTTCGCCCGCGATACCCCCGCCCCTGCGCTGGCCGAGAACGCATCTTCCGATGCCCATTCCGAGTGCGTGATCTGTGGTGAGACGGATTCCGGTCAGTCAGTCTGTCAAAGCTGCAGATTTGCGATAAGAGATTAGGGACGCGCGAAAGCGCGCGCAAACCGCAGATTGGTTCCGCGACAAGAGGTTTCGAAGACAACGTACATATAACTTATCGGTCCCTGTATTTGGCTATTAGCAAGCTAGATTATGTAAATCTAAAGCAGTCCGAGTGATGGTGTTGAATGGCCTACCTTTACCCATATTTGCGACCAAAGCTCCCGAGAGGGTTGTGGCAGCAGCTCTCCTCCGCGGGTTTGTCGCCGCTCTCCAAGACATGATGTATTGCCGGCGGCGGGTGACCTGAGCCTAAACCTATCACGGTTAGGCCGTTTACTCCCCGTCCTAGTACTGTAGAGGTCCCGAGTCTCGCCTCATCCTCCAAATCCAAGAGCGCAAGCTGGATCAGAATACAGGTTCAATTGCTAAAACTACAGCACTATAATACAAACCACCGTCAACTTCTCGGATGTAAGCAGATAATTTCTCCTGGTGTTGGCGTCATCATCTCCAACGACGCAAATCCTCGATCTAATCCCATCCCCCGATCTCCTCCCTAGAAAACGCCTTAAGACTTTTGGATCGTTGATTCATCACGTACATGCAAGGCCTGCTTAAACAGGAGGCGGGTGGTAGCGTAGCGGCACCACCCACCGGTTGCCAAAGTCAATTCCATGGCGCCGTCGACTGCCGTATTTACGCCACACGATCTGAGGGATTCCAATGTCGGCCACCGAGAGATTCCAAGAAAGTCCCTCTCCGGAGAGCAGGGCGTTGATGATACCGGTCTTGGGAGCACCAAGACACACAACCGACTTGGCGTTGATGCACACTCGGCCGCCCTCCACCACTGTCGCTTCACCTGTAGATCATCAGACATTAGTCGCATACCTTAGCACATACCACGGAGTGCGAGCTTACCACTGATAGCAGAAAGACCAGACGGAACATCCACAGACAACACTTCGAGATTGCTTCGGTTCGCCCACGAGATCATTTCAAAGGCAGTTGCTTGGTCGTCTGTACGGAGTTCTTCGAACGCAATGTGAATACCAAAGAGCGCATCGACCACCAGATCGGGCGCAAACTCGGAGGTTGACAGTCGGGCAGAGAGGTCTTCCCACCGATGTACGCGACCACCGATCTTCTTGAACACATCAAGTTGCTTGCGACAGTTCTCCAACAGCTCGTTTTCGTGCTCAATGCCTAGCATGCAGACCGTGACACGGTGGCCGCGGTTGCGCAGATGACGAGCCGCGGAGATGGCTCTTGCTCCAGTACGATGATTGCCCGTGAGTATCAGCATTGTTGGGGCGGCTGCATCACTGGACAACAGACCGACTGCGGCCTCGGCGATGCCGCGACCGGTGTTTTCGGTTATCATGTCCTCAGTGAGGCCAAGTTCGGCAACAGCAATCTGCTCGACCTCCAGAGTCTGTAACGGACTCACGGTTGGACAGCTTCGGTTGGTAGTCGTGAGTCGCAGAGAGGCACCAGGTACACCAGGCCCGCTTATCGGCGATGCGGAGACGGGTGTCTTGTTCGGACGCGGGCTGGTCGTTCGAGAAGTGCTCAACTGGCTGCGACCCAGCGAATTGACCTGGGCAGGGACTAACGGCTGTCCGAGGATTGCACTTCCCTTGCGGGAGGCAGGTCCCATGGACGATCTCGTTCGTTCACGCCCTGAATAAGTCCCACTACTTAGCTTTGCGTCGCTGGGTACGTGGTCGGTAAGTTCCTCCTCGCTCTCCTCGAGACTATCAAGAACATTCTCCGTCCAGTGTAAATTCTTCCCACCATTTGTTCCCGGTTTCGGCCTTCTGTTGAAGCTGACAAGTCGTTCCTCATCGGCGGTAGTATCATCATTGCGGATCTCCTCAAAAACGCGTCTCTTGTCAAACTTGGAGAGGTTGCTCTGGAAATCGAACTCGCCCAATTCCTGGATATCCGTAGCGTCCTCCGTCGCCCAGCCATTTGGGTCCTCGGCATAGCTGGCTCTCCCTTTCTTCTTCCGACGCTGCTTGTTGCGCGTCTCCGCGAACTGTGGGTGGGAGGGTTCGGTAAAGGCCGTCTGGCGCCAGCCCCTCGTCTTGGGATTCGTGTTCGCCGCTCCATCGTGCTCATTTAACACCTTCGGGGCCTTCGGCGGACCACCGCGACGGTTGGTCTTGGGTCCGTAGTGTAGGCTTGGTTGTAAGGGAGGTCCAGTTTGCGCGGCATTTCCGCTCTCGATTGCGGTCTTGTTGACATCCAGTTCCAGGTTGCTGAACGGTTCATTGAGTACTGCGGCCTGGTCGCGGGTGACCTGCTGCGAGAGCTGGAGATGATGAGCAATTGACCGATTGATGGGGGCGGATTGAGCCGGCGGCCGCGGCGGCGCTGCTGCTGCTGCTGCTGCTGCTGCTGCTGTGGCCCCTGTTTCTAAGCTCTGGCCAATAGGTTTGGAGGGAGGTTTCGAGAAACTCAGAATTGCGGGATCCACGAAGGACTGCGCTGCGGGTGGGGCTGGTGGCGCAAAGGGGGAGCTCACTGCCTCCGGGGGAGCAGGGGGTTGCTGAGCAGAGGGCGGCGACGGGCCGGAGGGTGCTATACACAGGTCCGCAATGTCGGGGGCTTCGACAGAATAGGTTGGGATCGGATGTGTAATCCACGATAGCTTCACTGAGTAGAGGGCTCGTGTTAGCACCGCGCTTCTTGTTCACCGGATAACTGGGAATTGGCGTTTGCTCTACCTACCGTTCCGAAGCATTAGACGCTGCCCGATGACATTGGCCACTTCTCCTTGCACGGTTGCATTTGGTGGCGCTCGCAACGTCACCAGCACATCGTACCCGATAAATTCAGACGCCATGATCGGTGGATGACGGGCAACAACCGAGCATGCTACAGACCAGGCGAGGGCAGAAAGGGTACAACGAGACTGGCACAACGGTTCGAATTGAAAGGGAGGGGAGTTGGTCAGCTCGCTGTTACAGCTTCGGAAGTGGGCGTCACGTGTCGGAGTCTTTTATCGATAAGCTACGAGCTCTGCCTTGGTGGTGGGGGGAAACTACTCCCCGGCAACAATGTATGTAAAGTGAGAAAGATTCGGACTAATTCCCCAAAGGATTGTAAACAACGAGAAGGGTATTGATTTTGAGTATCAGACGAGCATTGGTCGTGGGAGAAAGCTGCAGATTTAACAATGTTCCATTTCCAAGATTGTTAGGATGCTGAATATATAGGTGAATAATATCAGAAGACAAAAGTTCCAGCGAACCACACGAAAGAGGATAGTAGGACAAGCTACAGGATCTACATTGACATGTGAAGATGATCAACAGCTCCAGCCAAAGAGATGATCACAATACATCGTACATATATGCGAGTTTCCCCAGGGCTGCTTTTGATAAGATGCGAAACCCTCAATCGGGCATTAGTCAAAACTTAGTCATAAATGATCTACCAAAGCGGAGAGGTCTAGACTCATTAGAGGGCTCCAGCAGATGACATGACGAGGAGCACAATTCAAGCATTTCAAGAGGACATAGTTTCTTCAATGGGTCATCGACATGAGAGGGGAATGTTCTTCTAGATTTCTATTATCCATAAGCAGAGTATGTGGTAATGGTCACATCACATCACATCACATATCTTAATAGTATGTCCATCCATCTCCACACCATGGACCCAGTACAGATATCCAACACTGTACACAGCAGAACGACCGTCCCTCAACGAGAAACTACCGCCGGCCGCCCAAAAGCACACCTTAAGTTAAAGTCAAACACAAAACTCCAGGGTATAAGTTCCTTAAATCCAACCAAGCAACAACGACAACACTTCATAACTCCTGCTTATCCAGCCCCCAGATCTCCCAATGCTGTAATACCTCCCAACCAACCCGACGGACCTTCCGCCGCCATTCACGACCGCGCTGATCCCGGAATACCTTCGGAAGACAGTGATCATCGTCGTCTTCGATTGGGGTTTGGACAGTCTCCACGGTACGGGCAGGTGGCGTATCCTCCTCGTCTCGGGTCCGTTTACCCAGGACGGTGTTCGGAGGTGGCTGGTTACGGTGATTGAGGGCGGGAATCATTGAGGGGCTGTAAGTGGCGTGATGATGCTGGTTGCCGTTGGGGAGGTCTTTCTCCAATGCTATGGCATAATTGAGGTGCTGCTGTTGCTGCGGACTTCGCTCGCGACTCTTGCTGCCCTCGGCGCTCGGCGCACGGGAGGCAATCGGGGTTTGGGGCTCGGCGTGGTGGTTATTCGGCGGATCCGAGGGGATGGTGTAGTGGCCGCCAAGAAGAAAAGCTTTGCGGCCAAGACCGAGGACTTTCAGCCGGTGGAAAATTTGTTGGTCAGCGAGGGTGCCGCTGAGTTTCTCGATGAGAATCTCGTCGTCAGTTTCGACGAGGTCCTGCAGGGTGCGTGCTGAGGCGAGAGCGTTGGCGGAGCGGGAGGAGAGTTTGGAGGATTGGCCAGTCAACAGCTTGGACGAAGGCTGGGAGCCGCGGGGTTGGTCGGAGGTAGAGCCAGTGGGTACAAGGATTCGCAGTGCGGTCAGCTGGCGAAGGAAGGGTAAGAGTAATCCCAAGGTGTCCATGGTCGAGAATTCTGTAGCGAAGCCTAGTTGCTCTAGTTGCGGACTGGCGTGCACAAGGCGTGCCACCGTGTTGGCCGATAGCGGCCAGCGCGCGGGAAGTAGGAGATGCCGAAGGGTGGAGGCATGGTTGGAGATGATGTTATTCAAGTAGCAGTCGCGAATGGTCGCCTGCAGACTGGGCGAGTTGACCGGGGTGTTCGCGGCAGAATTGTATGTCATCGAGCCGTTGGTATCGGACTGCGGTGGGGTGAGCGCCGTGGCTGAGACAAGCTGTCGCGGCGAATTGATGTCGTGATTGGGGTTGGAGCTGGCGTTGACAAAATACATCTTCTCCAGCCCCGTAAAATGGCCAATGAAATCAGCATGCCGTCGCGACAATGCATCTTGTCGGATGCATTTGATATGGATCTCGTTCTGGGGGATGGTCGGCCAGGTGCTGTCCACGAACGTATTCATCGAAACATCCGAGCCAATGTCATTAAGGATAGTCACCTCCTCCATAGGATGTTGGGCGAAGGCAAGATTGAACTCCTCGGTATGTAGCGCATACAGATTCTGCAGGCCGATCTTGCGAATGGATAACGGCCGTTTCGCGGCGATGCACTTGCGGAAGTAGTCGTGGAGCATCACGCTGGGCTCCTGCTCGATGCGCATGCGCGGGGACCAGTGCATCTTCAGTTCGCGCAGCTTCCGGCACCGAAACAGCAACGTGGAGATGTCATCAGGATAGCAGAGCGGATCGATGTCGGTGATCTTCAGGTACCGGAGATGCGGGATAGCCGGGATGACGATGGTCGGGCGCGGATGGCGACTGGACGGGAACCGGAGGGTCAACGAGGTCAGCTTGGGCAGTTGGGCCAGTCCCAGGTAGACGGTCTCCATCATCTTGGTGTTGAGCTCCCAGCTGAAGCTCTCCAGGTCGAGCATCTTGTCCACGGCCGCCCGGACGGCGATGTTCAGCATCATCGAGGAATCCGGCACCCGGCCGACCCGCGCATGCTCCTCCAGCTCCGATTCGCGCCAATTGCCCCGGAGCGTCAACGACCGCACCAGGTTGCCGTAGGGCCGCGTGATGACGGCGTTGAGCCCCATGGAGAACGGGCTGGCGCTCCCCATGCCCTCGGGCTGGTCATCGCGATAGCGGATTTTGTCATAGGAGGTCAAGGTGATGTTCCTGTACAGCTGAGGGAGAGTCATATAATTGAGCACGCGGCATGTTCGACAGAGACGAGCGAGGTCACCGGGATCGTCGAGCTGTAAGGCATCTTGCAGGTCAGCGATTCCCCCTTACCGGGAAAAAAACGGTGACAGGGCTTTTTGCAGAAGACGCACGGAGGAGATAATGAGAGCGATCAAATTCAGCGGCAGAACCAATAACGGGGCGCCTTGTGGCCGGTCAGTAGTGACACTGGCCTCAAACATGTTCTGATTCACGGTCGCCATGATGCGACATCCGTTGGGGAGACGGCCGTGGCATGGACTAAAATGGACGCAAGACAGCTAAAGCTAAGAACACAGGCAGACATCAATTACGTATGGGAAAGAATGAGTGATAGTGAGTGAGGGTGAGCAAGTACCGTGCGTGACGACGAAGGGAAATGGAATTATGGAATCCCGGGGAAGATTTATGCTTGCTGACTCAGACATTCAGCATTCACCTTATTTTCACTACTGACAGCGTAGACTACCTTGATTTGACTCTACATTCGCACTGGGATTGAAGACTGGACCTTCAACATAGCGAGCATTGAACTGATTCACCACTTATGCCTGACAGTCTCCACAAGGCAGACATACCCCTCGGTGACAGCTTAAATTTATGCACGAAACTATGTTTATGCACATAACTTCACGCAAGGGTCCAAAGCAGAAATAGCTAATGACCTACAGAGTACACACAAACAAATCCCTGATTAACTCCCAAACAACTCCGACAGATCGTCTCCAAAACAGAATCAACGCAATTAGACACCGCACCGATCTCAGACCTTAATCGGCCATGCGCCCAACGTGAACTGTGAATTACACATATTGGTCAATTCCCAGGTCTCTGCGCCGAGGACAGCGGGACTGCCCTCATCCTCCCAGTCGCCCATGGCGCCAGCGACAAACATGGCAGCCATGAAATGATCATCAGTGGCGTGGGCATCGCGATACTCGGGGTGTTTCATGAGGCGGGTCATAGCGCGGCGTAGCTGGGGGCCGGAGGTCTTCATGAGGACGTCCTCGACGGCCTGGCGGAACTCGAGGGCCCAGGGCTCGGGCGGGGTCTCCATGGCGAAGTTGTCGCGGAAGCGCAGCATGGGCGCCCAGCGGTTGCGGTACAGGTTGTGCACGGCGCCGCCGGTGCCAATTAGCAGGTAGTTCTCGCGGCGGAGCGGGCGCAGCACCGCGCCGACCTTGCAGTGGTAGTGCGGGTCGTAGCGCGCGTTCAGCGAGATGATCGTGGTCGGTGGGCAGCCCGCTGGGAACATGCGGATCAGGATCAGGTAGACGTCGTGGATCCAGTCGAAGGTGTCGTTGCCGCGTACGTTGAAGCCCTCGCGTGCGAGGAGCTCGATGCATCGCTGCGACGTCGCCAGGTCCGGGTTGAGCGGGTAGTCGACGTATTTCGATGGGTCGACGTACGCCACGGGGCTTTTGCCTGGGTTCGGGTTCGTCGCTACCTCGATCTGGTCGTTGAGGCAGTCCCAGTGGGCTCCCTGGACGGTGGGTGGGTGGAAGTGTTAGAGCAGTGAGGGTATAGTATGGATGGTGGTTTGTTTTCTGGTATGCCTTCCTTACCATGATCACAACGCCCTTGATCCCATGCGCCAACGCTTCATCGCCGCACTTGCGCCAGTAATCGGCCGAGGAGCTTTCCTCGCCCAGCATCATGGTGGAGCCATGGGAGAAGAAATGTACCGGAGTTAGACCTGTGCGTTGTTAGTTGTCTGATATAGTTCGGGTTGGAACAACCGCAGCGCGGCTCGAAAAGCGTGCAAACCACGTACCCATATCTATTTTTCGAGAGAGTTAACAACGCCAGATCAGCCTATAGATTCACCACAAAACAAGGCTAACTCTAGTCGAATCATGGCCGGCCTGCCAATTGACTTATACTATTCCGCGGTCAAGTCTGTCGGAAGTGCATCGGAAGGGGGTGGACCACAAACCGAGCACTTTCCCCCGTGTGGACCACAGACCCGCCGAGGTTCTCACAGCCTGGGGTAGTGCTAAATCTCGCTCTAAACACTATTAATCCACATGTTATTTTCCACGACAATCCTTTAATACACACAACTAAGCTTTCCCCCGACTCTTTCCTATCAGGCCATCTTCGTCGCGGCTGTTTCCCTCACCACAAATCCATCCTGTTCTTCACCCCCAAGAGACCCCAACCCAGACACTCTTTCCTCGTCCTCCACCCTAGACTGGGTAATTTCATCCTTATTATGCTCAATCGGAGTGTGGTCTTTGACTACCAGCCAGGTGGGTATCACAGCGAGACCTATTTCATTGATCACCAGTCAACAAGTCATGTCATCGGACGTATGCACCACAAACGAGGGAGGAGACATACCCAAAAGTATCGTATTGACAGACAGAGGAACGCGTCCTCCATACCAATCACGGGTGTTGAGGCCAAACGATACGGCTTGAGCGAAACTCTCCTGGCCGCGAAGGATACCCGAATAGCGCGCTGCCGCCCAATTAGTACAGGGAATATGCCGGGACCGACAAATAGGGGAGACTTCATACATAGCTCGGAGATATTGTCGGTCATGGTTGAGACGAGGTAGTACAGGAAGTTCTGCAGAGCTTGCTGGGCGAATTCTGTCTCCCCCACGGGACGAAGTTAGTGGTGTAAGAGTTAAGTTTCGAGCGGAGAAAGACGCACGCCAGAGAATCAGGACGAAGAAGCCCTTGACAAAGTCTTTGCTGGTCCAGTCTAGGACGGGAGGGTTCGCAGTGAATTGTTCCTGCACAACCCAGCCGTAGGTCCAGGCAGCGATGTGGACGATGATGACATAGTAGAAACTATCGGGTGTTAGTCCACTGGTCTAAATGGCAACAATGATTGCCATACCTGTAGATGATCCGGCTCTTGACAGGGAGGCCTTTGTAATCGAGGAATCGACTGATCATCCCCGAAGAAAGCAAGTTGGCAAAATTGCCTGGGTAGGGTTAGCCGTCAATTGACAGGAACGGTCCAGGAAGTTGATACGTACTAACAAAGCCCATGAGAGCTCGAGCGCGAACGTTGAAGTAGTAGGTCTCAAAATCTGCATGATCAGATCAGCTAGTGAAGCGAAAGCACAGGGGGGCTACCATACTGCCACTATATTGGTTGAAATAAGCGGCCCAAAACACGGGCAGCAGCAAGAGAACCTATACGCACAACGTGAGCCGAACACTTTACTCGATTCAAAGCATTACTTACTTGCTTCTGGCGACAAAGCTTCCAGAGTTCGTACATCTCAGCGCGCCAAGAGCCTTGCGCGATAATCCTAACTGGACTCCCATCGCTACGTTGAACCTTTGCCGGCGGCGAGAGGAAATACGCGACAGGAACAGCCAGACACTGCAGCGCAACAAAGATAAGATATACCTCTATGTACCGGGTCAGCCAGTTGCCCCATATACAAGAATAAAGACTCGCTGCAACATACCTGGCTGAACCTTGCCTTTACCCCCAGGAGTACTATCTTGTGTCAGCAGCTTTTCTTCCCTTCAGCGCTTTCAAAGCCCTTACTGATTGAGCCCCAGAACGATAGCACCGCCCAACAAGGGTCCACCGGTTCGAAACCACAGCCAGATGCTATCTCTGGTCAGCCATCCTCGACTTAACTCTTTGGGATTCAAACATACTTCATATACTTGCCGCGTTTGCCCGGCTCAGGATAACCAAGTGCTACCGCGCCCTCGGAAGCCCAGAACAGACCCGCTCTAATGAACATAAGTAAGATGCTAAAAAAACTGAAGATTCGGAAACTTCACTCACGATAATCCACAAGCTACCGATCCAACAAGCACGAACCAGACATTACCCTAAACCGGCGATCAGACACAGAACCATGGAGTATCATGGAGTGAGAATCTCACATAGCGATTGTTCGTATACAACGCCGCGCTGCAGATCAGTTAGTCCACCCAGCCCTAACAAGAAACGGGAAAACCCAGATACATACGAGTAAATTGGATACCCAACCGCTCCCAGCAACAGCGTCCAATTCAATCCGATACGATTGGCGATCGGTGCGCCGAAGATGCACAGGAAGCCCACTGCGAGAAACCACCGACATGTCAGTATCGAAGTCTGACTGTATTCTTCGCATGAGCAGAGAACTCACTCAGACCAAACACCAATGCGTTCGCAGCGTTGATCAGAAAGGGCGATTCCGCGCCTCCAGCACCCAGTGAGCTCATCGCATTCCACAAGCCTGGGGCTAAGAAGCCCACTCCACCGATAACGAAGGCATTGAACAAAGTGGTGTGGTACCATGTTCGTCTGCCCTGCGTGGAGGACACATTGCCGTGAAATGCCATCACCGAAAGATCTAGTCTGAATGCGAACTGGCTATGGCAAAAACTTTATGGCTGAAGCGCAATGGCAGCGTGGACGTATATGGGCTGGTGGCCATGGCCGTCTTATTTGTAGGGCGACTGGCGAGCCCTAGTGTAGATGGTCTTCCATAGTGGCACAATTTTTCTGTCGCATCTCATTTGAATCATCATTGACGTGCAAGATGGCGTGCTTGCGGCTTTTCCGACTATCTCATGGCGAACCGTTAGAGTGTTTAGTATAGTATACCTTAGTATGGTTGTTGAGGCCAATGGAGGTGGAAGTTGGCAATGGAGGAGTGGAACGCTGAGCGGGCTGGACCGCAATTGTCTTTACTTACTGGCATGGCGAGCGGACTTTCGCCGCCGACCCTAAACGAAACTGCGAGTTTGAGTCATGTAATCCATGATCTTTGAACTTGTTTCTTGGTGAAGTAACAATAAATACGGAACTGCAAATAAGAGTAATAAGATAGATATATATATGTATATTCAAAGTCTGGAGTATATGCATCCCAAGGGGTATCTTTTTACAAAACCGCGCCAGGTACCTTCACAGTCGCCGAATCAACCTCTGAGTTGCGAAGAGCTTAGAGCATTAGCAGCTCATGACGAGGGGATTCCGACCCAAATCATTTTGAGCAGACAAAACCGAAAACAAAGACAAAACAAGTCACTAGCACTCAGACGGAGAACCATAGAGAAGATGATCTCAAAATGATCCAATGGACGCGAATAATTGACCCTGATATATAGAAAATGGTGTTTAGATCCGATACTCCCCGCTAATTAAAGCATCCGTGTAAACATTGACCCCAAAAGTAAGTAGAATGGACACAAGTCCTAGTGTGGTATGACGCCCCATCATTGCTGAGATCGAGCATCTCCATTAGCTGGGGTGTCATTTGTGTGAGCAGGAGAAGACTGTTGCAGCGGCGATGGCTCTGTTGAGTTCCTGTCTGCACCTGTTGCTTGGTGTCCATCAGTGTTCTCGTCCATGGCTAGCTCGGAACTGAAATATTCGGCATGAGTCGAGACTTGATCAGGGCGATAATCATCCAATCCCACCAGAGCCGCTGCTTCGGGATCATAGCGCAGTTCCTGATACGCAGTGCTATCATCTGCGCTCCAGGGGGCGGCAGTTCGAGTCTGCGGCTGAATGACTCTTAAAGGCAGGTTAGCACGTCCCTCAGCACGACCCGATGGAGCCCGTTGACTGGAGTTGGTTGTTCCAAAAAGTCCACTATCATTGAAGTGCTGCGGCGACCAGATTTGTTGGCCTCTCCGTCTCGCAGGAATGACAGTGACTGGCAGTGGGGAACCTGAGCCTTGGCGTCCAGAACCAGGTCTCAATCGCCTGGGGATCTGGAAGCGGGCTCCGGCTCGAGCGTGTCGGAGGTTGGCGTGCTCATCGTCGCTGTCATCCGGGGAAGGATCTGGGGAAAGGCCATGCTCCCCGACGGATTGTGAACCAGGGGCCTCTTCCTCCGCCTGTGCTGAGGCAACCTCCCTTGGCAAAGAAGCACGCCTCCGTTTGAATGGATTGAGCAGAGTTCGCCACCCTTTGTCCATGTGAACAATCTGGGGAGACTGTTCCCTGGTCTGCTGCGCCGACAATCCACCATGCATCAAATCAGCTTGTTGGCTTTCCATAGCTGTCGTCATCTCCTTTGCAGCCGCTTCATCGTCCAGCCCCTCTTCCTCCTCTTCCATATGTGGCATAGCAACTGGTGGCGTCGGACTAGACACGGGATGATAATGCACGTTGTACACTGTACTGGCAGCACTCGTGGTATCGGCCCGACTGACAGGTGTCAGGGCCGCAGGTGGAGGGGTAGGCCGTGACACTATTCTCCGACGTCTTGCGTCTGCAGACGCGATATTTGTCTGATTTTCCAAGTTGGATTGCCAATTGCGCCCGACTCTGGTGCGCAGAGGACGATGAGCCAGGCCCATCATGCCTCCCCATCCGGATGACATGCCAGCACCACCACCGCGATCATTGTTGTTAGGATTGTAGCGCGGCCAATCAACCTCCTCGGATGGAGTAACTTCGAGCATTTCGTCTCCATCAAATATCTCCCGTCCCAAAATGCCATCCTTCCGCTCATCTCTCTCCAAAGCTTCAATTCGTTCCACCCATTCCCACACGACGACACTCGCTGCAGCCGATCCGACCCACCGGACATAGGTACCCCATCCTGCGATTTTCGGCTTCGAAATATCCAAAACAAAAAAGACGACCGGAATGAGGACGGCGCATAGCGACAACAGGGCCACCAGGCAGATGTTCCTCATCTTCGGGTGAAAGAAGGCAATTCGGTGTTTCGAGAGAGAGTAAAATATGACCCATGCGGCGTAAAGCAAGTTCAGAGCGAGTTCGAAAAGGTAACTGAGAGCAGGTATGGCGTCTTCGTATAATCGCGGATGCGTAGTATGAGACTTGACGAGAAATTTGTCCAGAATGCTGAATGTGGTATCGAACACAATCAATGCGAAACCTGCCCACTTGATCATGACCTTCTCTTTGTGCCGCGGAAACAGTCGGATGAGTGTCTGGACCTGGGCAAGCCATAGAAAAGTGCTCGAGATGACCCGAACAACCCGAATCTCCATCCCATCGATAACCTCATCAGTCAACGCCTCAGCGTCAGAGTAACCATATGAATATTGCTGTTCAGCGACCCGGAAGGAATCCACCGTAGCAATCGTGAGTGATACAGCTACCAGCAACGCAGCGACCTTCTGAAGCCAGGGGCGACCACCAACGCCGACCACCGAGGAGTTGCCGCTGTATGAACCGGTAATCATGCCGCGCCTTCCCAGAAAGTTTGCACCACCACCAGGACCACCAACGTAGAACGTGCGCGGAGTAATGAGGAGAATAATGACGAGCAAGTAGCTGACCACAGTTGTGCAGCCCATGGCGTACAGTTGCGGCGCTACCGAAGAGTAAAAGGGGTCGGTGGTATCAAGCGCCGCGACCGCATGTTGCGTGGACGTTGCTGTACTGGTACAAACTGGATCATAAATGGCATTTTCGGTCAAAGTGATCGTATAAGTGCGATTTAGATAAACGTGACCTGGTAAAACCGCGAAACCCGCGTCAGTGCAATGTCACAGTGAGGAGGAAATGCGGGGGAGGCATGTGCCACCCTCCGGGGGCGAGAGTAGGCCCTCCCCCCAAGATATCTGCCCTTGACATACCGGCGCTTGGTAGTAGGAATGGTGTACAGCCCGGTTCGTATGATCTGGTGGTAGTCGTCGTTGGCTGAACCCATATCTGGCGGGGGGCCAGATACCCGTCATTCTCCATGGTCAAACAGGCTACCAGGACGTTTCACGTCGCGGTCAAAGCAGGCCACACACGCCACAAGAACATATGTATGAAATGTCATCAATGCCCAACGGTGTCTGTCGTCACACAGCAGATTCATACACCCATAATGGCGATAGGTCGGAAGCGCTCTATCGATTGCCGACGGTCGGGAAATGCGAGAAGGGTATGGAGCGATCACGTTCGTCTGTCGAAATCAGATTCGAGGCAAGTTGGAGCTGATGCGGCTTGATGGCGGGGCTTCAAGTAGGTATTTGCACTTGGTGACTGGGCTCGGATAATAATGGAAAGGATGGGGCCAGCAAGTCATACAGATCTATGAATGAGGACTTCGCTTGATCGAAGGTGAAGTCCGACAGAAGAACCGCCACTGCGGTCCAGATTCCCCGGGCCGAGTCCAGGACTCACCGCCTAAATAGTCTGACCCCAATTACCAAGAAGACGTGACATCCTCCAATTCTGTCCCTCGTTGTTTGACAAACCAAACCATATGGTACTCCGGAGTGAGAATGGAAGTTATTCATACTATTCGAAGCTTACGCCATCTGCGAGACTGTGAACCACAGTGCTCCGACCCTTTGATGATCAAGATGTATCGAGAGTATAGAGGAATCACCTAGTCGCGTATCCATGCCACGCGACAAGACATAATAGACATCCTTAAAATGTGCACAGATCAAAACAGTTAATGGTTAGCATAGAGCCTCCGAAAGGCATATTGAGACCTTATAGACTTGCAGATAGAGGTACAGTATATACACGTCAACATGCAGAGTGAGTAGTAGCTGAGGCCATCGTCATGCTCCGGCTCCACAGCCAAACCACCTGAGGATAATTTGATGCAGCCGTAAGTGGGTTCGAATATGTACATGACTTCCGTGAGATTGTTACGCCATATGTATATCCGGGCCATCACCTGGAAGGTTGCCCGTACGACATCTGTACTGGAGCCAAATATGGCGATACCAGAGCCGCCCCCGAAGCTCTGGCGAAATTCCCGCGCTCTTCCTCTCGTTTCTTGATCTCAACTTCGTCTTGGATCAACGTACAGCAAGTGCAGCACGTTGCTCGAGCGCAGTCGGATATAAAGTCGCCTTGGATTTCATATGCCCTGCGCACCCGCCGGCGCTGAATTGTAGCCAGTAACCCTAAGACACCAGGTCAGCTCGTTGCACAACCCTTAGCATTGCAACTGGAGATAGATATACTGACATTGGCAGCCGCAGAATAAAGCCATTGCAGTACATGACCCATTGCAGAAACTATGATCCAGCATATTTGTCGGATCATCCCCGCGAGACATCGTCTGCAGTCGATGCTGCGTTCTCCCATATAGAATACAGGGGCATAACAGCCCCAGACAGCATGAGCCGATGTCTGTGCAGCCGCAAAGACTAGTCTTCCATGAGCCTCCTTTGATGGCCTGGTTGGGGTGTAGAATTTGTCCCGGTCGATGATATGCCAGGATATGATTTGCTGCTGGAGTTGCGGATGCGCTCGGCGCGATGGGAGGGGGAAATTGAGGTAGTGGGTTAGGATGTAATGGATTAGTGTCTGGTGCAACTGCCACAGAGTGACTCTTCAGAGTCTGATCTGAGGCGTGCACATTTACTTTGACTGGAAGCGGCCCGGGGCTTTGCGGAGGTTGCGCATACGAGTAGTCTGGTGCTACTGGTTCAGCTTTTGCTGGCGGGCGCACCTCATCAGCGAATGGAGCATAATTCGCAGGATGATGCTGTATATCAGGTCCGCCTGGATAAGCATGAGGGTTCGTTTCGTCGCTCAAGTGCTGCGTCTTCTCGTTTAGAGATGGCTGGGCCTGCTCTGGTACGTTCATATGTTCTGCTGGAAGGTCGCTTGGTGCGCTCGTCGGCAAGGCCATGTGTCTGAGTGTACCCCCAGGGGCATGCATCTCCAATGGCGTCGCAAGGAAAGAGTATCTTTGATTCCCGCCTTCCAGGTTGGATGTATCTAGTCGAAGTTGCCCATTCATTTTGACAACCGTCAGGATTCTTGTTTGACGCGGTATTGCACTCGACTTTTGGCGCTATGCGGTTTTGCTGCGGCCTCTTCGCAGGTCTGAATAGTTGTACATAAATTGAAAACGCTAAAGCTGTGCTTGCCGGAGGAAGATAAGGCGTATCCCAACTTATTTGCCACTCGTTTGTAGTCTTCATACGATAGACTACATATATTGAAGCGACACAAGCCTTCCCCGGAAATGATCCGCGGAAAGCACCCGGTTTCAAGGACACAAGGTAAGCAAGATGAAAGCGGAGTGAGGAACGGCGCCATACGATGTGGGAAGCAATTACATTATGTGTAGCCTCCGCTGGGGATGAACGCCTCGTTGGGGTGGAGTTTAGAGCGCGTGAGATGATCAATGTCGCAGCGGGGAGACCAGGATCTAAATGGCCAGAGCTTCAAGTATCAGGGTAGTCGTTGCGCCGAACAGCCCTTAGGCTGCACCGTTCTGGAACTGTTCACACCAGTGATCACTTCGGTTGGCTCAGTGGTCCCTCGGAAGTCCCCGTTGGGCCCTTAAGCACGTCTCATCACATCACGGTCGGCGCCGTCACATTTAGGATGGCCGCCGAAGCGCCCAAATCCTAATGACATTGGAGAAATCCAGGAAATTGCAACGCAGAAATATTCAAGTCCTACTGCGCACCTGTAAATCTCATCACCAGCTACTGACACTACTATTAGCGTGGCGGGTAAACCCATGTAATGACATAATAAATCGAATGATTGGAATTGAAGTGCTTAGTAGAACGAAGGACTGTCTGGTGGGGAGGTGGATGATTGTTGTTGGACGATTGGAATTTGGAATGGCTCAACGGGGAGCATAGCCATCACTTTCGGAATATGATGATATTGTCTGTTGAACTGCGCCTCACTTGATCGATCGAACTTTCATATGTCTCAGATTCATGAAGGCTGTATTTCAGTTGTGGTGCTCAGACACTGCGGTTTGGGGAAAGATCCCCCGTTTCCCCGGCCAGAATAACCGCTGATTGCAGGCGCCATCCATCACATGACGAGAGGATGTGTAGTACATACCTGCTGGGGGTGAAGCACTTTCAGTTGCTGAGTTAACGACTAAATACACTTTTGGGGTCCTGCTTAATGCTTGGCCACGAGAAGATTGTGCTCACTCTCCTACATACATCAGCATACTGATTTTTATAGAGCGTCTGCAATGTGAATAAAAAATTGCGCTCTCTAAGAATTCATTCTAAACTGGAGAGGCGAGGTAAGTAAAAGTGTATCTTTCTGCTGCTGTCCTAATTCCTACTTTAGGCAATGACAAGTGAGATAGAAAGGAAATGTTAGGACAGACGTTCACGATCATGCTGATTCTGCTATTATATGAAACTAAGTTGAACATAACGATGACTATGGGCCTGCAATACCAAGCCAAGCTACACCGTTGTGGAATCAGTTAGCCTTGTTAGCGAGAGCATAGCATTCCAAGAGGGTAACTGGAACAAAGCCGACGACCTGGCTGACATGCATAAAGTGGATTGACTGACGATAAGAGCTATATTGAGAGCTAGGATGGTCCAAGCGAAGTCCGTGATACCACCCTGAGTCCGGATGTCGTGCGCATGGGATCCTGGTTGATAAGATACTGTTGAGGCCACCAGCAGAACAGTTATGCAAGGGTGCTCCTGGCCTCCCTTGACTGCAAAATGAGTATAAGATTCTACAGAAGCGATAACGCACCTAAAGAATCTTCAGATAAGCAGCAGCGGAATATCTGTTCTGCATTCAGAGCAGTGATAAGAACCCCGGCAATAGCGTTCAACTCCAGAAATCACCCGGGATGTAGTTGTTCAGGACTGTACCCATAGGACGACACGCATAACGCCTGATAAGGTCGCTTTTGTACGAGATAGCATAGGAGATGACTTAAAGCTGATGGTACTATGCGTTTCCACACAGCGTGCAGATTGCTTGAGATTGCGTGAGAGAGCACCTATTGGATTGGCGAGAAGCAGTGAGCTGACAATCGTTTTAGTCAGGTTGGCAACAGAAACCAAACCAGAGCGTCATCTCTAACATTTAGGGAAGTCATTTAAGAATTGCCTCAACGAGAACGGAAACAATGCGTCCTGATGCTTGGATGAGGGAGGTCCAATGCAGTGTTCCAGGCAAGCTCCAACTTTGAATTGAACTTCAGAAAGTATAAGGCACCGATTCCGGCGCTCTGGATGCCTGAGGTATTTTACATGGCAGAGGCCGGTGACCAGCCCGACAGTCACGTTTTCCAATGATTGGTAGATCCAATGCGGAACGGGTCATGCGGCGGGAGTGGGGAAGAACTTGAAGGAGTTCAATTATCAATACAGTCCTGTAGTGAGTGATTCATCCCGAGTCATTCGTCATCCATCATGAATTTCTCCTGGATTTCTCTCCTTTCTTCCAACCTGATCTTATGAATATTGCATTACTAGCAACCAGGCATACTTGGATCTGCACCTACCAATGATATCTGGTGTAAGGTGCCTTATCTCTCTATCTCTTCTCCGAAGTTTATGAATGTATCCATCGCTTATCGGACCCTCTCCCCCGGTTTTATCTAGAACTTGTTTAGCATCGCATCTAGCGGGTTCCCCGAATTGCAACCCCACCGGGACCAGAAATTCGGTACGTATGCAAGGCGTTTCAGAGAATCCTGCCAAAACAACAATGAGGTTGTACGAGAAGGTTGCACGTATTGCATCGCAAGGTCGATGCTGGGCAGAAGGAGAATGGACCAGACGACAGGTCACATTATGCAGGGTAGCGAATCTCTCCCATCGATCGATTCCACTGCTTTCATCCTGCTAGGTACCGTTGACGACATTGCTTTTAGCCCAGAAAGCAGCCGATCGAGCAGCTCGCTCTACCGTCATGTCTGCATTCCGAGTGTCCCGATAGCCCTTGCTGTAGCCTGGGCGAGCGGAGAGCCATGGACACCGGTCTTTTCCAAATGCCATCAATCATATGCCAGCGAGCATCCACGGGGCTCCAAAATCCAAGTATCGGGTCGGCATTGGATGTTCAGGAATGACAAGACGGAGGCAGGCATAGATACATAGGTTGATGACCGGAGAAGTTGCCTGTAAGTGGATGTCTATCCAAAATTGTTTGCTGCATGCTAATCAGGAGCAGGGGAGAGAAGATGGAACTTGAAGGTTGTTGCCGCCTAAAGACGGGGGAAGATTAATATTGTAGGACGCAACAAGTAGGTAGATAAAATAGGGAGGGCACAGATGACCCCCGGGGCGGAAGGAAATTGCCTCCTAAAGGTTTCAGTACCTACCTACCTACATTTCACATTCACTTTCTAACTTGGAATTCCCATTAGCTAAATTATTTCCTTCTTGGGGCACTCGGTTCCAGGGATACACAAAATAATATAATTGGAAACTCAAGGCTGCAGCAGTCATTATTGATTTCCTCACCTCTGCTCTGTACTAGGGTTGTGACCGGTGAGAAGGGACGGTAGAAGGAGGATACTTATCTCTATCTCTAGCTGGTGATAGAATGAAAGACTGGCGAGACAGATAACTACAAGATAACCCCTATAAGATAAATAAAAATCCAAGGAAATAAGCAATTAGTGTGGAATCCTCTTACTCCGTACTCCGGCCTCCAAGTTTTACTTTTAAAGTTTTTATTTTTTTCTGAATGGGATCCTCAATTTTGCTCTGGACTCCTTTTTCTTTCTACCTAGTCTAGGTCAGATCTGCTTATCACTTTTTTTCAATCCCCAACCCCGACCAGTCACAGTAACCGAAGGAACCGTAGCTGGCTGGTAAAAAGACCCACAAAGGCGGTGACGAAGATCCGCGTCATTTGTTCGTCTCTGGTTCAGCCAAACGCTTCTCTTCCTTTAGTTCCCTTTCTTCCTTCAACTCCAGTTCCCTCCCAACCAAACCAACCCCGAACTGTCCTGCTTTACTGCTTTGAGACGGAGGGAGTATCTTCTTCTATCTGTCTGCCTTGTCATCCCGTCGTCTCCTGCAACTACTGCTGCGGCTTACTGCTTCCTTCTCTCTCCTCATCTTTCCTGTTTCTCCCCCGGCTACTGCGTCTTGGGTACTTCCTCAACTAGTCTAGAGTAGTCGCCTCCATCTCTTCTTCCTCCACGCACCCCCCCGGACCTTATTACCTAGTACTACTTCCTTCTCAAGCCCCGATAACGCCTATTTGAGCCTGTCAGTGAGTTCCCAACTTTCCGAACCCTGATGACCCCCCTTTTCCCCAAAATAAAGACTATCCACACTAAGTCTTCTCGGCCTGTAAGGTGTCCATGTCCTGGAACGTGGCTGACGTTCCTTGATCTTCTCGATCGTCCCAGTTGCTAAATCCCAGTGACGCCAGCTCCCTTCTCCCCGAGAGTGAAACACCAACCATAATCTTCCAGCCCCAACAGCGTTTCCTGTCTTTCTCGGCTCTTTTCCCACCCTGTTCTCATCGTGCATCTCGACCAATGTCCTCCCCATGTCAAGACCTCCATCTGCGACAGACAATACCTGGTCAGGACCCCTGGTGACACCTGATGCATCTGCCCAATATGATTGCTCTGAAGGGCCTGACCTCCCTCGCGACCAGCAGCGGCGCCACAACGATGCTCGGAGCCAGCTCATACATCAAGATGCCCAGCAAGCTCCTTCGCCTTCCCGCGCCGAATCTCCCACGGCTCATCAATGGGCCAAGCCCGCTCCCACCTTTCCTCTAAAACGGCCCACCGCAGCCCCCGTGGAGAGACTCTCCCGTCCCGATCGCTCTCACAGTCCACAATTGTCTGAGAGAGATAGCATCTTCGCAACGCATTATCTCCCCTCCGACACCGACCCTAGCACCACCCCGCGGTTGTCGCCTTCGGAAGATACAAATCATGAGCCGCCAGCTAATCTGACTCCTCTGCTTGAGGATGTGTCTGCTTCTGCTTCTTCGGATTCTCCTCACAAGGTCTTTCCCCGCTCTAGTTGCGTCGGCACCTCCCACATGGAAGTTGACGTCCACAGGAAGCATCCGTTAGACTCTCCTTCGTTGCTTCCGCCGGTAGTCCCGCATTCTACCCCTTTGCTACCGGTAGACTCGGATGCGATTGTGGATGAGCAGCCGGGGCTAGCACATCGCAGTGCGCCATACTCTGTTTGGGAAAGCTTGCAACCCCTTCGAAAAGTCTCGTCAGATGGTGCTGCTAACAAGCCGGCTGCTTTGGTGGATCCTCTAGCCCATCGCAGTCTCCTGTCGGCCTCCCTTAGTGATGCGCCTTTGCCGACCTTACCACCCTTACACTCCTCCGTCTCTTCGCCGGGCGTCCACTCCCCAGTGGCCAGTGTCGACACAACTCACTATCCCTGGCATAAATCACAATTCCATGACGGAGCACGTGAGACAAAATTGGAACGGAGCTCGAGTCGCAGTCGGCGTGGCAGAGTTGAGCAATCGATAGAAGCCAATTTGACCAATGCGGAGCCCGCATCTCATGTGCGCAGCCGTAAGTCAAGTCATTACTTGGGATTGTTCAAAGAAAATACTACCTCGCCCGATCGTAAACGAAGAGAGGAACGTGCAGGAAGACACGACGATTCCGCAGAGCTCCACGATTCACACCGCTTGATCACGCATTCGGAGCCTCGTTTCTCTCTGGAGCATTGTGATTCCCCGTTGCCACTTCCATCTCCAACAGAAAATGGGGAACTTGCGACTTCCAAGAGTTTGTCGCAGCTGTCGCTCGCTGATACTCCACTGATTTTGCCAAGGATAGAGAGCGAGACCAGTCAGGCAATGCATGGTGACAACGTCATTAAGTCGAAGCCACGGGCTCTACCTCGAAGTCTTCTAGAGGAGATCCGCAACTTTCATTTGACACCCGGAGGAGCCCGTGGCACTTCGTTTTCACGAAGCATTCCTACCCAATTTGCTGAAAGAGGGCGAGACTATTTCTCTAAGGACCATGGAAGCCACGGCGGTTTGGGCTCACACCTGTCTACATCCGATTCAGATCGGGAACAGCGTCGTCCATTGGAAGAGGAAGAAGATGAACAGATATCGTCGGCCGTCTATTTCCCACATGAGCGGGTCACGGTATCAGAAGAGGTCGATTCCAGTCCGCCGTATACGGAGGGCCATCGTGGGGCAGCGCCTATTGACATCTCAACCGCGCAGAATGGCCACGTCTTGATGCCTAAGAGACATGTTTCTGATGAGCCAGAAGGTAATCATGTGGACATATCTCTTCGCTCTAAAAATGAAAGTAGAATCCTGCACGGCGACCTCCAAGGCATACCAAATGCTCCAATAGAAGAACTTAATGAAGAGTCTCTTGCTTCCATTCCCGAGCGCAACAATGATTATTATTCGACATGCGAATCCGAGTTTGCATCTGCCGACGATAGTGGCCTGTCAATTCGGGATGAGGAATCGAGCTTGACGGACGAAGCTGATGTCACACCCACTGCCACCCCGACCCAGGGCCCACGATTCCCACGTGCGCGACGCAAGCATTGCAATGCTGCACCCCTCGGAGCAGTGGAGCTCAAACCTTATCGTCATCAAGTGGGTGGACATACGACCGTATTCCGATTTTCCAGACGGGCTGTATGCAAACAGCTCAATAATCGGGAAAATGAATTCTACGAGCGTATCGAGCGCAGGCACCCTGAAATGCTGATGTTTTTGCCGAGGTGCGTATGCCGTGTTGTTCTTCTAGCTCCTTGCGACAGCGAGAATACGGTCTTTTTACTTACACTGTCTATAGATACATCGGCGTTCTCAATGTCACTTTTTCAAAGACACCAAAGCGATCCAAGGAATCATCCATGACCAACGGAGAACACAGAGATATCGAACATGCTGTGAGCAATTCCAACGTTGCTGACAGTAAAGACTCGATGGCAGCAAGTAGCTCATGCCCTTCTAAAGACACTGATCAACCGCGGATCTTCAGCCAAAAGCAAGTCACCGGCATTATACCGCAAGTGATACTGGAAAACAATAGACATATTATTCCAGCAGATCTCTTCTCCCACTATCAGCGCCCAAGAACTGCAGATGGGTCAATGACTCAGCGGCGCTTCTCAAACGAAATCGAATCCATTTCGGACAGATTGAACGGACATGCGTCCTTAGCTGATGGTCCGCTATCCCCCCAGGCGCTGAAGAAAAAGCAGTGGGGTGCTACGACCGTCAACAGACAGTTGCAGGAGCAAGTCTTACGTGAGGTGTTTAGCCCCCCTGCTATTCACCACCACCGACGTCATGCACGTGGTCATCTGAATTTGCCAAGGACGTCTTCGGATGGCATCCGCCGCAGGGTCAATCTCTCGGAAGACCGAACTCTAAGCCGTCGCACTGCTTCCGTTGAAGATGCATCGGCCCACTCTGCTGGCATTGAGATCTCCAAACAAACAGGTGATGGGCTCGGACTGTCTTCATCGGCGTCTACGGCTTTGGATGCGGGCCAGAATCGACTTGAGAAGGTCCGAACCGAGGAGACGCCCCCACGTGCTAGCTCGCTCTCGCGAACTCGGCCCATGAGACGTCGCCGTTCTGGGAGCGGGCTGCAGAGACGGGGGAGCCTAGGCTCCGGAAAAGGAGGAGGCGAGCTGCTATTCTTCGACGACGATGGATACGGGGGCGACAAAGAAGATGGTGTCTTTCCAATGGAAGGCGATGTATCTTTGAAATCGCCATCAAGACAGCGAGTTGCCGAAGAATTCGGGCCACTTCTTCCCCAACCAAAGACTGCTATCGCTTCCAAGCCTGCCGATCAGGTTTCGAACGATTCCTTGGGCTTGGATTCCAGGCATGATGATCATGCACTGCTCCCCTCTAATCCCAAGGAGGCGCAGACGCGGAAAGACGACAGGGTCCAATTCTTCCTTCTGCTAGAGGATTTGACTGCGGGCATGAACAAGCCCTGCGTGTTGGATTTGAAGATGGGAACGCGTCAATATGGCATTGAGGCTGATGATAAAAAGCGAAAGTCGCAGAGACGCAAGTGCCAATCCACTACTTCTCAGCAGCTAGGCGTGCGCTTATGTGGCATGCAAACATGGAATGTGAAGAAACAAGAGTATTCCTTCGAGGACAAATACTTTGGTCGCGATCTAAAGGCTGGTCGAGAATTTCAGGATGCTCTTACGCGTTTCCTTTACGATGGTGCTAGTCAACGGAGTGTGACAAAGAAAATCCCTGTTATTCTCGAGAAATTAGCGCGATTGGAGAACATGATCAGAAGACTCAAGCGGTATCGCCTTTATGCCAGCAGCCTCTTGATTCTCTACGATGGTGACCCGAACCCCGCGGATAAAGGTTCTCAGATCAACGGTCGATCGGGCTCCGGTACCATGCGAGAAAATTTGCAACGCCGGAGCTCTGATGATGGGTATCCAGATGTTCAGCTGAAGATCGTGGATTTCGCGAACTGTGTCACAGGGGAGGACGAAATCTCGCCCAATGCTCCCTGTCCGCCGCAGCATCCCGATGACATTGATCGTGGCTATCTGCGCGGTCTTCGGACTCTACGAATGTACTTCCAACGGATCTTGAAAGAGGTCAGCCAAGATGACTATGTCGAAAGAGGCGAAGGTGAGGCCATCGCCCTTGGCTCTCGCCACTCAGATCAAGACGAATCATCAGAGCGGTACTGGGACGAGAACGTCATGGAGAGTGACCCCGGTGAAGTCAGCTTCTAATCGCTGATCCTTCTTTTCGATGGCGGCCTTGAGCCTCGCGAGCCCTTTTCCTTTCATTGAGTGCCTTCGACTTACCTTTATATCATCCCTACACTGTACCTGCTGCTTTGGCTCGACCAAATGATGCAGGAATGGTTCTGTGACAGCTGATATCGAAGACCGAGAGCGGTCAACTGCCATCCTATGGCGAGCGAAACGATATTGACGACTAATCATGGCATTATGCTACCTAATTCAGCCTTCACTATCCATGCCTGGAGCATGATGGATGAAGGGTTTTGTACTGCGGCCAGAATCATATGGCATGTATGAAATTGTTTTTCAGACTTGTTACTTTTGTCTTTGTTTCTGCTGGTAATTTCCGGTTTGTTCCTTGGACCTGTTTTACTGCTCTATACCTCCTGGGAGTAGGTGCAAAGCTCTGGGATCGTTGTTGTGCTTTTCAGTCTGGTAGGGTAATTTTTTTCGAGACTTGTGGTACTTGTGTACATAAGTAAGGATGGGCGCAGCAGTTAGACAAGACCTCAATATTCGTACCATATAGTGAATTCTTTGATGAAAGCCTAAGTCAAAACTGTAAGACTGGCAATGCAAGGGAATGTTGTATGTGTTTTCTGCTAGGAGCAAGGGTTAATTGCGCAATAAGAGGTGGGAATGATGAGTACTGTCCGTCTGTCTGTGACCGCAGGCTAGGATCACGTGTCGGGATGATAAGCAGACGTTATCTAATCGTGCTCATCATTCCTCGGTCCATCCTCCTCTTCCCCTTCGCTTTCCCGACAGCTTAGCTCCTGTTTTGGCAATTCCATCTTTATTATCTTTAGCCTGTTTTGCCTACCAATCTCTGCATCCGACTACTGATTATCTATTTTCTTTATCTGGTCATATGAGAGCTCCAGCTGGCTAGAGATTCTCCGATCATCGTTACTAACTCCTTCGCTCGGTGCTGTGCTCCGGATGACGATAGTCCGTCTCCACCTGAGGAGTCACATTCACATTCATACCTCACCTGTCTCTTTCGCTCGCTTCTTTGGCTAGAGTTCCCCTTCGTATCCCGAATCCCAGTGTTTTCTGAAGGACAGCCTACAATATGCCAGGGTCCAATGGCCAAACAGTCTCTACCATCGACAAACGGGACTTCGACTCTCACCGTCCCTTACTAGACAGATTGGACGACGGTGCGGATGGAGAGGAGCACGGAGCCAACAGGTCACGACCAGTGTCCAGGCTAGCCGCAGCAAACGACGAGGACGGTCTGCTGAACGACGTGGTCGAAGAGATTCTGGAGCGAGACCGCAAGAAGATGGCCAAGGAAGTCATCCGAATCGGCAGCTTTGCCTGGGGGGTGCTTACTTGGTAAGGTTAATCTCAGTGCGAACACGATTGTCAGCGGAACTCTTGCTAATCAAACAATCGGAACTCCTCAGCCTGGGAGCTGGGAGCATCACGGCGTTCTCCCTTTACGGTCCTCTTCTGCTGACTCGCCTTCATTACACTCAGCTCAGGGTCAACGCTGTCGCGATCGCCGCGGAGGTCTCGATGTACCTCCCTGTCCCACTCTTTGGCTACCTCTGTGATCGATACTCGCCCTCGCCCCTTGCGTTGCTCTCCGGGATTGTGTTTGGGGCCGGCTACCTGCTGGCTGCCTTCGCCTACCGGAGCGGGCCGCCGCCCGATACCGGTGGTGAAGGCTGGCCTTTCTGGGTGATGGTGGTGGCATTTATTGCCATCGGGACAGCTACCAGCTGCATGTATCTAGCTGCAGTGACGACGTGCGCGAAGAACTTCGGCCGGGGCAAGCACAAGGGGATCATGTTGGCCGTTCCGATTGCCGGGTTTGGGCTGAGTGGCATGTGGCAGAGCCAGCTGGGAACCTATATACTTTACGAGCCTCGCGAGGACGGTAGCCGTGGCGATGTGGATGTGTTCAAGTACTTCGTCTTCCTCGCTCTGCTGCTCTTCTGTATCGGTGTAGTCGGTACTTTCGCTCTGCGGATTGTGGATGAGGATGAGGAGAAGTACATTGACGATGCGGTTGAGGAGCTCGAGAGGAGCGGTCTCCTCGAAGAGAGCGAGTTCTTCCGATCGAGAGACGAAGTTCGGTCTGCTTACGGCACATTCGCGGCCGATTCCGACGAGGAACGCACGCTTGTCCGGTCGGAAGAGGAGCTGGAAGCAGCGAGATTGGACAAGCAGAGGGAAGACGAGGAGCGCAGGAAGAAGGACTGGCTCCTGAACTATGAGACGAGGGTCTTCCTCGAGGACAGATCCATGTGGTGGCTTGCAGTGGGCTTCTTCTTGGTCACCGGACCCGGAGAGGCCTACATAAACAACGTATGCACCCCTTTCGCTCCGCACGAACCCTCTGGCATAAGTTAGACTAACTCTGGTAGCTGGGCACTATTGTACAAACACTGACTCCCATCTCCAACCTCCCTAATGCCCCATCGCCCGCAGGCCTACCTTCTACGCATGTCACCACCGTCGCATTGACCTCGACCATCGCGCGACTTCTCACCGGCTCGCTCTCCGACTTCTTCGCCCCGCAAGCCCGTCACCTCTTGCCCGGGGGCAACCCAGACCTGAACCGACCGGCATCGCCATCGGACCCCGGGAACAGAGTCACCTTCACGCGACTGGCGTTCCTCCTCCCATCCGCATTCCTCCTGTCCCTCGGCTACCTCCTCCTCGCCTCCCCCTTACCCCTCCAATACCCGGGCCTTACGCATATCACCACTGCCCTCGTTGGCCTCGGCTACGGCAGCGCCTTCTCCCTCGTCCCCATCATCATCTCCGTTGTCTGGGGCGTGGAGAACTTCGGCACAAACTGGGGCATCGTCGCAATGGTCCCCGCCGCCGGCGCAGCAGCATGGGGCCTGATCTACTCGCGAGGCTACCAGGACGCGACGGACGGCGGCAACAGCACGCCGGACGGCCAGTGCCACGGCTGGAGATGCTATGGGTTCTGGGCAGTAGGATGCACAGTGAGTGTGTGGGTGGCTATCGTGGCTTGGTCCATCGCCTGGAGACATTGGCGACGAAGGGGGGTAACCGTGTAGCTTTCTGTGTCTGTTTATTCATTTATTTCCCTGCATGTGTGGGGATTTCTGGCGACCATCTAGTTTTTCATTGGGCGATACTTGGGTATATTGACATCCGTATATAGACGTGACGTTTTTTTTTTTTTTTTTTTTTGGATTGTTGGGATTTTGTGTCTACCATTCAGCATATTTGGCCCTGTTTTGGTCTATTGGGGCCGTGTTATTTACCGTTTATGTTTCTTTTTTCTATTGAGGGGGCTTTCAAGTACTGATCAACAAGTGCCCTTGTGAACTACAGCATAGTCAACTATAACTAGCCAAGTGAGTATCACCTACGGCTATAGCTAGCCGTCCAGACCAAATCCTCCGGGTCCAGACTCACGGTAGGTGTCATTGATGGGGACAGAAGAAGGAAGAGCCAGCACGGTGTGAAGGAAGCATTAATGCGCATATTCAGTATCCGTTGAGGGTAGGTATACCTACCCATTGCCCAGGGCGTGCATGATACCTACCCGCTGACTACATGCAACCGCACCCCTGCGTCGATTCAAACGAAGTGCGCAGGCCTGGTTGCCAATGGGTAGGGAACCACGGACTTTACGTACACAATTAAGGAAGTAATGCTTCAGATCGATTCACTTTGTTTAGTACCGAGTGAGATCATGATTAGTTATAGGTCATGCCATATTGAATAATTAAAGCCCATAGTTATACCCCTCATAAAGATACAGCACTATCATCATCCTGATCAACAACAAGCCCGCACACCACAAGGGGATAATACAGCCAGGCGTCTATTATTAGATCCCAGTAAAGAAGAGCCTAAACATCCGTCGACGAAGGATCCAGGCCCATGAAAACCTTATACAAGCGTCTACTCGCCGCAGGTCCAATGCGGGAATCCGTGAGGGCGCCGTTCTTGTTTGCGGATTTCTGTGTCCCAGTTCAGCAAACGTAAATCAGGCTCTCTCACCAGGGAAATACGACCCTAGATAATGAAGGAGGAAGGAGGATGGGAGAGAAAATACCTTAACATCCTCTAACAAGCCGGGACCCTCGCTGCGCATCGCCCGCACTAGATCCAACACGCTCGGATACCGCTCGGCGATGCCGTAGGCCATGCTGGCTGTGATGCGGTTGACCTCTTGCAGCATCTTGACGAAGGTGTCGGAGCGGTTCTCGCCGGGTTTGACCTGGCCTACGTCCATGCAGAAGGCGGAGTCGTTGACGTTCATGCGCTCGCGGCGGTAGGGTACCGTGGAGATGTGCTCGGTAAAGTTCTTGATCCATTCGGCTGAGTCGGCGGGCGCGGCGGTGTGGTGGATCAGGCACGCGTGGGTGACTTGGAGGTCCAGGAGGGCGTCTTCGATGGTATCGTCGTCGACGGGCGGGGTGGTTTCTGGCTTTTTGGCTGCGGGGGCTCTTTTGCGGCGGGAGGTGGAGGTCGCTGTTGTTGTTGTTGTTGTTGTTGTTGTGCTTGTTGTTGTGGTTGAGGAGGAAGATGTGGTGGTGGATGCTGCTTCTTCATACTGGCGACGGGCTTCGGCTTGGTAGGCTCTATTGCGGGAATTCTTGTTCTTGCGCATCCACACGGTTAGGCCTTCGATCAGGTAGATGGGGGTGTGGTTAGGGTAGGCCGATTTGAGGGTCTGGATGTGCCGCTCTAGAGCCGAGGCGGGTGAAATCACCATATCGACAAACTCCTGCGCCGCGACCAAACACAGAACATGCTCGTTCTCGTCGCGGATGTGAGGAGCGCACGGTTCCCAGTATCCCAGCGCTTCATTGTAGGTAGCTTTGATCTTGCGCCGCCACTTCACGACATTGGGGATCGAACTCGCGAAGAACGACATCTCCACCCCGAGATGCTTCATGAACTCCGTCGTCTGGTTTCCGACACTGTTCCCCTCGAAACTCGAGGCCAGATCGATCAGCATCTCCGACGTCGACTCCTTCTTGTCCACCTTCAGTTTGTTGACCTCGGCAATGTCCGCCGCGAGCTGCTTCTCCCGGGCCTTCTCTTCCTTGAGTTTCTGCTTGCGCTCCTTCTCGAGCTGGCGCTCCTGGTCTCGTTGCGCTTTGACTGCCTCCCGTTCCCGGGCTTTGGCGTCCTTCTCTGCGCTCGTGAGCTTGGTGGTTCTGCGCGGAGGTTTGCGGGTAGCAGCAGTGGTACTGGTTGCTGCGTCCAACTCGTCATCCTCGATAATGTCATCCTCGGCTTTATCTTTCCTGCGTCGTCGAGTTGTCATTGGCGTAGGATTCGTTCCGGTGGTACTTTGTGACCGTTCAAGGTTGGCAAGTAGGCTCGCGGTTCGACTCGAGAATGCGCCGCCTGTAGTCGGTGGTGGCATCGGGAGCTCAAGAAGTTCGTTGATGTCAGGGAACTGGATTTGGTCGCTGAAGTCATCGATGTTATCCCGCCCAGTCGTCCTTGCGGGGCCAATGCGCTCATGCTCATTATTATCGTCGTCGATCGTGATAGCGTTTGTGGTGCGGGAGGTAAGCTCTCGTGTGGTAGGAGGAGCATTAGCTCTGGGCTCCGGTGCAGATGAAGTGAACATTATCGGATCTGACTCTCCATTCCATGACGGGAGCTTCGGGAGGGCGGGGGCCGGAGCGGGACCGAGGGCAGCGGGACCTTCGGACGACAAGATCACATCGTCGTCGGAGAATAAAAATAGGTTGTTCTTTGGCTCCGGAAGGGAGGGTTGTCGAGTTCGTGGAACAGGGGGATCTTCATGACTTAGCCGTCGACGTTTGAATGGCTGCTTGTCGAGGTCGAGGTCATCGTCCCATGTGAAAGCGGAGAGGTCGAGGTCGTCGGAGAAGGGGGCGGCGGGCGGGGTGGAATGAGCTCGTCTTGCGGAGGCGAATTCGAGTCGGTCTGCCGGAGGAAGAGGGGGAGGGGGCGTGGAGGAGAGAAGACTGATGATCTCCGGCATTGTGTCGAGTTGAGGCCAATAGAGGAAGAGATAACCAACAGTAACTGCGGAGGATAAGAAATCCAGGCCCGGCGGCACGTGTCGCAACGTCACGTCCGATGCGCGCAATCACGTGAAATTTCTATCTATACAAGAGCTCAATTGACGGGGAAACATCAGACATAACCAGAAGATTCTAATATACATTGCAAAAGGGTATTGAGTAGCAAAGCAGATCAAAGCAATCTGAGAAGAAAAGTAACAGAAACAGCGAACACAACGCCCAGCAAAGCCAAAAGCGCGAGGATCTGCTGGAAACCATTGAATGGCCGCCTCTCCTTGCGGAGCATGTCGGCGATCTCGTCCTCCAACTTTCCGCCCATTGCGGTGAGAGAGAACTCGCTCTCGACCCGCTTCTTTGCCGCGGCAGACATACGATCCAACTCCGTCTGGTCCATCTCGTAGAGCACCTTGTTCATGACAGCCGTCCAGTCAGCGTCGTTCTTCGCATCCCTTAGCCAGCCCGTCTCTCCCTCGACAATTGTCTCCAGGGGTCCGCCCGTATTCGACGCAAGAACCGGAATACCCGCGCGCATCGCCTCGACAGGCACGATCCCGAAATGCTCGTTGACCGGCGTGTAGAGGAGCAGCTTGGACTGCAGCAGGAGGATATCCCGGAACGCCGTGGGCACGGACAGCAAGAAGAGCACATCGATCGAGTCCGGGACCGAGAGCGCCGAGACAACCGTCTTCGCCGTCGCAGTCTGCAGTCCCAAACCAGTCGCCAGGTGCTCCAGCTCCTTGTGATACTGCACGTTCTCCTGAACGCGATGATCATAGCCACCTGCATCCGACCACGCATTAGCAAACACAAACAAACCTCCCTTCTCACCCAAGTGACAAACAATGAAGAAAAGAGATAAACAAAAACTCACCAGCAATAACCAACCTCGTGCCCAGCCTCTTCTCCTTCCCAAGCCCATGATATGCACGAATCGCAAGCGCCATATCCTTCTTCCTCTCAAACCGATTAACACTAAGCAAGATCTTCTTCCCCCCCCACAGCCCCCCCGCCCCCTCATCTCCCTTCCGATCACCACGCGCCTCAGTATCCACACAAGGATAAACAACACTCAGATCCCCCAACCGCTGCGAGCCGAAAACCCCCGTGATAACCCCCCGTGTGAACCGCGAATTAGCGACCACCTTATCGGCCGCGCTCATCGCCCACCCCTCGAACCAGTCGAACGGCGCGCGGTACAAGGTCTTGACGACGCGCAACAAGTCCCCGCCTTCATCCTTCCGCGCAAGCAACTGATCCGGGAAATGACAGTAGAACAGAATCCGCTGGTGGGCCTGGCGTTGTTGCCCGGCTCGGGTTCGTGGACTTCTCCTGGAACCCCAGGTCTTCAGGATCGGGACGCAAGCGGGGACTTGGTCTACGATGAAGATCTCATCTTCCTCGTCCTGGGGTTGCGTAGCATCTGCGCCTGCACCATCGGGAGAGGAGGAGCTCTCCGCTAGTAAAGACAACGTCAGGTGCACCTGGCGCGCGATCGCCATCAGCACGTGGAAGCGGCCGCCGATGTGCGCGGGGAAGAGTGTGTTGCCGCGGACGCGCACGTCCAGAGTGCCATCGCGGGCCTCCTCGAAGCAGTGCGACTTGTCGCGGTGGGAGGTGTAGATCGTGACGCGGTGGCCGCGATTCTGGAGGGCCAGGGCCACGTCGATGATGAGGCGTTCGGCGCCGCCGATGCCGAGGTCCGGGTGGATGATGGTGATTTTGGGAGGCCGGTTCGCAGACGACATTGCGATGATCGATTGTTTGGTTATTTTCGCAAGTGTGTGAGCAATTGAGTGACTTAGGGACAAAAGTAGATGGAGAGGGCCATCTCAGGTGAAGATGGGGGATGAAGTTCTGTGTAATTTGCTTTTGTTGTCGGGGAAAGAGTACACGCGGCCACTATCGGCTCAGTTGATAAGCTGATTAGGAGGTGTCATGTGACGATAAGAGACGCTGGTGGTATTTATGAAGTCATACAGCTAAACTAATCAACCCATAATTTGTTGTTGGCAACATAATTGAAGTTTAGTTCAAACTTACGTGCCACAGAACTCAATCAGTCTGGCGGGCAATTGAGACTGTATGTTCTAGAGTATCTATTGGATACCGCTATGGACAGCTTTGCTAGAGAACTCAAAACAACTTGCTCATTCAATGCATGTCTAAAGTTTAATGACAGGGTAGTCGAGCAATGTACAAAATCAAGCCATACTGCTCAAGGAGGTCATAAGATGGATTTCATAAAACAAGGGGTGAATAGAAAGAAACAATGTGCACAAGCTGCTTCGATGCAGTAAGCTGTGAAATACCCACAGGAGAAGTGAAATGAAAATCAACCATGTCCAAAATCAGGGGGAATCGACGTGGAATTCATCATGGTACAGTGAAAGGCTGGACTTCACATCTGGCAAGAGAGTGAAATAAAAATAGACAAGCAAACAGAAACCTCCCACAGAATCTTGAATGGACGTAACAATTAGAAGCAGTTGAGTGTGCTCTTCTTCTTCTTCTTGTTGAGCGCATTCATGCGTTCTTCAAGCTGCGCTCTGGCGGCTTCGGCCTCCCGGCGAGCACTCCTCTCCTCCTCAACAGCCTGGAGAGAAAGGCGTTGCGAGTTACGCTCTTTACGCAACGTCGTCAGCTCCTCTTCCAATTGCCAAGCCTTCTTTTTCCAAGTGTCACAGTCGGTCTTGACTTTATTACTCTGGGCTTCGAGGTCACCAAGAGCTTCTTCCAAAGTAGCTGTAAGCTGTTTCTCAGCATTCAGGTGCTTTTCAATGGTTCGGATGCGCGCTTCTTGGTCCTCAACGATTTGTGTGCTGACCAATTCCTTGCTAGTGTGACGCGAGCTGGGCGGAGAGATGCTACCGCCTCCGTTGGCGGCGGATGCAATATTAGGAAGTGGTGGCAATGGAATTGCCGGTGGTGGAGAAGGAAGGGAGGTTGCCGAGGAGCTCTTGCGGAGGTTAGACGTGATCGAGCTGCTGCGATCGTGAGAGCTATCGTGGTTCTTGAGCTGAAGCTGCGAGCTTGTTAGTTGCGGCCAATAATACCTTGCTAGCAATGCTTACCTCAAGCTGCTCAATGCGCAAACGGTAGGTCTCAATTTCCTTCTCATAAGTGGCGATTTTGACCTTGGCATCCTCCAGAGCTTGGTCGCGCTCTTGCTGGATTACGGAAAGGCGTTTGTTGTGCTGGTCGAAACTGTTCGTGATTTGTTCCTCGAGCTCTTCAACAAGACGGACGCTCCTCTCCTTTTCTTCTTGGACTTCTGCAAGAAGCGCCTCTTTCTTCTTTACCTGTTCATCCTTTTGCAAAAGGGTATCTTCCAGCGTCGCGACCAGAAGAGCAAGCTCATTCACCTTGGCGTCTTTAGCCGCGCTATTTCGGGTGAGCTCATCCAGACGGCTGGCTTCACTGCCTTTATCGTCCAGTTGCTTGCGCAAATCATCATTCATATCCATGAGCTCTGCATACTTTTCAGAGAAGTGCTGCTTTTGCATCAAGACGTCTTGGATCTGGTCCGCGAGGTTGTCAGCCGTGACATCGGAGTTCAACACTCGCGCGACCGTGTGTATCAGATTCGTCAATTCGTCGCGTGATTCCATGATCTCAGATCTCAATTTGTTCATGGCTTGTTCATGGTCAGCGTTCATCTCGGTGAAACGTGTCTCATATTCAGCCTGCGCGGCGGCTCTTGCGCGGGATTCCAATTCTCCCTTCTCTTGTCTGTGAATTTCCTGCAGGGACTCGAGGTCCTTCTTGTAAGAATTGGCAAGCGATTTGTGGGTTTCAATCTCTTTCTCCAAATCAGTCATGCGGGATTGATGCATCTCCACCTCATCTCCATCGCTTATTTCAGCGGCCTGGAGTGCTGACAATTGCTGCTGAGCCTCCGCATACAGCTTCTCCAGAGACGCGATCTTTTCAAGGTTGATGGTGGCGGTAGATTGATGTTCCTCGATGACCCGTTTCAGCTTACTGACCGTTTCTTCCTGTTGCACTCTCTCGCTCTCCAGTTCTCTTGCGGCAGCCTCTTTAGAAGCAGATGCTTCGCCTGCAGCGGCCTGTTCGGTACGCATTGTATCCAGAGAGGCCAGGGCACTATCAAGCTCCGCAAGAGTGGCACTAAGCTGCTCTTCCGAGGATTGCAGAGATTGGACGGCGTTATGATGCTTGTTCTTCCACTCGAAAAGCTCACCGTTGAGAGAATCGATCTTCCGATCCTGTTCTTCAGCACCAGCGTCGTAGGCCTTGGCGGCTTCTTCCTGGGTTTTGAGAAGACCCTTGAGTTCCTCAATCTCAGCCAGGAGTTGCTTTTCTCTAGCCTCGTGTGCTTCTTTCATTTCAGTGATGATATTTTCTTGTTGAACGACTTGGTCACGCAGTTGAGAAACGAGCCCCATATCTACCTGGGATGCACCACCCTGCAAGCTGGATCTCTCACGAGTGAGTCCGGAAATGATGGTCGACTTCATCTCCATCTCTTTTTTGACACTCTGGTTCTCGGCCTCGAGCGCCTGAATGCGCTCCATGCGACTGTACAGTTCGTGCATAGCGGAATCGAGGTGAACCTCAAAGTTTTGCATTGTATCAGGACGAGACTCGAATTCCTCCGAGGCGATGTTGCGCAAGGCGGCTAAGCATCGATGAGCACGATCCACACTACCAATCAGACTCTGGCTTGCCTTGCGTCTGATAACAGAAGACTTGAAGCCCGGGGTGGTTGGCGGCGAGGATGACTTGGGTTTCTGAAGTTCGGCCTTGAGTGTTTCAATGAGGCCGAGAGTTTGTTCGTGCTCAGCCTGCAGCTGAGCGTACTTCTGCGTCATGATACTAACACCTTCCTGATGCTCAGAGAGCAAACGACGCATCTGCTCGACCTCCTGAGCCCTGGCTTCGTCGGCCTCAGAGATTCGAGCACTGTTGGGGACCTCCTGCTCAGTCAATTGCTCATTTGTATTAGATGGTTCGTGCGAAGCAGCAGGCTCCCCGGCCAAGGATAACTCCGAAGAGAGTGATTGCGAGAAGGAACGTTGTGTTCCAACTCTCGACTCGGGGATCTTCGCATCGTCTAAAAAAGATACCGGACGGGAAGACGCAGTCGGTGAAAGAAGGGTCTGGAGGTTCGACGCGGGATGGCGCGCTTCATCTGCAGCATCCTGTTGAAGCTCAGTCAAAGCCTTCATAGCAGCCTCATACCTAGACTCGAGGAGTTCATAGTCATTCAGCGTGGTCTCATGCTGCAAACGCAAGTCACAGAGTTCCTGCGTCACCGTCTCAAGCTTGTCCGCAACGACTCTGGACTGAGTGGGACTGGGAGATCGGCTTTGTGACATTGCGGCATCAGGCTGAAGGTGGTTGGTTGCACTTTCCAACGCCTTCAAATCGCGCTCATCTTCTTCGGCAACCGACTGCGCATCAACCTGGGTCTCGTCTGCAAGTGTAGGCACTATTTCGCTCAGTCCTTCATCAGATTCTGGGATAGCAGTCTCTACCGCTTCAGTTAATACGTCCAGCGACGTTGCCCGTAAACGAGGGTTGAAGGCACCCTTGGCGTGAAAGCCAGTGACGCTCTCAGGCTCAGCAAGGGGCTCGTGCTCCTTTTGAGTGCCATTTTGTTGAATGTGGTCGAGCTCGTGAAGAAGGTTGTCAAGCTTCCCTAGGCTTCGCTGACGCTCGACGACGTGCTCCAACCGTTCCAATTCTCTCTGCATTAGCTCCATGTCTTGATCTGCTTCAGCCAGACGCTCCTCCAGAGTAGTGATATATTCCTCGCAATTGGCTTCGCTTTCACGGGCACGACTGAGCTCCTTGCGCAGTTCTGACACGATAGCCTGCTGCTTTTCTTCGCCCGATGATTGTCCATCGAGCTTAGATTCTAGCTCATGTAGATACGCTTCTGTGCTACCTTCGCGATCCAAAAGTTTCTGAATGCGAGATTGTAATTGTGTGTTAACAGTTTCAATGTAGGCACATTTAGTCTCGCGTTCGAGAAGAGTGCTTTCGGTGGTGGACAAAGAGGACCGAGTATTTGACAAGGACGTTTCGAGGCTTTGTATAGTTTTCTCGTATTCGAGCACTACCTGCTCAATCGACTCCGCAAACGACTGAGACCTCTTGAGTCGCTCAACTGAACTTTTGCCGACGGCAGTGGCGATGTCATTCGAATCGGTCTCGGCGCCTCTTTCAGAGTCTCGCGCCAACTCCGAGATAAGCTTGGCATGGCGCTGACTGAGCGCATTGTAGCTCTCTTGGACGTCCAGCAAGTGATTTTGAAGTTCGATCTCTCTTTCATTTTGGCGTTCTGTTCGTTCCGCTGGTGCGATGCTTCGTCGGTCAGCCTCCTCTGCGTTGCGTAATTGTTGGCGCAAGAAGGCCACTTCTGCCTTCAGTCGCTCAATGACCGCATGTTTGTCAGAATCATCATTGACCTGTTGAATGCGCGGTTTACTCTGAATCGCTCTAGCTCGCTGCGCGTATTGGACCGTGTTGAGCGTTTCACTCAGATGAAACTCTGGAGGTGTCACACAGGCAATCATGTACGTGTAGGCATTTCCACCGAGGGAGTCTTGAAGGAGACGGGTCAACTTTGAGTCGCGGTAGGAAACGTGGGACCCCGCTTGACGAGACGACAGCTGAGAAATGACCTTGCCCAGTGCAGCAAGACCGGCATTGATCGAGATACCTTCCCTCGCCCTCTCGCCCGAGGCCCCGGTGTTTTTCAACCTCTCACTTCCCGCCAAATCAACAAAGTGCAATTTGCTGTCGACCGTGATGGTTTGGTCAGACCCAGCGGCCATATCTACCGGCATGGACATACGCTTGTCCTTGGGTGACACAATCCCGTTCGACGATTTTCGCTGTACCAGGTTCAAGCTGAACACGGCGTGCGAACGCGAGGATTTTGCGTTGATGGCAGTCGAGTCAGTTTGTCGGATCGAGGATCCGAAGCTCAAGGCGCCCATCAAGTCTTCCACCGAATTGATGGTGACCTGATGTAAGCCGGTGAGGATGATACGACCTTTTGCATCCTCACGAATAGTGACCGCGTTGCGATCACCGAAGGGCGTGTTGTCTGGGACAAGCAAATCTCTCAATTGCTCGTTGTAGATCTGGGTGAGTCAGTAAGGGCGCTCCGTACTGCTTGTGGAATCACCAAGGCTCATACATACTTCAACGTAGGTGGCTTTCAACTGCCAATTCTTCTCAACATTCGCTTTCCCAAAACTCGAGGTAGACCCAACCGAGTACCGAGCTGGAGTTCGAAGACCAGACGAACTGTGACGGTTATGCTTCGGCGGGCCGTCCAATTTCTCGAAAAGGAGCTGCGCGGCACGAGGAATGATTCCTGCACTTTGTCAGTCTACAGAACCAGCGAAACGCACACGTGACACTCACCCATGGATTTTGGGTCTTGTTGTTCGCTGGGTCCCGAGGTTCCCATGGTATAGGACTTTCCCGCGCCGGACTGGCCATATGCCAGGATGGAGACATTGTAGCCTTGCAAGAAAGATGTCACACTGTCGCTCAAATATTCCCAAATTCCGTCCTGGTCAACCGCCTCGGAGAATACGCGATCGAAAACAAACAACTTGCGGCCCTGCGGGACATCCACTGCTAGACTGGTCGGATTTATGACATGCACCATCGGGCGCTGAAAGCGTTGTGGAACCAATTCATAATTGGGGTCGTCTGGTTTTAAAGGCGGACGAACACGGACGGCTGTATGATATTGTCAGTATGTATGCAGATACACGAGATCGGCAATGCATTTCGTGAACCACTGTGGAAGCGATGGTTGCGATACCACAACAATCTCAACTAGACCAGCAGACCCCAAATACTGAGTATGACGGAAGACCGATGAACGCACCGACTTTGACAGCTGTTTTTCCATCTTCATCCGAAGCTCGGCTCCCCCCACCATGCTTACTGCTCATACTAAGGCGACTGTTGCTTCTTTGAGTACGCATGATGGCGCTAATTGGTCGTTGGGGCGCACTCGACGGCGATCCTGGCGGCGTACCCGTCATGGCCTTTATAAGGAAGGGGGAATGGGATCGGTCGGGCAGACAAATTGATGGTGTGTGTGATAAAGTGTTACTGGTCGGTCATGGAACGGTCGGAGGCGTCATCAGTGGTGCTTCGCCGGTTATTGGAATCTTGGGGTATTAATTATTATTTTCAAGAGGAATCGCGTGAGTTGGCGGCCGGCGACAATCTGCGACATCAACAAGTTCCCTCTTTGCAAGACTGCTGAACAAGAAATACCTATGGACAAATTATACACAGTCAGAAAACTTCAATTAACGGTCGAGTAGGAAGAAATAAGGTCACCAATCCAGCTGGGGGGACAGACAGAATAAAGGAAGTGAGGGAACAAACAGATGCAAAGGAATGATTGCGACCAGTACTTCCAGCCCGAGCGCATACAGTGTGGCTGATCCGAAGGACGCAGGGTGGTTTTTTTTGGGGTGGAGGAGGAGGCAGAGGAGGAGGGGAGACAAGGAGTGACAGGTGTGAAGCTGCAGTGAAGAATAATGCGAACTGCTAGGGTGCCAGAAGACACCTAGGAAGGAAAAGATGTAGCAACAGGAGCGGAAAGACTCCTGAATGACCGCTAAAGTTAATTGGTGGCATCAAGGTTGAATGAAGCGAATGGGGGGCTGGGCTGAGAGAGGGGGGGAGAAGAGAAAGAAGGAAGAGGGTTGGACCGAGTAAGAAAGTGGAGTGAGTGGGAGGAGGGAAAGAGTCAGGAACCGTCACTAGGTTCAAAAAAGGAGGTCAGTTCATTATAGTACTAGGTTGGAGGGTTCATTTTCATGAACTGTGAACCATGATTAGTGTTGAAACAGTCTAGAAAAACAGTCACGGGAAGAATAGACAGAGGGGGAGAGAGAGGAGAGGGAGGGAGAAGAAGAGGGATGAACGGCGGGGGAGAAGAAGATCAGGAAAGATGCCCCGTCTGGCCTCTTCTCTTCCCTCTTTGGAATGCTGGATATGCGTCAACTTGTTTTTATCGTTGTTGTTGCTATGGTTGACGACGATGATGATAATGACGATGGGAATAATGCACTCGGGCTTTTTCTGGTCAGGTACGGTCGCTCTCAACACTACATGAGCACTAGCTCTAAAGTTTCAATGCCAGGGGGGAAGAAAACCCACACCAATCGAGGTCCAGAACGTTGGACACTCGGGACTATCGTCATTTTTGCAGACGTCTACCTGTCTATCGCTCTATCAAGCTATCAATCAATCGCCGATGAATTGTCGACAGTGCCGAAAAGTACATCTGCACATTGCACACACTCTCTTTCGGGCTTAATCCGACGGGCAGTCCAGCGAATCTTCCCAATCCATCCATTACAATCATTCAACAGAATTTGGTGCCGGATTACCGGCAAGTGCAGTTCCACGGTTCGCAGCGGGTGGAAATCCATTCAGGCACCGACAGTTCGGAGCAGACGGAGAAAGTGTGCGACTGCAATGGAGCCCTAAGGCAGGCTGGCCCAATCGTTCTTGAGCCGGACTTTGGTGATGTTTCAGGTTTAAGAATGCGATGAAGATTCGATGGCTATCTTTGCCTCCCACGTACTCCTCAACTTCGAAGCACTCGAATCCCAGATCGCTTCAAGCTGTCTCTACCCGCTTCACAGGCAGAACCACAGAATTGTCAGCAGAAGAGGAAAAAGGACGAAGGTGCAGTGGTTCGGGGATGCAACAGCTAACCCCGATTCAGCGGCCAGGATGAACAGCCTTATCCAATCTCCCTGTTGCACCATCGACCACTTGCATCCTCGTGTCACACCATGACAGCCAGTGTCAAACTTCGACTCTAAGAATAAACTACTGGAGCCCACAGGATGCTGAAACACGCTGGACCCGCGAACTCAAGCACCGCACGGAACTGGGTACTGACAGCATATTTGTTCTGTTTCTGACACGCAGCCCCTGCCAGCCACTAATCAAGCAAAATGAAGAGCGACGGCCGACCGGAGGCTCCTGTGTCTGTCTAGGCTCAATTGCACGGGCATGGCCGCCCAGCACGCACATACACTCTACCCAAATGGATGGAAACGCTTGACTTCGATTACGGCTGCGGGTCGGCCATTATTATGGTGCCATGGTGAAGGACAATCCATACCTGATTAGAGCCTAGCTGTCATCCGGCAAGTGGGACAGCAGCCGTAATCATGAACAAGGCTAGACAGTCGATGAAATTGAAGGCACTTAACAAAGAGAACTAACGACGGCTCTGCTAATTACCTTTGGTATCGTTTATCTTGGACAAGACGCGTAGTTCAGCTCTGATGAGGGCCAAAAAGGAGGATGGTCATATGCTATGTGAGGTCCAAACAAGACGGGTTGAAGACCGCAACTTATCTGCATTAACTGGCCACATACAGCCCACAAAGTCGAACCCCCCGACCCAATTTACGAACCTGTCGAACGTGGAAAGGCGAACTGGAGCATGGGTCATGGCGGTTGCGTTAGCTTCTCTCCACTAATCCATCGCCAAGTAGTAATCTATTCTGTCTCCCTCCGCTATCAATGACTGAAGCTAGATAAACCCCTGGTTGCATGATCAAACATCCACTCCTTTTTCCGAGAGCCCTGATTAGTTGGCCAACTCCAGCCTTATTGCGGAAAAGGAAAGAGATTAAAACATTACAAGCCTATTTAACTAAAGGGGGTGATTCATGGTCAGAGACAATTGTTGTAAGCTGGTAAGTAGACTGGGTTCGTGTATAGTACTATCTACTATATTCCTCAATTCGGTCGGTCTCTCTATTGGGATCACGCTCCGAGGTCTGGCTTTAGAGATATCAATATCTACTAAGGAAATGTACCATGCGCTTTTTTTTCTCCTGAATATGCTGCAGGGACTGAGCAAGAACTCAAGGTCACAAGAGGAGCTAATCAGCTCAAGCGTCCATTATTCTAGAGAGGTCCATTGCTAACCTATAGAAGCTCCTTACTCTAAACCGTACTTCAGGGTCCGGTTAATCAAGTCTATGCGCCGCCAGTGTTTCGCCGGTTAAATAAACCTCGAATAGGAACCGACAGCTTCCTTTGTCCTTATGATATTTCCACCCGAGCGCAATTCAGGAAACTGGTGGTTGATGTCATCGATACCAGAACAACCGCTCTTCGTGGGGCTGCAGATTCTTGAAGATAAGATAGAATGACAAGAGTGCGTGAAGTAATCCGACGAACTAATATCCGTTCTGATGGACTACGTGGTTCTCGATGGTGTCCATTCATTCCAATCAGCACTGCCAGTCTATCTCATTCAACTCTTTGAATTTGCATCTCGACAGGCTCAGTTCCCAGACCAGCCTTCCTATTCTGTGACCCTAAACAGCGAAAGCAGCCCAGTTTGTCTGGTTTGATCGCGTCAACAATACCACCCGCCACCACTCCGGTCTTCCATTATAGTCGGCTCGCGACGAGGCTGCATCAAACCCCTTCAACTCCCAAGGTCAACATCTGCAATGGGATGCTCACCGACGGAGACCTACACGGAATCCAAGCATGCGAAGCATCTCAACCAAATTTACGCAGAAATTGTTGATCAAGCTCTTCAGCTCAAATCTAGGACTCCAGCATCGCTTAAGCAAACCGTGTCTCCTATATCCCCTTCCGCTGCGCAACAAAGGTGTCCGAACAATAAGACTCTACGTGATGCACCGTTCGACATGCAGGAATGCCTACTTGGCCCGCGCACCCCAGGTAAGTCGGGTGTATATCCAATGATTCTTGTTAGCAATGAACCACTCGCGATTTGTTAGCATAGCTGAAACGTGAGCACTCGTTTACCAGACGTTTCCTGCCGCGCAGACACAACGACAGGTTCCTAATATTTCATCCATCTTTCTATCCGAAATCTCCATAAGAACAACTCGCTGAATCGACTATCGACCACCCGTCAACTAAATCTCGCTTGAGTTGAAGCGCCCCTGATCCTTCTCCACAAACCTCTGGTTATTCTGAGCTGCGGGCCGATCATCGACCAGTTCGGCAAAGGGCCCAGAACACCACAACGGAAAGGATCCACACGTGTCATCCAAACCGGCATCGATAGACATTATGGGTTCCATGGGTTCCTTGGTCCTCAAGAAGGCGTTCCTGACTCCTTGTGTTTCAGGGTTGAACATTGCTTGCCACTCTGTCTACGGCAGCATCGGCAATGCCGCCGCCAATATCTACCACAGCACAGCGTTCACTATCTACAGTACAGTAGCATACTCCAGTGCAACGGTCAGACATCATAGATCATAGATGATCAATCACACCATGAATCCAAAATAGACACTTCACATGCGGGGATCTAGACCACGGCCCCCGGCGGGCCCATTCTGCATGCAAGGATACATCTTGAAATATGGATCTCATCTGCCCAGCCAAAGCATCTATCTATCTACTCTCAAGCCCCCTAGCGCACGTCAGCCCCTTCACCCGACGGACGAACCGCAAGGGTGGTATCGACCTCCCAAGGGCGGCGCCAATTTATACGGTCGATTAAAACCTCCATGCAAGGATGCATAACATAGAACTCTACCTACCTGTACTGCTGGGAGTTTGCGGAAAAGTACTGACGGAGACAGACTTATTTATAGCATCAAGCCAGTCTGCCCTTTGTGATCGTTCGTCGAATTGAACTACTCGGAAAAGATCTCAAGCAGTATGCAGCCACATCGTCAGACCCGTGCGTCGAGATCGATTCAATTCATCAACCCTGCTGCGATCATCGCCCGTTCTCCCAGTGCTGAACGTCGCGCATCGATGGATCTCATTGTCGTATGTGGCTTGGATCTCTTATGCAAGGGGTAGGCTATACTATCCGTAGTATGATGCTTATTCTAAATAGAGTGGATATATGGTTTGGATGTATAGCTTTGCGGACCGTGACAGCAGGCGGGCGCAGGACAGATTGAAGTCACATTGATTAGATGCAGAAATGGTAGGTTCGCGCATAGACTTGGAGAGATCCATGACATGGCGACTCGGAATTGGCCCTCACCAAGAGAAGTGGCCAGAATAGGATGCTGTTACCTTCATCCCTCATTTGAACTTACTACCCAGTGCATTCATGGTGGTGCTTACGCCGACACCTGGCAACCCTCTTTCAACGCACTCGATGAGCGTCATTGGTTTTGGCTTTCTAAATCACCAATTCGATTTGACGTTACCGCGATGACACTAATATGACTCCGTCAAGCTACTAACATCTTTTCTGCACACTCGCAAGAGGAGCACACCGTGATCCTTGATCGACATCTTGATCCACATCACACGGCACCGGCGACAACCACTGCGACACTCTCACCGTCCACCCTTTCATCAATACCCAATCGCAGAAACGCCTTATCGACCTCGTCTTCCCAATCACTCAGAGCCACAATCGTCCATTCGAAAGTGCCAACCAGATAAAGAGCAATGCATTGTCCGACCCATAGACCCTTGAGCCCCCAGCCATGGAACGCCAACCACATACCCAGCGGCAGGGCGCCGCAGTAATAACTGGCGATATTGACCAAGGCGCCAACATGCTGGCGTCCCATACCACGAAGACTGCCACCACAACTCCCATTCAAACCATCGGCAACTTGAAACACCGCCACCCAAGGCAGCACCTCAGCCGTGAGCCGCACCACCCCCTCATCAGAGTTGAAGACCTTCGCGAAACTGTGACGAGTACCCATCAGAACAGCCAGCGTGATCCCTCCCAGCATCATGCTCAAACAGGCCGCTGCGTTGGCCGCCCTGGACGCTCCCAATGCATTCCGTGAGCCCAACAGGTTGCCCACTCTCGCTGAGGTGGCTACACCGACCCCAAAGGGGATTGTGTTCAGCACTTGGTCGGCTGTCATGATGACGCTCTGCGCGGCTAAGGGGATCGTCCCGAGCCGACCAGCAGCCAAGGCCACGATCTCGAACGCCCACCACTCTGTGCCGACTTGCACGACGCCTAGGAAGGCCAACCGCGCAAATGCTCCCAAGTTTCGGAGTGCGTCGCGAGACCAGCCGCCCCAGCACTCCGACCCGGCCACGAAGCGTGCATATAGAACCAGGAGCCCGAAGGCAACCCAGTACGAGACACTTGTTGCGATGGGCGCACCCAGCAGTCCCAGACCAAGCGTATAGCAGCAGAAGTAATTCAGAATCACGTTGAAAGGAACCGTCACGAACAGGACATATGTCCCAAGACGCATCAAGCCTGCACAAAGTCATCAACACTGCCCCTATCGGCAGAAAATAAAGGACAACACGCTACCTTGCGCCTGCAGATACTTCTTCATCAGCTCAAAGTAGACATACCCCAGCCCACCGGGAACCAAACAGGTAAGAAACCGAGCACTGTCTCTCGACAGACGGGGCTGCTGCCCCAAGAAAAGAAACACCGGCTCCGAACAAACCCAAAGCACGGCCACGGGGAGGTAGAACAGGCCCAGAACAAGGAACCCTCGCTGTAGCAAGACCCCGAGATCATGTTTGTTCGAGCTCGCGGTGAACGTCGACGAGGCCAGCGTATCTAGCGCCGTCGTGCCCCCAAAGGCAATCATCCACCCTGTGACCGAGGCGAACATGAACGAGAAGGCTGCAGCAGCCAGGTTCTCGGGCGAGGTGCGTCCGACGATCAGGACTGATGTCGTCTGCAGGCTGTTCTGGAGGGTGTAGGCGAGGATCACGGGGATGGAGTCTTTGGTCAGCCGGGTGAGCTCGGCGAAGAAGGTCGGAGGACTACGTTCGTCTTGTGCGGAGGGCGACGAGTCTGCGGAGGAACACTTCGGGAGGAGGAGGCAGATCTCGTTTGGTTGAGGTCCGGATTCATGGGCATGATAAGCATGCTTGCGCCGTGGTGAAAGAGCGTCGTGCATGTTCGATTTTTCGAGTCAAGTGGACGTAGATTCTGATGTACTCGTTCCACCCTCGCAACAGTTCCTTTCTATACAGAGGTAGTAGCAACTCTTGTATGTCCTCCTCCGTAATATCAGATGAATTGCGAGCTTGGATGCGAGCGAAAAGTCCACACGAACCGTGTAACATCGATAACCTTATTTCCTCGATAGAATTTCCCTCATCGCTGATAATGCGACCGGTAGACTGATGAAAGAGACCAGCCATCCCACCTGACCATAGGGAAGCCAGAAGCAAGGGACAGTGGATGGGCTTTTCTCAGCAGCACCTCCGGGTTGGCCATGCAGCCGCCACCCCCATCCAGCTATGCCTCCAGATACACACACACACACACCTCACCAGACAAGATGAGAGGGATAAGTCCAGGAACAGGCACTCCACTGTGATTACATACCTGATAGAGTAAGCGAGTGAGATATGCCGGATGTGTAAGGCCTTTCCCTTTTCCCGGGTGGATCTCTAGACAAGAGGCAAAGTAGTCTTGCTTGGAACAAGACACCGCGATTAGAGAAATTTCAAAGGCACCGAAACATAAAACCCCATGTAATCAATAAATGCTAGTATGCTTGTCTATGATCTGGGATGAGGTAGTTAGGTATGCAATAAGAATAACCAGTGTCAAACTGATATGCATGAACTTCGCCTGATGGTATCTCCTGCAACAGAACTCGCTTTGAATCGACCAATCTTGGGAGGAAGCAACGCCACTTGGAAGCAGAAGGGAGTGAAACAAACCAAAATAAGGACGCCAGATAATGTTTAAACAGAATTGCGCCACGGTCTATTGTCCATGTCCATATTCGCCTAGAATACTAAACCGCCTGCAGGGATGAAAGCATATGATGCTGATGATGATGATGTGATATCACAAAGTTGGAAATACCAGAAAGGCACAAAAAAGAGGGAGAAGGAGAAAAAGAAAGTAGTCTAGCGAACTACTTATGGCCGAATAGCTTTAATCGATAGATACATGTGTTATCGGCTCCCCAGTTGTTTTTTGCGCGGATTATCACCTTATCCACGCGGATCTCGGGGTCATCGATGACAGCATCAAGGATGAAGCGCTGCACGTAATTTTCAGAGTTGATATCGTAACTCCACCGTCCAACACGATAGAATGATGGACCCAGCAGCTCGTCATACTGGCCCCAGTAGTCTTCTTCCGATTCACCGGGATAGGCCAACCGGAGGGCATGCATTACGGGCGTGTGCAAGACGAACCGCTCATTGAACAAATCGTCCTGCCCGGCAATATTCTTGGGGCGAGGAACTGGATTCAATTTGGACTTGAAATAAGCGCCCCATGACTTCGGCGAAGGATAAACTAAGGTGTCGTTCGCCACGCGGCGGAATCGGACCCATAATTCCATGTCTCTGGGAGCGAGTCCAGGGGTTAGCGCCGCTCCTTTGGGGATATGCTCGACGACAACCTCTTCCGGCACGATTCGGTGCCCAAGAAGAACAGTAATCTGCGTCATCCCGTCGCGCAGGACGCTGCACCAGCAGTCACCGACATCTTCCCACGGCGTCACAATGGACATTGGGCCTTGCGGTTGGCGAAATTTATCACCAAGCCAGTAATTGTAGGCCGATTTCATAATACTGGATTCTTGCCCCACGGTCGGATTTGTCTTGTGGGGGTCAATCAGGATGCCAAGTGGTACTGACAGAAAGTTCGTCCTCGGGATATGCGTACCACGAGCCGGCTCGATGGAGACACCCGTCGGCTGCGCTTTAATGTCGGCTTTGACTGTTTTCAGGTCCATTGATAGGGTTGACACTTGCGACCCTAGTTTGGACAACTGTGCGCTGAGACTGCTGATTGCTTCTAGCCCAGTCTCATTCAATGGTCCAGAATACTGTGGTTGGCCAAATGGAATGATCGCACTTATGTAATTGAGACCGATTAACATAAGCATCGCCAGTGCCAGAAGTGCAAGAAATCGAGCAACAGCGGAAATGATCTCAAGTGCAGAAGAGCCCACATCAGACAATCGACCCAAGAATGATGGATGACCACGCATTGCCCGTTCCCTTGCGGAGGTCTCCTCTACATAGTACTGAGGAATGACAGTCTTAGTAGGAACTGACGGTTGGGTGACCGGTGAGTCTCCTCTGAGAAACTCTGGCTGCGGTTCCCATTCGGGCTCTGGTGTAGTTTCCATTCCAACTTCTTCAATTACTGGCAAAGGGGAAGGCGACTTGGCGGGAGTTGGTGCCTTGGGAGGGAGGGCAGACTTTTTGGGCGTAGGTGCCTTACGGGGTAGCGGCGACTTTTTGGGAGTTGATGCCCTCTGGGGTAGCGGCGACCTTCTGAGAGATGGTGCCTTTTCGGGGGTTAAGTGTTGAAGAGGCGAAGGTGACTTCTCAGGCGAAGGTGATCTCGAGAGTGATAGAGGTCTCAAAGGAGATGATGATCGAGCCTCTGATGGTGACTTTGAAGGCGAAGGCGACTTTGAAGATGATAGAGATCTTGTTTGGGGAGGCGCCTGTTGGGGCGCTACTGCCTTCAACGGGTGGAGAGGCTTCATGGGTGGTGATTTCAAAGGGGACGACTGGAACTGAGAGATTCTAGAGTCCGGTTCTTCCTCCTCGTGAATAGTTGATACTTCGTTGACGAATGCCATCCCCGAGACTCGGCGAGGAGGTGCAGTGATGTTTTTGCCATCGGACAGCGTTCGCCGTAAGTCGTTATCATGGATATCTCGTTCGACCACATATGAGACCACAGACTCGTTGTCAAACCCGGACGAGCTACTTAGTGGCGGTTCATCATGCGCTGGCACCCCCGAGCGTAACAGAGGCGAAGGGTATAGCTTATCAGCCGGTACGTGGGGATATCGGGATTCTGGGATAGGGTCCAGTGCAGGGCTTGAGGCCGTCGAAATCGTATGCGGAATAGGAGGAGTAGGAGTCGCAGTAGACTGATCGTTCGCTTGATAGCCATTGACAGGACTGGGGGATCTCGTCGCATCGCGGAGTGAATCGAGTAGCTGCGTCTGATCCGGAGTTGGCTCTCGGCGAGTTCTCCGTACTGGTGACACATTGGCTGAGGACGATCTCCGTCCACGACTGCGACCCCCCTCAGCAGCGCTTTCCCTCCGATCCCGGTCTTTCGCATCTTCGATACCCTTGTCAATGTGGCCGGCCATCTCGACCAAATCCATCTGAGGTTTGATCGTCAGCTGCCGGGGAAGCAGCGGGGTTTCGGGCGAGCCATATGCGAAGGACTGTTTGGTGGGGAGGTTTGGTAAGGCCTGATTTCGGCTGTCGGACATCGATTGGTGTTGAAAGTATGAGAGAGCGCCCTCAGCGCGAGGGGTTGATCCGGACCGTCTAACGGCACCGCGTCTGGGAGGCATTTTGATTGTTTCGAGGTGAGAGGATCTATCTTTTTATGACCTTATTAGTGAGATTTGAGCTCCTTAATGAAAGCGCATTGGATATTGCCATTAGATTACGCAAGATTGAGTCCGAAGGAGTGAAAGCGCCGCTTTTCGTACCCTATGATTCCTTTGCTACATCCAACACCCCGCAGTCTCGTGATAAAAGTCGATGAATGCGCCGACAGCGTTGATGAACACCAACCAAGTGAGAGACAAGCGATATTGATGATAGGCAGAGAATCTTCGTATTCGACTGACTGTCTGAGATCATACGTCTGTACAGGCGGAATGGTGCGCGACGTGATTGATTTGAGAGGATGCGGCGTGAGCGTCTTAATGAACTCCGGCGAACGGTTCGGAGGAAGGTGGGTTCGAACAAGGCAACAAACGCGCCCTTTGTTCGCAGGCGGCCTTGTTGATTATAATCAAAGTTGAACCTGGGTTTCCATGCGATTCAAAGAAAACAACTAGCTAGCAGCCTTGTTCTGACAGCCTCAAGGAGCTCCTTCTGTCTGCAATCGCAAGGAAGGGCCAGGGACGGCGGCGGCAGCAAGACGCGCGCAGATCACTGTTGGCCACTGTTGCAGCGGTTTTGACGATGGGTGTATGCTTTGGTGAGGTATAAGGGAGCTGAAATCAAGAAAGACGCGTTAAGCAAGTAGAAAAATATGCAGCATATGTGTTATTAAAGAGAAAGGACGTGAAGCAGGTGCTGGAGCAACGATGAGGGAACTGGACCGAATGGAATAATGGAGGGATGTCAATATTACGGATACCCGAGTATTACAGATTCGCATACCCGAAATGGAATGGTCTTACCAACACCTGGCAGCATGTTGAGTATAAGTATATGCACAGAATATATTTAATGGATACTAGCTAACTACTTCACTATCGTTCAAGAAAGTATTAGCCTGGGGGATACACGCGAATTTGTTAATCGTAATGGTGCTTAGCATTAAGTACCGCCTTGCTCTGCGCTGTGTCGCTCATTCTTTGTTGTTTCACCTTACCCACACCCTCCATGGAGCCTGACAACCTTCTTTATCTGCTCTACTATTTATATGCATGGCCTCAGAGAAGCATGTTTCAGGTGTGAACAAAGAAAGTTTTCTTTGCATCAATCAATGAAGTGGCCTAGAAGAGGTATCGACGCATCAATATGAAACTAGTTTACAACGGCTGCTCCTACCGTAGGACGCCTTGATACCTTTCTATGTTGGCCAAACGTAAATATAATGTACAGTCGCTGAGGCAGTCAAAGCATTCGCAAAGTATAGAACCATCCAAATGCTAGCATGAACGTGGCGGGCTTTTGCGAGTCATAGAAGCATGGTCATTTCAACAAGTCCATGCCGCAACGATACCGTCTTTGCGGCCTTCAACAAGGAAGCCATCCTTGAGTCGTACACGCTCGACAGTTGCAGGCGATGGACCCTGTTCATCGGCACCGACTCCAGCGCCACAGTCCCAGTGGTGGCCATCCGCCTTGTCATAGACCTTCACAACGTTTTCTCCCGCAGCCGCAACGATCCGCTTGGTGTCGAACATCATGCTCGTAATTGGTTTGTCATAGGCGTAGGCATCGTAGATCGATCCCATTCGGAGGTCCCATATCTGGAGGGAGTTAGCACTCACGTAACACAAACTTGGACGAAAGAACGTACCCGAATACTGCGGTCCTGACTTCCAGTAACCAGATGCACATCGTCGAATTGTAGACAGGTGACAGGGCCGGTATGGCCCACCAGGCTACGATGCACCTGCCCACTGCGCAGATCCCACAATCGTACCATACCGTCCGCCGTACCACAGGCTAGGGCGGCGTCAAAGCACTGAACGGCTCCGACAAAGTCCGCCGATGCGTCCGGCAGGCGTCCTGAGGGGCGCCATTGCGAATCTCCTCCCAGCGACGACGCCTGCGCGGCCGCCCAGAGCACATCAAGCGTTTGGACGCAGCGCCCCTTCACCAAATCCCACTGTCGCAGCGTCTTGTCGGCGGACCCGGAGATTAGGGTGTCACCCTTGAAGTGAAGAGCAGTGATCTCATCGACATGAGCGTCGAGTGAATAGACATAGCAGTCCTCCAATGTGGTAGAATGGGATGCCACCGAGGCGTCATCGGCTGGCACAGTCTCTTCATCTCCGTCATCGCGGCGGGTGATGCGATTGTCGCGAGTGCTCGTTGTTCGCGCGCGGCTCAGATCCCATAGCTTGACAGACGCATCCATCGAACCGGTGGCAACTATGTTGTCTTCAATCTGAAGGCAACGGACCGAAGCATTATGTCCATCTAGGAATCCGATGCAACGACCAACATTGAGATCCCACACCCGCACAGTGTCATCCAGCGCAGCACTGATCATAGTACCAAATGGATAGTCAAAATCGATCGCGGTGACCATGTCTGAGTGGGCTGCCATCTCCTTGATCTCTGAGCCAGGGCTGAAATGTTCATGCAGGATCGGCATCGAGCGTTTCCCTGTTTGATCAGTCGGACATCACCGAATGCATGCAAAGAGCGGCACTCACTTATTGATTTTTGCTTGACGCTCTTCGGGGAGGGGATCTTTTGGTATATAGACTCGGACATGAAAGATGCATCAATTGCCGGGTCTTCCGAGACAATCGAGTCGTCATTTGCTTCTGACGACTTCGGTGTCGCTGGGGCCTGAGCCTGTGCTTGTGCCGCTTCTTCTTCTTCAAGATCTTCCAACTTATTATCCACCTCCGTCACTAGCACCTGGTCAGTCACTAGCCACATGGAACTATCTTGTTTCACACTCACGTTCATGTTCCAGTTCCGCTTCTTCCATCTCTAAGTTGGCTAACCGGTCTAAAACAATTTTGCGCATGTGGTGTAAATTGGCAATCTTGTTATCGATCTCATGTATCTCCGAGCTGCACATGTTTTTGCGGACACCCATCAGGTCCATGCGGCGGTTGAGCAAATCTCGTTCCTTCCTCAGGTCCGTTGGCGCAGAAGGCAAAGCGTCATGTGCCTCCCCATCTTTCAATAACTTTTTGCTCTTGGAAGAGCGCCGGCGATGGGCCTTTCTATATTCTATATCATCTTGGGAGGCCTGGAATCCTTGAAAAAGCGAGTAGGAGCTGCTGTCTTCAGGAATGTTCATGAGAAGCTCATCAGGAAGGGATGAGATCGCTCGCGATTGGATTTCGGATGTAGAGAGTTTAGATCGGACCAGATCGGTGGGGGTGGTTTGGGTCAGGGAGAAGACATTGCGCTGAGCGGCAGGGCGTCGCAGCTCGCGCTGGATGTCAACCATAGCGTGGTGGTAGTGGCCGCCGTTGGACTCGGAAGTCGGTCCCATCAGATGCCCAGCAGTCGATGTGACTTTCCGTCCAAAAGCCTCAATATGACGAGTCTAAATCGCCATCAGAATGCCATGTCAGCATTTGCCTTTTCTGCCACCAATGAAACGAGAGGGAACGCTACCGTGATGCCGGTCCCTAAAAGACCATCCTGCTCGACAATATCTGATAGACCGGAGGGCGACTCATCACGACGGTGCCTGTCCATGACACCTATACCGACGAGGGGAGCGAAGAATGGTATGAGGCAGTCAAGCCCATACGAGGGTTGAGGCGATCGGAGGAGTGAGGCCCGTTGGACAGGATGCGGTCGTCGGTCGGGCAGTTGGTCGGCTCTCTTTCAGGCCTTGGAGATTGCGGAAAGAAGTTCTGGATGGATGGAGTTGCACGCGATGAATTACCGTGTTTCGGGTGGTAATTTACTGAAGAGAGCTCGAGCTCCGTTTCCACCTCAGGAAGGGAGAAGTGGACAGTGGCTGTGCTGGACAAATTGCGAGGCGAGCGATGATTGCGAGGGAAATAGCCATGGTTCCGGAGAAATGCGCAGAATTCAAATATTTAAACCAACTCCGCCAGCCATTCATCCCGGTCTTATCTTCCCTCTTCAGGTTTGGCAAGGGGAAAAGAAAGCTCAGGCAGGGTACATGAGATGACGGCATCACCAGCCACAACCCTGCGGGACTAGAATTAATTACCCACTGCCCGTACGGTACATGTATACCAGTCCAACTCAGGTCTAACCTGGCAGTTAGGACATGATGCCGGTAATTACCGCGTACAGATGTATACCTCTTCAATCAGGACCGACTTGGTTTCTCCCTGCCTCCAGGTCGTAATAGAATAAGCTGACAGTAATCAGTAGATCTGTGATCTCCAATGTGTGGTTTCACATCAATCCCTTATAGCCCACCGCCCACCCACTGTCGAAGTGGAAAGCTTCACATTCGAGTCAGACCGTGGAGATCGGCAAAGCTAGCGTTGTAGGATTCTGTAACCCTCAATACTTACTTAAGTCCGATATCGTTCCTTGGGAATGTTAAACTCCTAGCCGAATCTCTGCTTCAGATTGTGAGATTGCATTCTGTTCTTTTCTGATATTTGCAACATCATGGATACGGCCATTGATCTTTCCGATGCCTCCAAGGCGTTGGACCTTGCTAATATTCGCTTCCAGCTGATGTGAGTCCACCATGTATGGCCGATCATCGGGAATGATCCTGCTCCTCCGTCCGTCCCTATCAAAGATCCCCTCATGCTCGCATCATCATCCCTGCTGACCCTCAACTCCCCCCACCATCATAATATCATAATGCTACCACTCGATTCCACGCTACTCAACCACTTCCCCTACTCACGGATCACCTCATTAATGTTCCTCCTCTAGCCGACTTGAAGATACCATCACTTTTCACCTTATCGAACGGGTCCAATTCCCCCTCAACAAGCCCGTCTACACCCCCGGTGGTGTCTCGATCCCCGGCGATGATATCAGTCTCCTGGACTACCTACTTCGCGAACAGGAGCGCATCCAGTCGCGCGTTCGCCGCTACCAGTCGCCTGACGAGTACCCTTTCTTCCCCGATGTTCTGGAAGAACCCATCCTGGCGCCCCTGGAATACCCCAAGATTCTGCACGACAATGACGTGAACGTCAACAGCATCATCAAGCAGCGCTACATCGAGAACATCCTCCCAGCCGTCTGCGCTCATTTCGGCCGAGAAGACCGCGGCGAAACCCAGGAGAACTACGGCTCCTCCGCTACCTGCGACGTCAGCTGTCTCCAGGCTCTGTCGCGTCGCATTCATTTCGGCAAATTCGTCGCCGAATCTAAGTTCCAGAAGGAGCCGGAGCGCTTCGTTAAGATGATCAAGGCTAACGACCGCGCGGGTATCGATGCTGCTATCACCGATGCGAAGGTTGAGCAGAAGGTTCTCGAGCGCTTGGCGCTGAAGGCTAAGACATATGGTACGGACCCCGCGTTTCCCGCGGAGAACGGACCCAAGATCAATGTCGATGCGGTGGTCGCGATGTACAAGGTAAGATCTCCTCAAGACATTCGAATTTGAGATTAAGGATATGGCTAATTACCTTCCAGGAGTATGTCATCCCCCTTACCAAGGTCGTCGAGGTCGACTACTTGATGCAACGCTTGAAGGGTACACAATGGGAGTGAAAAGGAACGAGTGAAGATTCATCACTCATATCTGCACAATTCCCTTAGACGTTATTATGATACCATCGAGTTATGCAAGAAAGAACAAAGACAGATTCACCATGTGGAAGAGAAAATCAAAGTATTCTTTAGATCGTGGGTGGGCATCATGGGTTGACATCTATGGATGTTCCAGAGACAGCTTATTACAGTCGCTTGGAACACAGCTTACTACAAGCAAAAATGGCCTTTCTCTTATCTAAGTGAATTCTGGTCACCATTACGGTGTGGAACCTCGATACGAGGTCGACCACTATCTTTGCTATACCGTAGATTGAGAGCCCCAGGTGATCAACTTATGCAGCGCAAAGTGACAGTCTAAGCTGCATATATGACTCAGCAGCATAATACCCCGCCTTGTGACGAAATATCCTCTCATTGGAATCTTGCCTTCACCGCCCACTCTAGATCGAAACACGTGCCCACAGGTCCCGCGGCCCCTGGGCGCCGCACGCGCGAAACTGACTGTATACAAAGAAAGGAATTCATGATTTCCATTCACTCAATTTTGCGTCTGACCTCCCGAACCTATAAATTCTTGCCTCCCTAGACTTCCGCAGTGCTCTGCGCTTTTTTGCACCCAATATCTCTTCTATTGCCATAGTGACCGCAACAACACCAACCCCCGATTGTCCGTCTGTGTGACGAAGTGCGTCGCCCTCTGGCGGCCGCAGCCCAAAATCGCTTTTGAACACCCAAAATCATAACTGTCGTCATGAGTCAAACATTGACACCAAGACAAGCAGAGGAGCTGTAAGCTTCTCTGCAAATTCCAATTTGAGTTGTCTGCTGATCCACTGATACAAGGCTAGGCACAAGTCCCTAATAGCTTATCTATCTACCATACACGCTGATCGAAGCGCTGCGACCATACGCGAGGAACTCCCGATCGGCGACGGCTTTGACGACACTGCTCGCAAGAAATATGAGGGACTGCTGGAGAAGAAGTGGACGAGCGTGGCTCGGCTGCAGAGGAAGGTGAGATGCATTAACTCTCTACCCCGCTCCCAATCCACTCCGTTTGCCTTGGGCGCCCCTGCGTGCGAAAGAATCGCATGCGCTGACATTCACCTAGATCATGGACCTAGAGGCGAAGGTATCGACCTTACAGGCTGAATTGGACTCCATGGCCTTGACGTCCCGGTCACGACCCAACCAAGACCCGACGAGTTGGCTCCCCTCATCACCGGCGCGGCACAAATTTCAGTCGCACCGCGATGCAGTGACTTGCGTTGCTTTCCATCCTGTCTACACATCGCTGGCGTCGGGCTCCGAAGACTGTACCATCAAGATCTGGGATTGGGAATTGGGGGAGCTGGAAAGGACACTCAAGGGTCACATTCGGTCGGTTTCGGGTTTGGACTATGGCGGGCAGAAAGGGCATACGCTGCTGGCGTCCTGTTCAAGTGACCTTACAGTCAAATTATGGGACCCCAGCAATGAATACGCCAATATTCGGACGCTTTCCGGGCACGATCATTCCGTCTCGGCGGTCAGCTTCCTGCCCAATAATGGAAATCTGCTTGTGTCGGCCAGTCGCGATGCCTCCATTCGTATATGGGATGCGTCCACAGGCTATTGTGTGAAGACGATTCGTTCCAATGATAACTGGATTCGAGACGTTTCCCCTTCGTTCGACGGGAAATGGCTGGTCTCAGGTGGTCGAGACCAGGCCGCCACCGTATGGGAAGTTTCGACGGCAGAGGCGAAGGCTACGCTATTGGGCCACGAGAACTATCTCGAATGCTGCGTCTTTGCGCCGCCGGCCAGCTACAAATACCTCGCAACGTTGGCTGGGTTGAAGAAGCCTCCCCCTGCAACCAGCTCAGCCGAGTTTGTTGCAACCGGCGCCCGAGATAAGACAATTAGACTCTGGGATTCACGGGGCAGATTGATCAAAACGCTGGTCGGCCATGATAATTGGGTTCGAGGCCTAGTATTTCACCCCGGGGGCAAGTATCTAGTCAGTGTGGCGGACGACAAGACCATCAGATGCTGGGATCTCTCTCAGGAAGCCAAGCTCGTCAAGACCATTAGTGATGCGCATGGACACTTTGTGAGCTGCATCAGATGGGCTCCCAATGTGGTGACGGATGATGCTGCGACAGAAGAGACCACTGAGGCCGGTCCTGGGGCTCAAAAACAGGAGGCAAACAAGAAGATTCGGTGCATTCTTGCCACAGGTAGTGCGGATTCATGTGTGAGAGTATTTTCATAGTCCGCGAGACCCAAGAAGATTGCAAGATTTCATTCTCAGCGCTCTAATGTCTCCCTATTGTTCTACTTCACTCGTGACAGGAATCGCGATGCATACATCCTTCTTATTCATTCTTCTTCACCCCTTTTGCCTGCCCCGTCTGGATATAAAACTTTACTGAGATGCTGTACATTTTTGAACATCATACCTTGGCAATGCATGTGAGGGAGCGGGATTATGTCTACACTGCCTTTCGCCCTGGGTTTATTGCAGCGAAATCGTTCTTGTTGCTCGAGATTGAGGCGGAAGCAGTCGTTCTAAGGATCTCGCTGGCTGGGATGAGTCCGCGAATGGTTCAGGTTATGCTATGGGCACTTTTCTAAACAAAGAGGATAATGACATGTGATGACTTTTGCTCGAGGGTCCGTATATGATCATTTCGTGCGTAAGTGTCTTAAGGTAGTACGTGTCGAGTGGTGCATTGCCCAGTCGGCTCGACACTCTAGCTGCCTTTATGCTCCCGCGGTCCTCACCGCGCAAACCACGGCTTATTCCCTTCCCTTCCTCAGCCCACTCGGATCTCCCCCTCCGCTCCACCTTTGCCCTTTCAAAAAGTTAATTGATCGCGGCGCTTATCTATTTGACCTGCCATGCTGTTAAAACGCAACGCATCGGACTCCAGGTGATGTCGCAAGTGATGTCTGTGTTGCCCCGGCCATCCTGCACTTGACTATCCTCACCATGGCTTCGCCCGTCTTTGAACCCGTCGAGACTTCGATCTCTCCCAGCGCCCACGAACAAACGGATTCACTTCTCCCCAGGCCAGTGAGCCCTGGAGCAACGTTATCGCAGGGCCCATCACGGATTCTACCGCGGCTCTATGTCTCTCATTTCCTGTCAACATGGAATTCCCGTATGTTTGAGTTCGGAGCCGTCTTGTTCCTGGCCTCGATTTACCCCGGAACTTTACTATATGCTTCTGTCTATGCGCTCGTGCGATCCTTTTCGGCCGTTCTCCTGTCCTCATGGCTGGGTTCTGCTGTGGATCGGTCCAATCGACTGACTGTGCTTCGACATTCAATCGGTACGCACATGGATCGTTGGTTTCGAAGCGACGTTAGACTGATGGCGTCCTAGTTTGGCAAAGACTCCCCGTAGCGGGTTCCTGTGCTTGCTTCGTGGCGTTACTTGCCCCATTGAACACGACATTAAAGACACTGCTCTTTTCAGCGACAGTGCTGCTAGCCTGCGTTGAGAAACTTGCTGCTACGGCCAATACAGTAGCGGTGGAACGAGATTGGGTGGGTTTACAGTCTGTGCAGCTACACAGTATCACCTGACGTTTCAAATAGGCTATTGTTGTGGCAGATTCATTAGAGATTCCTCGTCGAGGTAAGCTCTCTGGTGTGAGTCAATTGGACGTCGGCTAATTGTATAGACCTTAATGCTTCGATGAGAAGGATAGACCTTTTCTGCAAGCTTTTGGCCCCTATTTTCATCTCGCTGATCGATGGCTTTTCCACCAAGGCTGCAGTGTGGACAACCCTGGGAGTCAATGCTACTTGTGTTGCTGTTGAATATGTTGCTATCGCACAGGTATGAGGTTTCATCCCGTGTCCAAACATCGCTCATCATTTCCAGGTCTATGCTTCAGTCCCTCAGCTGAGCCGCCACGAACCAGTTGCCGGATCGGAAGGCCATCAAAGCAACGCGAATGAACCTCGAAGCGCAACTCAGCGATTAGCACAGAGCCTCAAAAATGCTGCTGCTCCATGGATGGAATATGTTAGAGACCGCCTCTTTTTGGCCAGCTTCGCTTTGAGCCTGCTGTATTTGACGGTTTTGTCCTTCGGGGCAACAATGGTCACTTACCTGCTACACACCGGTTTCACTCCACTGCAGGTGAGCGCGATGAGAATCGGCGCTGTAGCGGCGGAGCTGTCAGGGACGTGGGCGGCTCCGTTCATCATGAACCGGATCGGGCCCATCCGGTCCGGATTGTGGTTCTTGAATTGGCAATTTGGATGTCTGGTCACAGCAGTGGTAGCCTTCGCCTGGCTCGACAACGCCTCTCAGGTGGTCGCTGTCAGTCTGATTGTGGGGGTGGCTCTGAGTCGGATTGGATTGTGGGGCTTTGATCTGTCCGTGCAACTACTGGTGCAGGAGGTAAGAGCTGTTATTGCTATACTTGAGAGAGGTTCGATGCTAACAAGAGCAGGGAGTCGACGAATATGTACGGGCTCGGTTCTCCGCGACTGAAATGGCTCTCCAGAACGTGTTCGAGCTGGTGTCCTATGCGACTACCATCGCATTCCCTCTACCGGAGCAGTTCAAATATCCCGTTTATATCAGTTACGGTGCTATCGCGATGGCTGCAGCTTGCTTTGCGGCGTATGTGCGCAGGGAACGTGGCCATTTGCTCCACACCTCCACCTGTCTAGGCGGAGACAAGAAGCGCCTGTCACCTGAACATGTAGTCTATCAGAGATTGCCCTGAGATGTAGATCTGTCACACAATGAAGAATCATGCATAAACCCGCTAAGCCGTCCACTCCACCTTCCCTTAATCCGTTCCATACCCCGTAGACGCAGCGCGGCCCGCGGCGGGCGGGGTTTTCCGGCGGTCCTTGACCACGCTGGATGATCATCCGTCAATTCTCCACCAAGCCCCCGACACAAACAGACAACCACTATGCCTGCTCCAATTCAATCACAGAGGTCATGGAGGTATCTTCCCATCCGTCTCGCCGACGAACTATGCTGATTGAAAGGCATACTGACTATGCCAGGCTCCTCAAGCACGTGGCATGGGCCGATCAGGTCCCCGGCGCCGCACGGGGTGTCTGACGTGCCGGGCGCGCAAGGTCCGGTGCGATGAGGTCAAACCGACATGTGCCAACTGCACACGTCTGCGTCTCCAATGCGCCTATAAAACGATCGTTCCGGCCCATGCCCCGCGAACTGACTGCCAAAGTCAAGCTGCAAGTTCCGCGACCGTGGCCGCACCACCCTCTGACCGGCCCGATGTGAACTTCTTCCATACTGTTCTTTGCGAGGACCGGCTTCCAGCGTCGTCGCCATTGCAGCAGCCTGCAGGTGCCCTTGCTCGTCCACCCCCTACACTAACTGTTGATTCTACGTCATTTGACGTTCTGAGTCTCATCGAGGAAATCACCTCCGACTTTCAGCAGAAACATCCCAACCTAACCACTAATGGCTCCAACAACGTGTTGGGTGAGGCTGGGCCTGCCAATGTCACTACAGAGACAGCCAGCCACGATGGAGAAGTGATGAACTGGGTCTCTGTTGAGGACCGTAGCGCAGCGCCCATCAGTCTGGGCGCTCATTCTGATCAGGCGGATACAAACGCCCCCGATCCCGGACAGACAGCGTACGAAGCTCAACTCTTTACGCATTTTCTAGCAAGTGGCCCGCCTCCTACGATCTTCGGACCCGTTGACTTGGACTGGAAGTATGTGCGAACACAGATGGTACGTCAGTCGCGTAGGTGTCGAGCTGTCTTGCTTGGAATCTACTGTTACTCGGAAGTACATCAGGCGTGGGTCGAGGGGAAGTCCTGGAATCGGAAGTCCAAGTATCATCAGCTTGCATGCTCAGAAATACAGCCATATCTGCATGGGGTGGTAGAGAACTCAGTTCTAAAGCAAATATTCACGACTGTGCTGTTGCTAATGCTTTCTGAGGTAGGCGTTTCTCCATGAGTTCTGGGTCTTGAACTGACGAAACAGCTTCTGTCGAGTCCAAACCTACTCAGTGCCGGCACGCCCTCTCTTCACTCAACATATCTGCTACTGCAGCGCTTTCATCATCGGACTAGGGCCTGGTCGGATGCCAGTCGTCTTATCGTTGCCTGGGTCTCGCTGTTAGACGTCAAGGCATTGATAGCTGGGCGTGAGGGTGATGCGCTCATTGAACTGGGACGACTTCCGTCAGCAGACAAAGCAGGTGAGGACGCTGCACCCGAGAAAAGCAGGAATGTGAGGGATGATGAGGACGACAATCCCGAGCCTGCATTTCTCATCCGCCAGGTCATTACCGGTCCAGCCTTCCAGTTCCATCTGCAGACTCAGCAAATCCTGAGGCGGATTGTCTTCATCGACTTGCACCACCGCAACCGCGGCACTGTAGGTGACGAGTTTGAGGTCCTCCAGTTGGCGCATCAAATTGGCGCCGATCTAGAGACGCTATGGAACCAGCGTCCACGCGTGCTCGACATCTACAGCACCCCTGAGGAGCTCTGCGACACTCTACAGCCTGCTGTCGCGTGGGAGACGTGTCGGGCCTTTAGGCAGTATATCGCCAACTTTCTAGCAATTTTTATCTACTTGCACCGAGTCGCATTCGCCATCTACCCGCGGACGGATCGGGTGCATCGAGCTGTGGAAGGCATTATTCAGCTGGCAACAGTCGAGACACAATCAACATCAGAAGAGCAGCAACATCTGCCTGCGAGCTTTGTGTGGCCATTGTTTGTGGCCGGTCTTGAAGGTTCCATGGAGCAGCGGCAGTGGATTTTGTTGCAGATACAGCAGATAAGCAAGAGGGGCGAGGACAGTGATAGTAGACCTCGGACCACACAACATCCGCATGCAGAAAAGGTGTATCTGCTACTAGAGGAGATGACTAGACGGCAGGACGCATCACGAACATGGGCCGATTCACGCTGTGTGCGACGCGAATTGTTTACTGATTTCTTCGTAATGATCTGATTGATAGTTTAGTGATCCAGATCGGCGCACCGACCGCTGCATGCAATACGTAAGCGCCGGTACGTCATCTGACTCGCAAGCTCCTGGCAACCTCCTTGTTGTTCTGTGTTGCAAACCCAGATATTTATTCTTGAGTCGTCTCGCATCGCCGGCGTCTAGGGTATGGCCCATGATGCGATCTCCACTTCTAGTGACCGAAGATGATATTCGTGCCGAGGATCCTCTCATCCAGCACGAAGAGGAGCCACTCTTCGCTCCGCCGGCCAGCCATGCCCTATTCCGTCTCTACTGGTTGACAGCCATTGTCTGCTGCGGCGGACTGCTCTTCGGCTATGATTCGGGCGTGATCGGTATTTGTGATCTCCATTCTTTTCGACAGTCACTATAATGACACATTCGTGCAGGAGGAGTCTTGACTTTTGATTCCTTCCACCGGTCTTTTCGATATACCTCAACCAATGAGACGCGCGTCAGTGCCATTGCCGTGGGTGTCCAGCAGGCTGGAGCCCTGGTGGGCAGCCTGATCGTATGGCCGTTGACGAACCGCCTCGGCCGGCGCCCTGCCATGACCGTTTGTTCTTTCGTCTTCTGCATTGGGGTGATCTTCGAGATTCTCGACACCCATACTCGGTCTGTCTTTTATCTAGGCCGTGTCATATGCGGCCTTGGTATCGGCGGCTCTGCGACCGTCATTCCAATCTATCTATCGGAGATGAGTCCGACATCGATGCGTGCCCGCCTGGGCAGCTGCTATCAGTTTACCTTCACCATCGGTATCTTGATATCGTACTGGATCGATTACGGGATGCAGTACGCGCCCGCCAATGCCGCCCAATGGCAGATTCCATTGGCCATGCAACTAATCCCGGGCGCTCTGATGGGCTTGGGCATGCTCACTCTGCATGAAAGCGTGCGCTGGCTGCTCGCCCACGACCATACAAGCAAAGCCTGGGACAGCCTGGCGTGGATCCGCGCCTCCCGAGGACCAGAAGTCAAGGCAGAGTTCCGGGCGATGCGGTCAGCCATTGAGCGCGACGTCCACGCCACGGCCGACTTCACCGCTCGCGAACTCCTCCAGAGATCTAACGCCCATCGCTTGATCTTGGGCATTTCACTATTTGTTCTCCAACAATCTACAGGGGCCACGGCGATGGCCTACTTCGGACCGCAGTTCTTTTCCCTGCTCGTCGGGGGCAGCAGCGCTGCCTTGACGACCTCCGACTCGACCGCGCGTCTCACACTATTACTGACGGGAATCTTCGGTCTTTTGAAAGTGATCAGCTGCCTGTTGTTTATCGTGTTCGTGGCGGACCGCTTTGGCCGGCGACCATTGCTGATCCTGGGCGCGTTCTCCATGTCGGCGTGCATGCTCGCGACGGCGGCTATTCTCAAGACGAGCTCGATCGCTTCGGACTCCAGTTCCGCCGCGGCGCTCTCCCCAGCTTCACTCGCCACCATCCTCCTGATCTACCTCAGCATCGTGGCGTACAACCTCTCGTGGGGCCCTCTACCCTGGCCGTGCAGCGCGGAACTGTTCTCGTCGGCTCGGATCCGCGAGCCGGGGGTGGCGATGGGGGTGGCGGCGCAATGGCTGTCGAACTTCGGGTGGTCGTCCGCGACGCCCTATCTGCTGCAGGGGCTCGGGTGGAGGACGTTTGCATTGTTCGGGGTGCTGGATGCGGGGTTTGGGGGGTTGGTGTATGGGTTCCTGCCGGAGACGCGCGGGATGAGTCTGGAGGAGATCGACGGTTTGTTCGGAAGTTATGGAGGGGGGACGGATGCAATGTAGGGCTAGGAAGAAGCTTATCCAAGTAGTTTGTGTTCAGACTAGTTTATTATCGCCTTATCCGCATACCCGTCGTACCTTTCTTTCTTCGCGAGAGAGAGAGAGAGAGAATATCAAGATGAATGAATGGCTAGGGTTACATCGTGGCGTCTCTCCCCTCTTCAATCTGTGTTTTCCTGGGCCCAGTATCTACCACCGATTCATTCGGCTCGATCTCCAAACTCTGATTGTTCCATGACCACCCCCAGCCCAAGCAAGAGCACTCCTCAACCCCGAAAACCGGCCGAGTCCCAGACCCCCCAACCCAGCACAGCCCAGCCCAGCCCAGCCCAGCCGCCGGCGCAAGATCCTATAGATCTCCCAGGATTGAACCTGCATCCCAAACGGGGATAGAACTAAGCCGGAACCCCCAGCTCAAGCCCAAGCTCAAACCTACTACCTTACCAGTAAGAGTCCCAACCCAAGCCTAAACCTAAACACACTAGTACTGGGCAGCAGGGCTCAAGTCCACAGACACTCAAGCCACAGGTATATAAAAAAACCTTAGAACCCTGGAAGCCCAAGCAGAACCCCCCAATCCCGGACCCAACCAAGTTCACCACTCACAACATCTCAGGCCCGCCGCCGGGCTGAGAGACTCCGTCCGGGCGGGGGCCACTCTACCTGGCATCGCACCCATCCCACCACCCAACCCTTGAAACCTCAGCTTGATACCTTCACTCTAGGTAGAAAGCCAAAAAAAAGTCAAACGCACCGCAGCGCAAAAAGAGAAACTAGCTGGCTCGAGGTATGACCCTGACCCTGACTCTGATTCTATCTTTCCTATCCTAACCTTTTTACACGGGGGTCGGGGTCAAGGCAGACAGGAAGGGTCAGGGGGCTGTCTCGGCCGAAGCGGAAGCCGAATCCAAACCGGAAGTACTGTACTCCGTCTGTACGTAGGTAGGGGGTTGAATTGAGTTCAGGTAGTCGGAGGAGGTACCTACCATCGTTCAATTTCTCTGATTCATTCAGAAAGGTAGGGGGGATGGAGCTTTTGCTTTTAGAAATAGAATCTGTTGTTATGGAGTGAGTGTCTATTGCGACTTCTGGGAGAGTGGGTAGATATACGAGGGTAGAGAGTAAAACTTATTCAGATACTAAGTGAGCGAATGAATGGGTTGAGCTTTGCTAGAGTATGGATGGAATCTAGATCTTTAGTGATAAGGAAGTCACCTACCTATATGCCAGAAGGAAGGAAGGAGGGAGGGAGGAAGGGAGAAGACCCAGACTCGTCTCCGATCTTGAATCTCGAATCTAAAATACAGATACAACAATAACCTAATCGTTAATTCCATCCCTACGGAGTACTCCTACATTATATGAGTAGATAATCAACGTCTGTAAACCTCCCATCCCAAACCCTCCTCTCTTCTCAACAAACAAACAAACAAACAAACAAACAACAACAACCAAAAACAAACCAAGCGAAATCCAGCCCACAGAAGCGGAACAACGCACCGTATCTCCTCGCAAAGCTAAAAACAGTACGAACGATCGATGATATGATAGCCCATCAATCCGATCAACACAACAAAGGAACGCAATGACGTCGACGGGAAGAGCGGGGCCCTCGATCAGTTTAGACTAGCTAGCGATTTCGATTTCGATATCGATTACTTCCCGGCGGGCGCGATGCCCGGTTTCTAGATCTTTTTCCTCTCAAAGGACCGGCAAAAGCAAATCTAAAACAAAAGGGAATGCGGTTTGGCGTACTGCCAGGTGGCTGCACCCTAGCCTATTCAGTACAGTCAGTACATTACAAGAAAGAAGCTTAGTTGCTGGTTGGTTGACTATTGACTCGTTGAGGAATGTGTATTATGGAATCTCGGCTTATGAATAGACAAAAGGCTTGCTTGTACTCCGTATAGTGCGCAGTATACTTCCACCGGCTTGGATTGCGGCGGTTCGGATTAGTGCTGGGTTTGATGATAGCTATATCTATCTGCTCTTTGCTGAGGCTACTTACTCTCCGAGCAACATGCACTTTCTAGCTTAGAGCTGCAAGATAAGCGACTCAACACTACTTCTGATCTACCGTATACTCATTCCACAGAAACGTCAGAAAATGAGTAATTTGTACACAAGGACTACCTAGGTACCGAATCACACATACAGCAAATTTGCTAGCGATGATCATCCCCTCATCCATGAGGCAATTCATCCAAGAGGCAATTCATCCATGAGGCAATCACCAGCAAATAACAATACCCATACCATAGCCATACCAAACCCACAAGAAATAGCAAAGTCCCTCCCTCCCAGGCAGTGAATTTTCCGTATGCTTAATCTGCCACCATAAAACGCCAGCTCCGTGACCTATCCCGCTAGAAAAAAAAAAAAACGCCCCGACCCATAAAAACATCGCTAAAGTAGGAACTCACAGTCTGAAAATCAATAAACCTCCCCCCGCAGCCTGCCCTGCCTGCCGCCAAGTTCGGTTTTCAGCGCCCCCAAATAGAAAAATAGAAACACACAGATACACACACAGGCTCCGCTCTCCAAGCCTGATGTCATATGAACTCCCGTCGGATTTTAGGGGGGGAAAAAGAAGATCAAGCATATCCCCAGAACGAATCAATCAGTAAGCCTTCCGCTATGCAGGAGAAGCCGGGCACGCTCGAATACCGGCAACGATATAGGACATCAATCAATCAATCAAAATAATTCGTTTCACATGTCGAGCAGTTCATTGAAGAACTGATATTCAGGCACCTGATCCAGTGGGACATCATCTGCGGTCTTGTTGTTGTTGTTGCTGCCGCTGTTGATGGGGGTGGGTACAATCGGCAAGGGACTATCAAACCCGAAGGTCATGGCAGCGGCAGCGGACGTAGTAGTGGAAGCGGAGGAGGTGGTGGGGGATGTCATGGACGAGGAGGTCGAGAGACCCGGGGGAGAGGCTGTGAGGGAAGCAGTCGAGGCGGATGCCAGTCCGGCCCCAGTGGACGCATGCCCAGCCGCACCCATGACCATCATATCGAGATGATGACCGCTGGCCCGACGGTCCGCAGCGGCATGGTCGAGGGCGGTGATGTGCTTGACCATCTGACTGAGATGGAGAGCGATAGCGGGATCCCCACAATCGCTATGCCGCAGCAGCTCGGTCTTGAGGCTTAGAATCTCACTACGGAGGTCGTCAATTTCCGAGTGGAGCTTGGTGTTCTGAGCTTGGAGCTCGACGTGCCGTCGGTCCAGCTGCTCGTTAATCTTCTTCTTCTTCTGCCGGCATTTGCTGGCGGCTAGGCGGTTCCGTTCCAGGAATCGCTCCCGCTTAGCCTTTTCGTCGTCATAGGGAGGGGTGAGTTGTTGTTGCTGATGTTGCTGCATCGCAGACCCGGAATTCATCTCCTGGAAGCATCGTTTGTCACCGTAGGGAGGCGGGGTGGGCTGTCCGTTCCGCACGTGGGAGTTCCGGGAATACCGGCCGAAGTTGGGATTCATGGTTGTTAGGGTTGTCGAATCAGAGATAGAGAGAGGGTGAGTGAGTGAGTAGATGAGTTGTGATGTAGAAGACAAGGGTGAGAGTGGGTGAGTAATAGTGAGTGTGGGGGGAGTAAGTAGATATGGCCAGAAAGTAGCGAAAGTGGGAGGGACCTGAAGAGGGGGGGGAAAAATTGTTGAAGAACCGAGGATGGGAGAAGGAGAAGAATAGCAGAAGAGAAGGAATAAAAGTAAAGCCCGAAGGACTGCGTAGAAGGCGGAAAGAAAGAGGGGAGGAGGAGGAGGGAGGAAGAGGGAGGGAGGGGGGAGGGGAGAAAGAAAAGACTGGAACAGTATCAAGACTCTTGTGATACCAAGCCAGCGGGAGCACAAGCAAGACAGACAGACAGACAGACAGATCAGTTTCAATCAAACACCAGTAGAGAGGGAGAAAGTGGAAGACTAGAACCGACAATCCAACCAGTCTAGAAACAACAAGATCAGTTCATCAGTCACTCAGTGCAGTTAATTAGCTTCTAGAGCGGGCAGCGGGAGTCGATCCCCTCCCTGTTTCGGTGGAATGGAAAAGTGTATCTCTTGAGGTGAACGACTAGGAATGTGTCAGGATCCGTGTGGGCTGCAATGGCCCGTGGATATGCAGCGAACCTTGCTGGAAGACGGGGGGGTCCAGAAGCAGAGACAGAGAGAGAGAGCGAGAGCGAGAGAGAGAGAGAGAACGAGAGAGGGGAAGAGAATGAAAGGGACCAGCCGAGACCCATTGACATCACTTTACTTACTTAGCTTACTTAACTTCTTAGTATAAAGTAATCTACAGAAAGCTATCTGAATCCGGCAGGTGGAGGTCCTGAGGAACCAGGCCACCCACACGTCATCTCACCAGCACAAACCAAGAACCCTGCCTGAGGTTCACCTTCAACGTTTGCTTTCCCAGTTTCTCTGGGTTGTGATTAGTGGTTGAGCCAGTCCGGAGCCATCTTCCTGCCAACCAATCGCACTCCACTGACCAGCGGACCTCATTCCGCCAATGAGACAACGATGCTGTAAAGGTCTCTCAAACCATGGTGAATCCATGATAACTCCCCTCCTAGGGTATCACCCCCCACTTCATTTATTGATGGATCCAAAAAAAAAGTCATCATCGTCATCAATCATGAAAAAGCGACAGACGTATGTCGAGAAAGAAAGGAGAGAAAAAGTTTAAACAGAAAAAGAAAACGGATGATCCCCCCAGGTGCCCGCAAACAGGAATAAGGACAGTATAACTATACTAAGTACTAGTACTCCGTAGCATGATACAGACTGAGGGATTCGAAATCCCCTGCTATCCCCGCATCGGCTCATTCATCCGGCGACTCACCGGCCGCTGATCGACCCTGAAGGTGCTTTGTATAGAGTAGACGACGTAGAGAGACTCCGATAGAAACCACAGAAGCAGGTTCCCTGAAGGTTGAAAGCTGGTATCACCTCTCGACTCTCCAGTTCTTGCTCGTCTCCACGCGGCCCGCTTCCAGGGAGAGCAATCATCAACCAATCCGCCCCCTCTCTCCCTCTGCCAATGTACTTCGCCCAATACCAAGAAACCTGGTTTTTCCTTTCGCCAAAGAAAAGTCCTTTCAGTCACTCACTCCCCGTCCCGTCCTTCGCCGACCGGAGATCTTGAGAGACGGTTGGTTCAAGAAGCGGATGGTATTCTGTACACTGCAGTACATACAAGATCCCATATAATCCATATACTTTGATCCCTGTTCCCCGTCCCGAAAATCAACACGAATGAACCCGCTGGGTCATCATCCAGTCAGTAATTGATAACATGTAGAAGGACGGGAAAAAGGTCAATTCAACGGCGTAACCCTGGTTTCCAGGCTGCTTACGAGTATTTGCTCGGCCGCTTCAAGCCCAGCTGAGTTCACCAATATGGTTCCTGCCCGCCGTCAATCCCGCTCACCATTGAGGATCCCCACTATAACCTACAGCCCAGCAATTGGACCACCCGGTCAACGACAAGCACCTACTATACAGATTCTGGCAAAAGGGGACAAATACAGCGACCACCCAAAAGTACTGACTCTATGGGTACCTTTGCACCCCACCCCCCACCCCACTAGCGTCGCCCATCTTCCCCTGATGCGGATCCCCAATGACTTCATATCAAACCCTCTATCGCTTCCTGACCTTCTACGAGTACAAGTAGACTATCGTCCGACCAGCAAACATTTTGCTCCCGGATATAGTCCCGGACCTCTCGCCTCTTCCCCAAGTCATCCCTCCGTGGTTGAGATCATGGCACGCCCCATTTGCACGGATCGCCGGCGTCGTCTCGGCAGGTTGCGATGCTCCCATATGCGTAACTGACGACTGATCCCACGCCAGTGCTCCACGAGCATCATCGCAACTCGTTCGCTTTCTATCTCCTGCGCGATAGCCCCAAACGTGTCGCCATACCCCTCCCGCCCCGTCAGCAACGGTCCGAGCACGCGACCCAGCCGGTCCAGCGTCAACAGTCCTGAACCCCCACTCGTCCGCCCTCCACTCTCACCTGGGCCAGAGCTCGGGGCCTCCTCCTGCGCTAGTCGCTGCGTTTCATGCAGGAGTATTGCGCTGAGACCAATGACTCCACAGATGAGGTGCAGCTGCATGGTGTTCGTCAGGGCCAGCAGCGCGAGTCCAATGGCCTTGACCTTGACGTAATTCCGCAGCGAAGCTCCTCGGAGAAGACAACTGCGAGGCCATTCCACTCCGTCATCCACCAGGGGCGCTTGGCTGATGCTCACTAATATCCGATATAGTGCCGGCAAGCCCAAAAGTCCTCCGGGTAGACCCGCCAGTAGTGCCTGAAATGCTCGCGCGATGCTCTGCACCATCGGGTCATCCATCGCACGAGCGCCAGGCTCGATCGCCGTCAGGGGTAGGTCGCTACGCCCGACCGTCATCTGGATTCGGTCGGGTTGTCGAAGGGCAGACAGCACCAAATGGGCGAAATGGTCGTATATCCGCATAGCCATTTTCGGGTGGCCGGGATCGACGAACACGTCGCGCACCGGGGCAGCTGGAGCAATGACGTAAATGAGCGAGACCATTCCATTCCCTGCACCTCGCGCATCCTGGTGGGGTATAGCAGGGGCCAAGACCTACCAAATCGTCCCAAAGCGGTAATCGTAGCTACAAAACATACCGGTAATCGGAGTTTCGTAGGCGCAAACTCGGCAGGTAGCGTCAGTAAATTATAGCCCCCCAGACGCGCCAATTCCTCCAGGGAAAGCCCCATTAGTGAAGTCATATCGTTCGCCCGACCTCCCACATGTGCCAACGTTTTCATCCGGCGTAAAGTCCGACTGGTGCGGGGCCCCTCCGACGACAGGCCCAGATGCAGCGTCGACCGCATCGTGCGCAGTCGCCCATAGAGTCGGTCTCGCCGGCCGGAAGGCACCTTTTCATTAGCGGTAGTGGGGAGAGGCTGCTCTAGCACCTAGTCAGCTAGATCACCAAGCGTCGAGCCCGGCTGAATTGTCCGCACGAACCCGAAAACTGGGAATGTAAGCCATCGCCCGACATTCCTCCCTTGTTGCTCAATGGCAGAGGCGGGAGCCGGAGCTTGTAGGCCAGTTCGTTGAATGCCAGCACGGCGGCGCGCCGCTCGACCTCAGCTATCACTGAACTATCATCCGAGGTTGAGAAATAGACACTGTCTCGCGAGGAACTCCCCGAGCCAATCGAGCTAGCTGCGGCGAACGGGTTGGCCAGTTGTTGGTAACTCTCCGTATCATCGTAGGTCGACGAGGCCCCCGTTTGGCTTGACTCGGAGCTAGATTGTCTGGTCGTCCGGGTGGTATTCCTTGTATGGTTCCCACCACCGTCTGAGTCGCCCACTTCATTCAGAGGATCCGCGAATGGGTTCTGGCAGAGAGTCGGGTCCGCTAGGGCAATGGGCATGGAAAGACGCTTGGAGGGATCGTGGTATACCGTCCCGCTGGTTTGATCCGAATGAAGAGAATACATTGTGGTATCACTCACCTTGCGAGCCTCGCCAGCCTCAGTTGACTGACTGCTGCATTGTGGAATTGGTGCAAATCCCGCACAACATCTCTCCACGGTGCCACTTGTGTTCTCCGGTCCTGTGGTAAGCTCAACCAATGCGTTCAATGATAGATCCGGTTGCCGAGATTTGCGGAAGCGAAAGAGAGTTTTGAAGCCGGTGAGTCTCCTGAAACTTCTTCGCGTATACTTGGGAAATACAGTCGGCGCGACAGGACTCAGCTGCCGGCGGATGAGCGGCTGCGTCTGGTCCCTATTACTACCGTCTGTTGTGATGGTAGCAGTCTCCGACGAAAGCTTTGTCTTTACCACGGTGGAAGTGTGCTTGACGGGCTCACTTCGACGGTCACGGTTGACTGGAGAGATTTCCAATGCGCCCATTGTTGTGGAAGGGATCAAATAGTGCGATTATGCGAAGCGTCGGAGGCCACAAAGCCTGTTTCGTCGAATACACCATACCTACAGAAAGTAGGTAAGGGCAAAATGAGGTTGTATCTGGGACTTCGCAATATACACCCACTGTCGCCCTTGCCTTGGAAGTATGCTAATTCCTCAAGGGAGGGAGATGTGTCGAAGCCGGAAGGCTGTGAAAGCACAAGGAAAGAGCGGCCACGTCCCCCTACCATCTGTCATCGCACAGACACTGTAGACTACAGTCGTAATCACGTACAAATACAACATACAGGTCAATCATAAACATCACTCGGATCAAAATAAATCGTAAGAAAGAGAGAGAGAGAGAGAGAGAGAGAGAGAGAGAGAGAGAGAGAGAGTCATACAAGCAATGAAATCTATTGTTAACAAGTCCAGCGCCCAATGTTAGGTTTCTGGTCCCCTATAGTTCCGCTGGCGGATGGGAGACTAACAGAAAGAGCAAGTGTAGACACCAGATGATACCGTGTAGGTTTACCTTTGCATCGTGAGTTCCAATGAGATGGAACAAGGAAAAATATAGGGAGAAATATGACCGGCGGAAAGTAAGCTACCATCTGTCGAACCCTGTGCGAGAGTTTCTGACACCGATCCTAGCGCCAAACGAAGAACGCCATCCTATGCGAATTGTGAGTATATTGGCAGCGCCCGTGGCGCCAGCGGAACGGGTAGATCGAAAAATAACATCAATTCATGATAGCTCATCAGTTTCACCCTCGAGGAGGATATACTGCAGGATGTCGCTCAGAGTCAGGACGCCCTTAAGCCGAAAGTTCTCATCCACCACAACCAGGCGGTGAACGCGAGACTTGCGGATAGTGTCGAAGATGGTATCCAGACCATCATTTAGGGAGCACGTATAAATGCCCGGGAAATCCTAGACACCGGTTAGCCGACACAGTCTGCAAACGACGTGTGGAGCGTACCCACCGGAGATCGCTTTTTCAACGCCTCGCCCACTGTGAGGCTGAGATCATCATACACTCCGCCTTTGATCAGGGTGATTACGTCAACAGCTTCGAAGACATTGTAGACCAGTCCTGGAAGGCGACAAACTTGTTAGCCACGATACGAGGCTATCGAAAAGTCGTGTGTGAGTGAAGAACTGGTCTTACCCTCGGAATTCACAATTGGCACGCTAGATATGCTCCGTTCGACCAGGATGTGAATAACGTCGATGACAGGCGTATCCATGGATGCCGTCGCTACATTCTGGTACGAACCCAGCAAGATCTCACCAAGCGGCTTGCGCAGCTTTTGGGTGTCCGGAACATTGACCGCGACGAACTTGAGAATGCGATACTGAGTGACGACACTAAGAACGAGGGATCGGTCCGTCTGACTATCATATGTGACCAAGGGGATACGGCGAGCCCGCGATTCCAACATGCGTCGACAGGCTTCATATAAAGGTCGTTCGGGGTCAATCGATATCGTCTCGGGAGGGGCAACGCCTAGCGCCTTTTCCACCTCTGGCCAAAGTATTAGTTCTGCGGGACGCATGTAGGATACTCGTTGAGCTGCGCACCTCGGAGGTTGTCGAGCCGAAATTGGTCAATCTGGTTCAGTGCAGCTGGGTTCTGGAAGTAGTATTGAATGACGTTGATATAGTCGGAAGTGGTCAAAAGTCCGGCAAATTTCGATGCTTTGGAATCCCATAACGGCGCCGAGACAATACCTGTAGATCACAATGCACCACGTCCATCCGGTCAGCAAATTGTCCTTCCAGCACAAGGACGTCGCCCGGAGCATGGCGCAGTCGCAGACAAATTCATCTCGCCCGGAGACGTTTAGGGGAAACACCTGCCATTCTGAATGAGGATATTCAAGCTCTCCTTGACGGACAACGCCGTGTCGAAAATTATGAGTCGGAAACTAAGAGGAAGGACATCGTAACTGGTACGGACTTTGAGGAAGTTGCGGATGGCACGCTACAGTGAAAGAGACAAATCCAGGTCTCTATTAGCCATCGCAGCCAAGCAATTGAGGGCGCATGGAATTGCAAATTACGAAACGGAGAACAGATGGGCAATAGCTTTTCGGCTGTCGACATGCTCGCGGGGCAATTTCGCCCAACACATAGGTAAAAAATCTTGGGGTATGCGGATGAGGGGTTGAGGCAACAAGGCTCGGACGGGTAAAGGAAGACGATGATCCATGCTGCAAGACATGGGGCAACAAGACAGGGGAGAGATGGCGACTCACAAGGCCCTGACGCTCTTCCCGATCGATGGCCCTCTCGGGCTGGGCTGGGGGCATTGGTTGCGATAAACCTCGCGGCCGGAGAAAGGAGGCGGGATGCACGAAACCTCCCTCGTGAGCACGGACTGGCCGACGGTCTAAGGTGGAGGAGGGGTGGGAGGACAGAAGAGTGAGCGGAAGGAGGGAGGAGGAGGGGGCGTGAGGCTGCGACCGGGATCGAGATCGAGAGTGGAAAGTAGTGGTGGTGAGGGGGAAAGGAGCTGGAGCTGTCGGGTTAGCGAAAGCAATAGCCGTAGCAGTAGCGGTAGTGGGCGAGGAGAAGAGAGAGTTGTCGTGGGTGTTGATAATCGAAGTAGTAGACGAAGTAGTAGAAGTCGTAGCAATAGTAGTCGTTGTCGTCGTCGAGGGCGGCAGGCCGGAAGTGGTGGTGGTTCTGCCCGTGGGGACTCGCGCCTGCCGCTGGGGAAAGTCCTCCGTCATGATTGATCGATGGCTCGACCACCGCTTCCAGTTGTAGCTCCGGTGTGGAGAGTGTATGGGGAGAGTCGAGAAAGCGAGAATAGCAGCCAGCAACGAGCAACGAGCAACCGTGCCTGTGCAACGACAATAACTACTCCCAAACTCACTTTCCCCGACACGGAAAATAAGAGTTCAAGGCTAAATGAAGTCCCTTGCTTAGACTTGAGTACACTATTGCGTGACAAACAATCTCCCGATGCTTGCGAGTGGAGGAAGAGAGTATGGAGGATAATGGCGGCGGAAGTAATGAGGTGATGGTAAGAGGATAGGTAGAAGTAGAGGTTCCCCACGAGCCGAGGGAGAAGGATTGATAATATGTCTACTGCTCTTGGAGAGATCACTTGATAAGTCCTACCAGGTGAATTGATGTGTCTGCCGGGACAAAGTACCTGTTGACTGATCCATCGTACCTCTCAGACCCCTCGGACATTACCTGCGAAGCCATCGTTTGATCACCATGAGCGCAGGATCTGGGGTTCTTGTCCGGTTGAGAGAGATAATAATGCTAGGTGACATTCCATGCTCAAAGGAGTGCATCTCCCTCTATTCGCAACAATCCCAGGGAAGGTCACTGTTTCCGTCATCGACTTGCACCGAACCCCTCTCCGATTTGGCCGAGATGCTTCATTTCCCATCATATTGATGCCTAAGGCTATATTGTGCTCCACTAACACTCACGTGATAACTGATCTATAACAGGTACCATGACTATTATTATTGCCAGGGCTCGGGGCCTCTCAATCATCTATAAACATGACCTTTTAACTATATATCTCTATCAATAGTTCGAGACAGACAATGACAACATTTTCGTGGGGTGCAGAGAAATCCGAAATTCAGATCGAGCAAATTCAGGTATAATGCAGGAAAGACAATATCTATTACGGAATTGGCGCATGAATGCAGTCTGTGGCATGCTTGGAGAAGAGGGCCAACGCAACTGCAGCATGTAGGCTGGGAACAGGTCGACGCGTTCAGACGGCGGGTTGGGTCTCACTCGCGGCTCCGTTGGGTGTTCCCTCGGACTGAGCCAGGCTCGGACCGGTGCCGGTTTTCAAGTAGTTCTCGAACTCTCCGATACGCTTTCCACCCTGGATCCAGCGTTCAGTGTACGCGGCTCTGCGCTGATCCGCGAGCTTGTTCAGCGTGGGCCAGTAAGTCGCGTGGTCGTAGCGGAACTCGACATCGCCGCCCATTGACTTCATCAGCTGCGCCGGAGGCACATGCTGGCGCAGATCTTCGTTAAACTTGAGCTTCTGCCGGGTCTGGGGGTCGATAAATGGCGTGATGAGCCTGAAGAACCCGTGGATGATGAACGGCACTGTAGAGCCGGGGGGGTCAGTTCGAGTACGGGTGTCAGACCAACAGAAAGGGAGAGAGGTCACCTACTGTTAATGACAAGCGCCCGACCCATGCGCTCGGGATAGTGGTTTTGCAAGAAGTTGAGGGTCTGCTTGGCCTGACCGATGCTGGCATTCTGGCCGGACTTGGTCTCCTTGAAGTTGACGAGCAGAGCCAACGTCTCCTGATCAGGGCCCATGAGATCAATCACGCGCTCCAGCATGAAGACCAGATGCTCGATCTGGCGGTCACTTGTCTCCGTATTTTGCTTCGACGGAATAAGGTACAGGCAGGGACGACCGCTGATGTCATAGCCCAGAATAACCTGCTTACCAGTCTCGTTCTCGATGGAGATGTAATCGGCAGTCAACTTTTCCACACCGTATTCCCGGCGCCAGGTGAGAGTGCGCTGGATGCGAGCGGTTGCCTCGGACACATTCCACTTGCTTGCGCGCAGGTATCGCAGGATACACTCGCGAGTCATAAACATGCGCTCACTGTCGGTGATAGGGGCTGTGGGGGCGTTCTTGGCCGATGTGGTTGGCAGGGTCGTCCATTCGGAGACTGATTTGAAGACCTCGGCGTACTTTGCTTGCTGGTCGGGTTGAAGTTGAGCTGGCGGAGTAGGCTTTGCGTCTTCCAAGGGGCGAGCAAAGGGCTTCTGGATGAGGCCGTCGGCGGCGGACAGTGGCAGCTCCAGCTCCTGCTCAATGTTCTTCTCGGTCTTAACAAGCTCGTTCACAGACGCAGTAGGTTCGGTAGCCCCGGTAGACATCTCAGGGGCAGCATTCAAACCTGCCGTCTGTGATTGAGCTGGAACGTCAGTAGCAGGCGCGGCTTGGGTTTCGGGGGCGGCGCTCATAGTGCAGGAAAGGAGGGGGGTTGTGATATAGGCCGAACGAATGAATTAGAGAGATGAATTCCTGGGAGTCTAGTCCTAGATAAAGGGCGCCGAATCCAGAGACGGGAGAAAAGGGGAAGATATCAGACAATGAACGGGACAAGCTGATGGAGCATCTGGCATCTGGCCAACTGCCAGGAGAATAATCTCTCGATCGACAGGCCCACCGGCAGATCGTCGCCCTGCAATAACCTCCTACGCATCACACCGCCGGGCACAGACACCGCCGCCGGGCGGTAATGATAATTTCCCCAATGCAGCAGGCGGTAGGCCGCCCATTTCCGCTCCGCGTCGGCCACGCGCGTCCTCCGCGTCGCCCTCAGTTAATTGATTAATGAGTAGATAGAGGTATAGCCCAACAAACCATACTTCTAGGGAAATAACTCAACTCTCAGGGCCTACACACACTTGCTTAGAGCTATGGAGGACACCGTCGAAGAGCTCAATGAGCTCTTCGCAGCTGCAGCCCCTACTGGACTTCCCAAGGATGTTCTGGCAGAACTGCAGTCGCTGTTGCGCATCCACGCCATTTCCGCCCAGGAGCTTTTCTACAAATGGGAGTCTTACTGTCTGAAGATGGGACCAGACGAGCTCAAGCTAGATCTGGATACCGTGCGATTATTCAAGAAAGATGTACAAGATACACTGGAGCGAGAATCCCGGGGCAGAGCTGGGCGCCAAACGGATAAAAGAGCGGCAGCCACTGCGACCCCGCGGGCTGCAAACACATCCGATGTCTTTGGGATGTAAGTTGGTGAACCGCTTTTGAGAAGACTGGTCTGACAGGTTGCGCTTCTAGGTTAGATGGACTCACACCGAATGCTTCGCACGGCCGGACGCCCGCGAAGCGCAAGTCAGATTTCGGCTCACCGTCGATGAACAAGATTGGCCGGACGGGCCAGAATGACTCTCCGATGGGCACGAAGAGCGCGGGTCAGACGACAAACGGAGACGCAATCTCGTATGTAGTGTGTGCGCGAGCAGTGAGATTAGAAACAGCTAATGCGGAAAACAGGTCGGTCTCATTCAGCGAGCGCCCGCACCCCGGCGAGACGATCGAAACTATCAATTCCCACCTCTCCCTCCCCGAAACCCCTATCGCCCCTTACGCTGAAGCCCGGATCAAGCCGACCGCGAACACCGACCTCAAGAAGTTCGGCTACAAGCCGATGGCCATGCGCCTGTCGGAGGTGTCGGAGATCCTCGACGACCGCATCGACGAGTTCACCGCGCTATTCCAGAAACAATACGAATCCCAGGAGATCACATTCGGCAGCGCGGCGACGCAAAGTACCAGCGAGATTGTGGCTGTGGGCCGCATCGCATCAGACAGTATGGAAGGCAAGCTGAACCCGGCGTCGCTCGTGCTCGAGACGTCGCGACGGACCGGCGCCGGCGTGCGAGTGCCACTGAAGCTCGACTCGGTGCCGTCGGCCAACTTCTTCCCGGGCCAGATGGTTGCGTTGCGCGGGATCAATGCCTCGGGGAACTACTTCTCCGTGAAGGAGGTGCTGCCCACGCCGCTGCTGCCACCGGCGGCGTCTTCCATCGTTAGTATCGAGAGCATTAACGACAGGCTGGACGCGGCCGGCTCGTCTCCACTCAACATCCTCCTCGCCTCGGGGCCCTACACGGCAGACAACAACCTCGCATTCGAACCGTTGAAGGAGATCTGCCGCAAGGCCGCAGAGAGCTACGCCGACGGAGTCATCCTGATGGGTCCATTCTTAGACGTGGAGCACCCACTGCTAGCCTCCGGAGACTTCGACCTGCCCGAGATCCCGGGACTGGATCCGGATACGGCGACACTCACGACGGTGTTCCGACACTGCATCGCGGCACCACTGCAGCGTCTCGCGCAGGCGGTGCCCAGCATCACGATCGTGCTGGTGCCGTCAGTGCGCGATGCCGTGAGCAAGCACGTCTCCTGGCCGCAGGAGCAGCTCCCCAAGAAGGAGCTGGGGCTGCCGAAGCAGGCGCGCATGGTGTCGAATCCGGTGACGCTGTCCTTGAACGAGACGGTGATCGGGATGTGCTCGCATGACGTGTTGTATGAGCTGCGGCGCGAGGAGGTGTTGCACGGCAAGCCTAAGGAGGGAAACCTGCTGAGCCGGCTGCCGAAGTACCTGATCGAGCAGCGACACTTCCATCCGATGTTCCCGCCGACGGCTCGCGAGATGCTCCCGCGGCCGGGAACGGAGACGGGACTGGCGACGGGGGCGATGCTGGATGTGAGCTATTCGAAGCTGGGGGAGTGGTGGAATGTGCGGCCGGATGTGCTGATCGTGCCGAGCATGCTGCCACCATTTGTCAAGGTGTGTTTGTCTGTCTTTCCGGTGGGCGTCACTAACAGGGAATTATAGGTGGTCGACAGCGTAACAGTGATCAACCCGGGGATGCTGTCAAAACGACGAGCGGCAGGGACATATGCACAGCTCGCGATCCATCCGCGGACGATCAGCGAGGAGGAGCGCGAGCAGAAGCAGGTGGGCCATAAGTTGTATGAGCGGACGCGAGTGGACATCAACCGGATTTAGGATGAAGATATATGAACAAAAGGATCAGCCTGACTCATCCCATCCCGATGACCATAACTCCATCTGTCCAGTAAACTGACTCCATGCTCCCCCGTATAGCCCATAGCCCCGACCCAATTTCTGTGTAGCACATAACCCAGACTCCATCCTTCCAGTAAAACCTGACACCATTCAATATACCCTGAACACCATACATAGCCCATAGCCCATCCCAAATCCAAACCCAAACCCATAACACCAACCCAAAACCCAATATCCCCAATCCCCCTCCCCACAGTCTATACATCTGAACCCAAGAATCACCTCAAACAAACCACCCTCCTCCTCCCGCCCATCCTCCTCCCCTCCTCCCTAACCCTCAACCCACCACCCGAACCTCCCGAAACCGCACCCCCAAATCCCGAAGCCAAACCCCCAGCCCCAGCCCCAGAAACCAAACCCTCCAACCCCAAATCCCTCCACCCGAGTCCCGCACCCGCACCCCCAGGACCCCCAGCACCACCCCCAGAAGAAGACCCTCTAACCATCGCCCTCGAAATCCCAAAGGCAGCATGCTGATCGGGGACCACATCGTCCTCGTCCTCGGGGTTAGGGGGTTGGAATTGCGGGGCGACGTAAATTTCTTCGATGGGGAGGAAGGTGGGGGGTCCGGTCCCCGGAGCAGAATTATTATTGGAACTGTTGGCGGTTGCGGCGGCGACGATATTTGCGGTTGCGGTGAGGTTGGAGGTTGAGCTTGAGGGGATGAGGAAGGCTGAGGATTGGCTGTGTGGACGGGTGAAGTCTTCGAAGTAGTCTGCTAGGCGGGGGTGGTGCATGTGGATTTGGTGGGGGGTGGAGTCTTTGCTCTGGTGTTTTTTTGGGTACTCGTTAGTGTTTCAATGGATCTTGGGGGAAGTTTGTGGTGTTGAGGGGGGAGGGGGGACGCATTTGGGAAAGGGAGGGGAAGGGAGGTACCATTTTGAGGGTTCGTAGGGGGATAGTGGAAGAGAGGTTCTGTTTTGTGTTGTGTTCTGCTGTGTTGTATTGTGCTGTTTTGGATTGTGCTTTGAGGGTGTGCTGTTTGAATTAGGTTGAAAGGATTGTGCTGTGTTGTTTGAATTGTGTTGAAGGGATGATGGATGCTATGTTTGCGGAGATAAGAAGGATCTCCCGGAGAAAAGCCATACTCCACCATAGTCCTCCGTACAGTAGGTATTCATGCTAACCGCCAAGACTGCATACTCCCTACCGTACATCTACTGTACATCTACTGTACATCTATGCAACCATCTAACTCATTCAATCAATTCCCTTTTCTAATCATAATACATACAGTCTCAAACTACAAATTCGTGCTCATCCGATGCACAATAGGTACCGCACTCGGAGGCAGACTGCCCATCTCCGTCACCACCATATCCACATACTCCGCCGGCGTGACATCGTACATGATGTTCAGCAGCTGCAGGTTGGCCGACTCCTTCCACCCGGTCAGCGGCGACGACACGTTCTGCGCCACCGTGTTGGACTCCGCGGCCGCGTTGGCAGCAGCGGCGGCGGCGGCGGCAGCCGACTTGGCGCCCTTCTTCGCGTCCGCGGGGGAGACAGTCGCGGCCGCGGGGTCTGGCAGATCGGTCAGCTGCTGCATGGGCTCGGCGGAGATCAGCTCGTCGGCGTCGGCGATCTCGTTGACGACGATGCTGTCGAGCGCGACCCGGTCCGTGAACTTGACGGTCTCGCAGCACACGATCACGGGCACCTCGACGCCGCCGGCGCGCTCCTTGGCGCTCATGGCGACCAGCGCGGTGCCGACGCGCGAGTACAGCCGCCCGTTACTGGTCATGGCGTGCGCGCCCAGGAACACCTTGCTGGCGGCCTTGATGGCGTGGCTGATGCCGTGGATGAGCGAGTACTGCACGTCCAGGCCGGCGTTGGCCAGCGTGCGGGCCAGGCTCTTGCCCTCGAACAGCGGCCGCGAGTCGATGATCGAGACCCGGAACTTCTTGCCCTGCTTGTGCGCCAACAGCAGCGTCTGCTTCACGATCGAGCTGCCCGCGAACGTCACGATCACATCGCCGTCCTGGATCTTCTGCGCCGCGCTGCCGGCAATAACCTGGTCGGCCACGGTGATCTTCTCGCGGATGAAGCTGTCGATGAACTCGCCGAGGAACGCCTTGGCCTCGGCCTCAGGCGTGGAGGGATCGATGGACGAGATGGCCAGCTTGAGGGCACGGATCGCATTACCCTGACTGATCGACAGCGGACGGCATGTGGACAAGTAAGTGATTTGGTGGGAGAGGTGCGTAGTCAAGTGACGAGGCAGGGAAGTTCCCATGGGCGTAGTGTACGCATCGATGACCTGTAGCCGTCAGAATGAGCCCATCACGTCCGCCGTTAATTAGAGAACTCCAAAGATTCCAAGCAACACAATTCAACAGCCCAAACCCCCGAAAAGAAGAAAGAGAATTACAAACTCACCCTCTTGAAAACCAACAACGTAGCGACACAGCGTGCACTACTCCCACAAACAACATAATCCCTCATCTGCAACCCAAGCGCCAAAACAGCAGGGTGCACCTCCTTACCAGCCCCAGCGATCGTCGTCCGTCTCTGCTGACCATAAAGATGTCCAAACACCGCCACATTCTTATCATCCGTCTTCTTATTCTTGGCCTCCGCACCGCCAGCGCTCTTGTCCATGCCGGCCGCGGCGCCACCAGCTCCACCAGAGACACTCCCACTGCCACCGTTCTGCGAGGTATTCTGCGCCGAGCCCCGACGCGGCAGTCCTCTCGATCCTCCCCCGCCGGTTGAGCCCGCGGCCGATCCGCCGTCCTTCTTCGTGGAAGCGGACCCCGTGGCGGAGGCACCACCTGCAGGTCCCGGAGCAGCGCCCGAGTCCCGTTCGGCGCGTTCGCGGGCCCGTCGCGCTGCCTTCTCGGCTTTGGCTCGCTTTTTCAGCTCGGCGGGCGTGAGCTGGGCTGTTGCGCCGTCTGCGGTCGCAGGGCTAGCACCACTGCCGCCGGCGGCGGCATCTTTGGATTTGCTGGCCGGCTTGGGCTTTTGTGATTGTTGCTGCTTGCTGGGCTTGGAAGGAGTGGATGTCGTAGGAGGGGCGGCGGCGGCGGCGGCGGCGGTGGTGGTGGTGGTGGTGGTGGGAGCAGCTGCTGCTGCAGGTGAGGGGGAGGGCGCGGTCGGAGTTGAGCTCGTCATTTCGCCGGTCGTGATGGTGGTCGTCGCGGTCGCGGAGACGAGGGATTGCGAGGACGTGTTGGTCTGCGCTGAAGGAATCGGAGGGGTCGTCAACAGGGAATACTTCAAGAAAGGATGACGGCCGGCGCGACAGGCATTGATGTTTGACCGGAGGAGTTGGGGTTGAGGATCAGATTCAGGTTGTTGCGGGCGACTTTTTCGGAGCGGATTGGGAAGCGGAATGTGGGGAATCAGAAAAGGCACTGCAAGGAAAGGGAAGGGCTTTTTTGCCGGCTTGGGCTTGGGCTTTGAGTCACTCCTCCCACTTGGGGTCTTTCCCCGTCGGATAAAGAAGCCCTCCATTGTTGCAGTGTATTCCAACTTCCAAGGCACATAACACACTATACAGTAACTCTACTCAATCATATGCACTCGGTAAGAGATACACACTCAGCTCTTATTCTTTTCCCTCGTCTTCTTCCAGCTCATTTGGGCATCAAGACATTTCATCATGGCGCGGTCTGGCGGACATCCTGGCGATATCCTGCGTACCATACGTACAATCGTTCCATCGTGGCATACATGAAACAACAAAAGAAAAAGAAAAAGAAAAACAGCAAACGTATCATATCACGCCAATAGCAAAGCTGGCCTTCTAATCCAGGGTTTATAAGACCCGGATGTCATCGGAATCATTCATCCAGCCCAACACCAATCCGCATAACGCCATCGAATCCCAGAAAACCACCCACCACACGCTGTAGTCAAGGATCCTGGAATCTTGCTTCCAGAACAGTTTCACTATCGGTTATTTCCCCAAATGGCGCCCAAGGCCCGTCGGCTCTTCCGATCCTCTTTCGTGGTTTGAGTCGGTCGGAATCGTTCATGGTCCGTCGCCAACTTGCGTTTGAACACACTCAGGTCCTCCAATAGGTCTTCCATGTGTGCCTGCATCTGGTGCGCCTCCAGGTGATTCGTTTTATCATCGCTCACAGGAGCTTCTTCTTTCTTCCATATAGAGTTGGGCTCCGACTCATCGCCAGATGTGGGCGCTGGAGACAGGGCCCGGTTGTAGCGCTTGCGCGTTGACGGGGAGCCATCGATTTCATTCACACTGTACAGGCTGCTCCGCCGTTTTGGCACAATCACCGGTGGGATGGGGTTTCGGAGACTATCCAACGCCAACTTGAGGTGGTTCCGAAGGGCCTCATTCTCCGTCTGCAACTGGCGGATCTTGCACTCGCTGACCATCTTGGTTTCCTCCATCAAGCGCTGCATTTTCTCCACCTTTTGCTGATATTCCTCGAGCCGCTCGTTCTGTATCTCGCTTTCCCGCCGATTGGCGGTCGCCTGGCTCACACTCAGCTGCAGCGTGCGGATCGTCTCAGCCATCTCGGCAATCTGCTTGTCGCGCTCCGCAGCAGACAGGTGATCCTGATTCACCCGAGCACGCGTGCGAATCCGCTTCGCCTGGTCCGCATATCGCAGCGTCGACAGAGTTTCCTCATAATCGGAGGGCGAGATGCACGCGATCATTGCTGTCTTTGAGTTACCGCCCAGGCTGTCCTTCAACAACCAAGTGAGGATCGAGTCTCGATAGGGGACGATATCTTTGCCCTTGCGCTTCGCCGGACGGCCCTGCTGCGGATCGGCCAGGGCGGCAATCACCCGCCCCAGTGTCGTCAACGATTTGTTGATGTTAGATCCCTCCCGGAGACGCTGGCCCGTCGCCTCGGTAGACTTGGCTCGTTCCGAACCCGCCAGGTCGACCAGCCGAATTCGCGCCGTGCGTTCGGTCGTCTCGTCGGTCGACAAGTCATGGTGGATCTGCTTGAGGGTAATCGTGAAAACCGCATGCGACCGCGACGAGGTGTCGTTCATCTTTGTGCTGGCCACCGTCCGAGACATATCTCCCTTGCGCATGAACCGCATAATCTCCTCATAGTTCTTCACCGTCACCTCCGTCAAGTCCTTGACATAGGGCCCCTCCGTCGGAGACTCACGGATGCGCAGGTAGTGCGGAGGCTCCGTGCGCGGCACCAGCAGGTCACGTACATGCTCATTGTAGACTTCGAAGTAGGAGACACGGACGTTGTAGCTGATATCAGGAGACTCGGCCGTCTCGATTCGTTGAAAGAGGTCCTCACAGGTCCGGGGGATCAGGCCTGGTTGCTCCGACGTTCCCATCATGGTGTAACTCTTCCCGGATCCCGTCTGCCCATATGCGAATATGCAGGTATGGTATCCCTCAAAGTTGTGATCCAGAAAGTCCTCTCCGAGACAGTTGTACACATCCTCCTGCGTGGCGTAATGGTCGTCCTTGACGTTATGCGACCAGAACGAGTTATCGAAGACGAACGACTTGTCTTCCTGGACCTTTCCGCGCGCTTGCGACTTGGGCTTCCCTTCATCATCCGGGTGGGTTCGTGGAGCCCGCAGCTTGGTCATCTGCGTGTGCGGGTCCATGGTTATGAGGCATTGGGCCCTGCGCTCGATTTCTGTGCTCAATGGGCAGTGACGGCCCGGGATTAGTTTTCATCAGCCCTGTTCACCCCCCATTGACAGAGACATACCTCTAGGCAGAAAGGTCCGCACTCGGACCACCACGCGGACATTGCCCGCAGGCGAGGGACTCGAGAGGCCATCGGCTCGACGCGCCGCGACGGGGACGCTTTCGCGAGCGCGCAGCGAAGGACTTGACGCGGTCGACCGTAGCATCGCAGCGGAGGCGGTCATTGAGTGGACGGATGGGCTGGTGATGCCGGTAATGGCGGACATGGCGGATGACGTGGCCGAAGACGGAGAGCTGGGCCCGGCGCCGTAGCCGAGATGGTGGTAGAACCGGGGGTCCAGGGACATATCGCGGCCGTGGTCGAGGAGGAACTGTACAAGCTGAGTGAGGTGCTCCCGCTGGCGTTGCAGTAGGGAGTGAGACATACGGGCAGGGCCAAACACGACAACTGCGGGCAGGTCGTCGCTGCTGGGTTCGCTGGGTGGCCCCCCGGGCACGGGGTAGTCGGCCTTTCCCGTGGGCAGGGAGATCGAATCCTCAAGTAATCAAGTAGCCTAGCCTGGGTCGCAATGCTCCGGGGAAGGGAGGGGGTTTGGTCAATCAGTTGGTCTCTGGATCTAAACAACAATGATCGGCCGGGATAGCATGGGTAACTACTATGAAACCGGGCAAGTAGTAAACAGTCGAACAGGATGGGTTTCTGCGATGGAAAGTCAAAGAGAGAAACATGCAGCAGTACGCAAGGAGGTCGAAGACAAGACACACACCCTCAGTGGGGAGTGATACACAGCACCGTGAAAGCAAGACAGTAGCAGAGAGTAGTTATCGTCACTTGGAACGATGGATGAGATGCCTCGTTTGGGGATTTCCCGATGGGGACTAGGCCCCAGCCTCAGGCCGCAGCAAGGCGATTCCCCCGGCTGCCGTTGCCATAGCAATTCGTCCGCCGACCGGTTTCGTCGACTCCAGAACATGCTCAGACCATGCCTTGGAGCGATGAGACATCTGGAAGTGGATCAGACAGTCTGTTTTTTATTGTGTTACAGTGGGTCAGGGAAGGAACCCCGGATGTTTCGATGTTTCAATATTTCAATGTTTCAATGCTTCATTCCTGACTATCGCAAGTGGTACACAAGTTTCCGTTCATTTACACATATCTCAATAACATAAGGCTGACACAATCGCTAGTCGACTGCGTCGGTGACTGACCATCATCGACCAGACAGTCGTGATTCGAACTGACCAAGCAGTTTAATCGAAATCGTCATTGGCCGCGGCAAACATGTCTCCTTCGTCCTGGCCTTCACTTTGGCCGCCTTTGGCTGACTTGCCCATCCGGGCACCGTCGACGTAGGAGATAGGGTCGGGCACAGGGTTACCGTCGCGGTCCATGGTGGTCTCGAACATCTCCTCAGGACTCCATTTGGCAGTGGGGTCCTCCTTCTTCGAGCCGGCCTGGTTCTCCGTGCTCTGCGGCATGCGCGAGGCGGTTTTATCTTTTGAGGACTGCATGGTGGGCGCTCGTTCTGCTCTTGATTAGTCGTAGAACTCGTAAGCCGTAACCAGTCGACAGCAGCACTCCTGAGGGCAGGAGGGACAACCAGCGTACCGGTGAAGATACAGTTGCTTGGTGTTGACTTCAAGTATTGGCGTGGTTATGTTTCTGGGCGTTCGAGGAGTCTCTGAAGGTGGGAACAGAGAGGGTTATATGACCGGCAGTGGTACAGATGATGCGGCGATGACGCCGGGACTTTTGATTGTGCCTCATCATGTGGTTGTGAAGCTGATTGATCCCCCGCAAATTGGTGAGGTCATGACGGGAGTGCGATGAGAGGCATTGGTTGCAGCCTCGGGCTGGGCACGGCCTCCTGTGGTTCGGCTGACAGTCGCATCGAGTCCCACGGATAACTCCCTTTCATCCCAACTCGGCATCCATGGATGAGTCAAGGCCATATGGCTGACAGTTACTTCGTGAACGGGGTCGGGACGGACCAACGGATGTCACCAGCATAATCTTACTGCGCGTGCGGAGGACGATAAGCAGCCAAGAATGCGGAATCCGCCGGGAGGGAGGGAGGTCAGAGAAGGATAGAAGGATAAGAACAAGAACAAGAACAAGAACGGAGGGTAGGGCTATCTGTCGGGCTGTGGGCCATGAAGAAAGGCGCCGGTGCCGTGCAGAAGTAATAAGCGATAATTGGCGATCGGTTGCTGGTGCATGCCCAGGGGTTGGGTTGAGGAGACTAGAAGGGACTATCGCTGTCGGCAGACCAGACTGCCCCGATGTCTCTCACCGGGCTGCCTCAAGTTGATGGAGGGCGCCAACACAGGAAATTGAAGGCAGAACGAGGTGAGCATCTTGGCTAGATGTGGTACAAATGCATTGAACACCCTTCTGACTTGGCACAACGCCCTCAGTCAGTCTGCATCCTGTTCCATAGTCACCATCTGTACTTACAGTCCTGTACATCCATCCACTTTCAGCCCTATCCGACCGGGTGGATCGAGGGAAGTGAATGGCAGGATTCCTCTCTGCCTCTCCGCCGCCCAATTGTTTGACTTACGAATATCAATCAAAGTAACGCCGAGCGCCAGAGTCTGCAGTGGTGCACTAACGCAATGGCGCAATGGGCCTTGGGTGCCATTCGGTGAGGCAGGGAAGAGACCAATCCGCGGGTCTTATCATTTGGCCAAGATGTAACTAGTCATCGTTCGCCGAGAGACGATCTTCAACATTTTCGTTCTTTGCGTGTCAGCCCCGGACTTTGTTCTTCACATTTTCTTCCGAGGCCGGCGGTCACCGCTGGGATAAATACTGTGACTCCCCGGGCTAACCAGCGCACGCAGGCTTGTTCAGGCAGATAGGACCCTTTCTCCTCCGACCTCAATTCTCGTCCCCTCCAGCAAAGAGCAGTTGGGAGTAGTCAGTATCTATCAGACACTCACTCACTCACCACGCCATGTCCGAGAAGCCCCCTGCCCCATCCTCGCCCGAGGGTAGCGACCTGGAAGCGTCCGACCCCGAACCGCAGAAGAAGCTCTCCTTCTCACAGCGGTGGAACCAAAATGTCGACCCGAAGTACACGGACCTCATCTGTCTGTTGCTCTGCTTCACGACAGGCCTCTGCGACAGCAGCGCCTATAACGCCTGGTCGTGTTTCTTAGCCATGCAAACGGGTACGTTTGATGCCCTTTCCTCCTCCCTTCCCTCCCTCCCTCCCTCCCTCCACCATCACCCCACACCCCCACGCCATCGCCATCGCATCCCCCCACCAGAACCCCACTAACATAGTTCCAATGCAAAACAGGAAACACGATCTTCCTAGGGCTAGGCGCCTCCGACCAACCCGCCAACAAACCATGGGGCTGGCTGAAGTCGCTGACGAGCATCGGATGGTTCTTCATCGGGGCGCTTGTATTCGCGAACATCACGCGGCGCAGCGGCAACCGCGCGCGAGGCACGCTGGTGCTTTCGTTCCTGGCGCAGGCGTTCCTGATCATCGTCGCCGTGGCCATCATCGAGGCCGACCTGATCCCGCACACGTCGACGGACTCGAAGCTAACGGGCGGCCGGCTCTTCCTCGAACTCATCCCCATCGCGCTGCTGGCGTTCCAGTCGGCCGGATCGATCACCTCGTCACGCGCGCTGGGCTACAACGAGATCCCCACCGTCGTGCTGACCAGTGTCTACTTCGATGTGGCGTCGGATCCGAAGCTGTTGCAGGTGCCTAACGGCAATGTGAAGCGTAACCGGAGAATTGGTGGTGTGGTGTTCTTGTTGATCGGGGCGATTGCCGGCGGTTGGTTGAGTAAGACTTCCGGCGGCATGGAGTCGGCGTTGTGGATGGCTGCTGGGGTGAAGTTGGTGATTGGGTTGGGGTGGTTGGTTTGGAAGGGGGAGAAGAAGGGTTGATGGAGTCACGGTGATGAGGTCGTTCATATTTAGGTCGTTGGACTGATTATTGTTGTGGTTAATATATAGATAGAGGTGGACAAATGACATGGATAGATTCGGTTTGCTCTGTGAGTCGTTTGACTACGTAGTATGTGGTGGTCGTCTGCGTGGTAGCAGGATGAAGGTATACTTGACAGACAACCTACCGGGCAACATAGGATGCATTTCATTGATTCACGTCATTCAGACTACGGCACCAGAACCTATACCATCATCCATACCCATAACTCCCAATGGACTTCCCCTCCGTCCATTCCTTACACCACCAGAAAGAGAAGCCATGTCGAACTTATTTCTGATGACTTACTCGACACTACTACACTTCAACAACCACTTTAAATCATAGTAATCCTGCCTTGCACTAAGCAACTATTCAACAATCCGAGTCAACCACTCAGCAGCAACATTCCCTCGCCCGTTATAGATAATGAACACCATACAAAGTACTGTACACCCATCGACAAACCACAACCCACCCAGCCAACTAACACCGGTTAAACCACCACCTATCAACACCAAGAACCGCGCCCAGACCAAACAGCAAGAGGGAGAAACCTGGCAGTCCTCCACCTTCCCCTCCACCTGAAGTTCACCCTGCATTAGCACTCCCCGTTCCAACAATCTCCACCAATAAACACCTCGACAAAATGATCGACCCTTCCCCTCCCCTCCATTATAGACAATCACCCCTCACCACAATCAAGAATGCCCGATAATCTAGCACAAGATAGACAAAGACAAAGAAGAAACAAGGACAATAGCCGACCCCGAAACCAAGTCCACCCGACCTTCCTCCGCAACCGACCAACAAAGTGACAACCGACACACCCACGAGAAACTACATAGTACACAAAGAAAGAGGAGGCCACCACCACTGCATGGCACCAATACCATAGCATACTAATTCTACATCATCACCAAGACTTTGACACCACCACTCTTCACTTAAACCATATACTTATAACCATCTATACCCAACTAGTCCACCGAAGAAGACAAAAGAAGACAAGATATCCAAACCAACACCCCAACTCCTACTAATACTTACCCACAACCCCTCAGCTACTATCCCTATTACCTACGTATCCAAGCAATCCCTAAATCCCAACAACCCCACGTAACCCCACCAAACACATATAGACATTATACACAGACAGTGACACAGACACAGACACATAACCGTGCATGCATCCGCGCATCACGCATTCATTCCATTCCACGTAAACGTAAATCCCGGACCTAAACTGATATCATACATTCCTCATTCCACACACCCCGAAGGAGAGGGGAATATACCCAGACGGGAAGTGATCTACCAACCTACTACCGTATCAGGGAGGAAGAGTTGTTCTCATGTGGAAGGGTTGAAGGGTTGAAGGAAGTAGTACTAACTTAGCAGTACACGCGGTTCCTGTCTGCCTTCCTATCTGTCTGCCTGCATGCAGGCGGTTATGCAGGACAGGGTAGGCGTGGTAGTAGGCGGGGCTGGAGGGTGAGAGGGTTTTCTGGCATTCTTTTTGTTTTTGCTTTCGCGTTGGCTGTTACTTGCGGTTTGGCTGGGCTGGGTGGTGATGTCAGGTTGAACTGAGGGTTGCCTTAATTCTTTGTCAAGGTGAAGTCTGGTATGAGGTCGTTGACGGGCTAAGCTGCAGACTGGAGGCTGAGGATGCTACAGCTATGCCTAAGGCTGAGCTGAAGCTGAGCACTAGCAAGGGGCCGAGGAGGCTCACGCTCAGCCTTACTGGTGTTTGTTACACACGATACCACGTCCGATGCATAGGTCTAAGTAGAGACTTCAAAGTACGTCCACTGTATTTGTATACTGTCAAGGTTTATGGTATGTCTATCACGATAGGAGGATAATAACTAGTAAGACGGCTGATCTAGCCCAGCCAAGCCAAAAAAGAGAGTCAACCAGCAGTCCCGGGGCGAAACAGTGATCGCAGAATGGTATCATCAAAAAGACAGACAGAAGGTGAAAAAAAAAAAGCCCGCAGGAATCGCAGCAGCAACACGCAGCAGATAAATGCAGCTTACGCCCTGAAACTGGAAAGGCACGCCCAAAGTAAAACAAAATCCCAGCCCCGAAGAACATATCCAAAGAAGAATGATCGGAAGCGTTATCCCAAAACAGTAACAACCAAGAACAAGTCTTCAAATGTAAACCAAAAACAAAATCAGCCATCGCGCTGATAACGATGGACAGGACTGATCCCCAGAAGATGCACTGTAAAATGGAGCCAGACTAAACGCGCTCAAATGCAGGCCGACAGTTAATCAATCCAAGCAGTGTAAGTAGGCAACAAATGCTCACGCGCCCTATAATCCTGGTGTAGTGCGAACTGTGCTGTCAAAGGGCTCCCATATAAATGTCAAAAACCAAGAAAGATTAAACAAATATTACTTTTGGTAGTCGTATATGAGGAGAGAACCTAATGAGCCGAAGGGCGACGGAGGATCTCTTCGCAGTTGGCGTCAAACCGCATGTTCCACAGACGGATGCTGTTCATCAGCTTCTCCGTGTTCTCCAGCTCGCGATCCCGGCCAAAGATCGTCTCGACAAATTCACAGCCAGCGTTGCGGCCCATCGACACGGATCCCTTGCCGCCTTCGCGCTTGGCCGCCTTCCACATAAATTGCTCGCAGGTCTTGAGCAGCTTCTTGAACCGCGCCCACAGGCGTTCGCCACTCTGCAGGAAGTCTCCCACCACCTCTTTCGCCTCGGGGCGCCTGATGTGCTTGAGACATTCGGAGGCTCTCTTCACTTTCCCGGCCAATTTGATCAACAGCAGCCACAGATCGCCCGCCACATCAGCCATAGGCGTCGAGGCGCCATGGGTGAACACGGTCCAGTCGTAGATCCATTTGCCCAGCGAATTCGCGTCGAAAACACTGCCCAGGAGGATGATCGGCATTTCCGTCGGATCCCAGTTCTTGATCGAGTAACCAGGGGGAATGCCCTCGCGAGCAGCATCGGCCTCTGTGGCCTTGGGTGGCGGCTTGGAGGGGGCGGCGGCCGGCTTGGGCTTGTTAGGCGTCCGGGTGGAGGTGGATTGACGGCGCGCCCGCGATCGTTTGGCCGCATCGACATCTTCCTGGGCGGGCATCTGATTATAGTAGAAGTATTGATCAGTGGGTGGCTTAGGCTTGCGTTGGGACGTCGACGGTTTGCGACGGGGAGGACTGGGTTCCTCGCGGAAGACGTAGCGCGGCGCATCAACATCGGATCCATCGTCGACCACGTCCACAAAGATGGGCCGCTTGTGCGACGGCTGCGACGGCTGCGACGACTGCGACGGGTGGACCCCGGCGTGTTCCCACGGGCCCGCCGCAGGGGCCCCGGACATGGTACTACGACGACGAGGATAGCCACCAAAAGAAGCACTTACAGGATCGTGCTTGCGCGGTGGCGTGCCATATTCCGGCATCGCTTCGTAGAACCCTTGTCCATACCCGGCATACCATCCGGCCGATTCTTTGGTGCCGGCGTAGCTGGCTTTGCGGTTGTGACGCTTCGAAGGCCCGCGCGGAGAGCCGTAGGCATTGGCATATGGGGAGGCGTAGTAGGCGTAGTGAGGAGACGTGGGAGGTGAAGTCGTGTAGTCGTAGGACCACCCGGGGGGTGGAGTGGTGTAGTGGTACATTATCGAGAAACGAGCATAGAAATTCGAGTCACGCTGGCAAACAAAACACGTCGAGTGCGCAAACTTTTTAGATGTGGGAATATAGACCCGGTAGGAGTAGCGATGAATCAGGTGCAAAAATGAGAACAACACAACCCAGATATATTATACAGGATATCGTAGTAACAAGCCGATCGACGCCGGAGCAGAGGACAACGAAATCGGAGGATCGATGGGAAGAGAACCGTCACCGCGGGACGGTTTCTAAGGGAGAGGAGGGATAGAGTTGTATGTGCTGAGAGTGCATTTGAACGTCGTCGCTCCACCGAACGCTGGACGGGAGATATTGTTGAAGGCGACTATGCTATGCAAAGAAGCAACCTGGGATCCCTAGAAGACTCGACCGGAGTCCGCGACGAGAGTGGCGAGCAGGCGCGCGACGAGAACTTTGCGGTTAGACTCGCTTTGATCGCTTGAGAATTCGCACTTTCAACCCAGGTACAATGGCGGAAAGGGGAGGGAAAGTAAATGGTTGATATTGTTGATATGGTTGTTGAGGTTGAACCCAAGCAGGGTGTATGAATGGTGGAAATGGGGGGGGAGAGGGAGGGAGGGAGAGGAGACAACCGGTTTTGTAACCACGGGACAGGAAAGAAAGGGTGGGCGGCGAGTGGGGGCTGCACTGGGTGGTAAATTTCTGCGGCGGAGCCACTAGTTCTTTAGTCTCGCACCAGCAGTGAGCATTGAGCATTGAACAAGACTGCCTGACTGACAAGACTCAAGTGAGCAGTCTAGTCGAGTCCACTGCTTGCTCTTTTCTCGTTCCGTTTCCTGCTTTACAATACCGTACTCGGTATCTTATGTGGTGATGATGGAGGGATGGATGCCTTGGGCGCGTTTCAGGCCCACCCTCCATCCAGTAGGGAGAGAAAGGGAGGGAATGGATGGATGGAAACAACAAACTGTTTCTAAAACAGGATGATGCTGTTCTGAATTCTGGATTCTGGATTGCTGCTATGAGAATGAGACAATGAAGAAGCTGATCACCTTCCAGCTCATTTCCAGAGTCATCACCATTACTCCCTCTTTTCCAAGGTCCGGCCGGGGTGATCAGCTGGAGAGGTTTCCTACCTTTATATACACTACCAAAAGAGGGGCGATGAATGAAATGCGCAGATTTGCCGCCCGCATTGCTCACTGCGGTCACTCTTCATGCCACACGCAGGCACACTCACACTCACACACTCACACCCCCTCTCTCTCTCACCTTCTTACTCATCATAACAACAGGCTCCCGTCGGACAGAGTCATCTGAACATTCTACTACATACGATACCCATACCTTGTTGGGCATCTCCCGGGACTCCCCCTCCCTTATCCCCATTGACGTGCTGAAACAGGACGAAGGCCGAAGGAAGGAAGAACAAGCTGTTGCGGCCACAAACCAGGAGATCATCCCTCCACTCATCCGCGTCAACATGGCCGTACATGGCGAACAACTCGATCCTCAGCATCTCGTTGATAAGAGTCACGCTGTGCGTCATTGGCCGGGCGCTTCGTCCAACACCGCTGGGGATTAACCGCATGGCATCCGATGTACCCTACCGTTGGAGCCTGCAGGAAACGCGATCAAGCTGGAGAGCCGATCCTAGTTGACAGTCCTTCATTCGGTCGTTTGGTATGTCAATGACTCATGGATCACATGGCCACGGGTGGCTCAGTCGTTTGAGTAGTTAAGCCTTGATAGTTGATAATATCTTCCAGCGTCAGCCCCAAGGCTTCTTCTTGAACTCAACTGCAGCCTGGCTGTGGCAAAGATGACGGGGCTGCGCAACAGTAACTCCTCTACCCGAATTCTACGGAGTTATTTGGTGTCACAGTAGTTGGAATGGCCCAAGGTCGAAAGTACGGTCTCTCGGGTACAGTACATGGGATGGGATGGGTTGAATAGCAGAGATGGCTGTAAACAGATATAGTCCGGAGGCACTAAGATAGTTTTCTTATCGCTGGTCGGTTCCATGGTCAGCGTGCGGGTGAGCCCGTCCAACGGAACTAGAACCAGAGAGGCATTTCCAGCTCAGTGGAACCAGATGGCATGGATATCTCCTGTTGCGACCACGAGCACGAACCGGCCTAGTCATTCAAAGTTAGTTTGTTGGGCAACTTTGAGTAAGACTCTTGGTGGTGGTGATGTGATCGAAGGGTGGTGGATGGGCGTTACCGCCGCCCACCAGCTGGGCAGCAACCACACCCATCGATCCATCCTGGATACTACTTGGCTTGTCCGGTTGGACAGACCGCAATTTGCACAGTTGAGCGCGGGAGTCTAAAAAAGAAGTCTCTCCCTTCAAAATTAAATTCTCCGACCGGACATATCCCTGATTTTCCTGTTTAGTGCAGTTGGTTTTCCTTTTGTTTCGAGAATAAAAAAGGAAGTATCTGCGAAGTCGGAGGGAAAGGGTATCTGAGTTGAGACCGGCACTATTGGAAATTGCATACCGTATACCTACTTACTCCAGATATTGCTGACAGGCCTGGCCAAGTGTGAATGTGATAGGGACTCTCCCAAGACGCCCATGCAGGCCAAACGGCAACAAAAGGGTCACAGTTAGACTAAGACGAGGATTTTCGTCCCCTCCTCCCCACCATGATTCGAGCCCGGACATGGGCTTAGCGACTATCTAAATAGTGAACCCGACTGGCTCAGGATCTATCCAATAACACAGGGCTACTAAGACTCTTAACCCGGGCGAGTGAGATGCCTACGCAATCGGAGTTCAGCAGCCAGTAAGGTCCGATGACCCCTGGCATATAGGCAGCCCTTTTTCGCTCGGCTCAAGTCTCTAGCATGGTTGCACATGGCGCTCGGGGGGTCCAAGCAGGTCAAAGCCCAGATGTGATCATGGTTACGTGGTGGCGTTGGGACGATGGTCTAGGTATTGCCAAGCAGAAGTACCGGCAATATAGGACGATAGTGTTGTGACTCTTTGTTCACAGATATCTCTTATTGTTGTAAAAGGAATCAAGAAGTGATCGATGCAGAGCAGCAGCGGCAAACGCCATCGCCTACTTGCTCCACCCATTGGACGGGCAACGGAGACGCGGATGCGGGATGAGGGTCCGGTGGGCGCAGAAGAGCTGATCTATAGATACGCAGGATTCACCAGGCTCCGCTTGCGCAGCGCCAACGTTTCTTGAATGCATGACTACAAAGACAGTCAACAATCAATTTCCAGATAGTCTGTTCACTTCCCCTCCAAAGATGTGTAACCGACGGCGGCAAACTAGCGTCTACTACAGACAACTACTGAGTGATAGTAAGAAGTAGTTAGAGTGACTTGAATGTGACCTGCAATCCCCGTCACCTTCAAGCGGGACGCTTTTCCCGACCGTCGACCATTCAGCAAGCAGCGACTGATCAAAGCACAGACGGGCAATCGAAGGTCTCTGGAAAGACTCGACTGCAAGACGGCCGAGATCAGACACGGCACTATCAGAGCTAAACAGGAATTAACAATCCCACCCTCCACACTTTTTAGGGCAGAGTCTCCAGTCTCCACCGACAGAGTTTTTCACCGTCCCTTGCTTCTTTCCGAAGCCGATGATCTAGAACCCACTGGTGGTGCTGCTGTTGGTGTTGTTTTGGTTGACCGTCTTGTCTTGTCTTGTCTTCGCTACTGGGGTAATGTATGGTAAGGTACATACAATACACGGACTACCGTAGTCACTGTACTTATCCATCTATCTCGTTTGAACACAACCCACCTGAATAAAATCCGAGATGAGATGTGTCGATTCGGACTTGATTATTGGACAGCTGATCTGACACCTGACAATCCAATTAAAGCACTCAGCCGTGCCTTGAATTCCCTCAGCTGTGTATTCCAGATATCCTTTCTGCAGCCGACCGACGAGACCATCAATCGATCTCTTAGAGTTTCTGTCTTCATCTGTTGTGTTTACTGCAATCCCAGCCACATGCCGATCTCACGCGAGCGAGCGCGCCAGTCCGCCCGTCCGCGCAACAGGAATTCGAGGGAGGAATGGACTTCTTAAGTAGGAGAAGGCGCAGGAACTGCCAGAGGATTGTGTGCGCGTGACAAGATGCCCTTACCCTGAGCCCTAGTCAGCTTGATCTATTTATACTATAGGCACAGTAACCACTTAGGAGTAAAGTCAACTAGACACCTCAGCAACATGGCACAGCAACATGGCACAGTTCTAGCAGCAGCAGTAGCAGCAATCAACGACGGCCCAGTCAAGCCAAACAGCTTGCATCCACAATGCTCACTGCAGTCCTAAGCATGCACCTCAGATGCAGCCAATATCTCGCCCAATGACCACCCGCATAGCTTAGCTCTCTACTCCGTAGTCCCCCAATCGAGAGAAGTAAGTTACATACATACTGACAGTAGTGTCGAATTCAAACCAACCAACCAACCAACCAACACCGCGCAAAGAACCCGAGTCAAAGAGACCAAATTCCATTTCATCACAAGTCATAGATGCGATACGCTCAAGGCTAGACTAATAGCCGCTGTCCACCCCGCGTTCGCTGCTAGAACTACGGAATACGGAGGTAAGCCACCCTCTTCCCTGCAGCTCAGTCTTCCCGGAAGAGCCTTCCGCAGAGCAAACTTAACCTACTGTAGCAACAACTTTGACGCACGTTTGCGTCGCCCGGGCCTACCGACCTTGTTGGTGAGATCCCAGGTAGCGTGTGCTGTTTGCAGGTCTGTCGTTATCAACTCAAGTACCTACGACGTGTTTCATGCCAAGGAAGACATCATTTGAACAATCAAACAGCCCATATCGACAAACAGCTACGGTAGCATACCAGCTCATTTGAATAATGTATTTCACTAAGTAGGTAGATATTCTCTGCCGTGCCAGCGTGAACAGATAGGATAGGATGACTCGTATTCCCTCATACTCGCTCCGTACACCACCTAGTTACCCCCTCCCCCACCCCCTCACGCACTATCCATCTAAACCAAACCCAGCCAATCCTAACCCAGCTCTCAAACGAGATCGAACAAAGTACTCCGTACTGTCCAACACAGCCCACGGCTCAGACCACAATGCGAGTAATCGCACACACCCCCGAAGATTGGGCGTTGGATCGTCGGAATGTAAGTACTGCTTCTAGCCAGATTACATACACTGCACGATGCGTAACTAAGGTAGACTGGCCGGAATATTGTACCCCTCCCCGTGCTTCTTTCCATCCCGCTCGTTGGACCTGGTGCTCTTGGTGTCTTCTTGCTCGGTTGGAATTGTATTTATTTTCGGTTTGGGGGATGTTATGTTCGATGGGTCGGTTGCTATGTAGTAGAGATTCAGTGGTGGTTATTGCTGGAGGGAGATTGGATGGCAGATGGTGGATGGCAGATGGTGGAAGGTAGAAGGAGGAGCGTGGGTACTGTGTCTGCTTCACTGGAGATACCAGACTGAGACATCAGATCCTGGTTGCTGTCTCGGGTATATCGGATTCTGTGTTTGTGATGTTGTTTGTGCTTGGCTACAGGGTCAGAATGCATCGTAAATCTGGCCTGTCGCCGTGGAAAGCATACGTGCTCGTACTTCATCACATTATGCAGGCATATGTATGGGTATGATGTATGTACATGAATCTCCAAGCACCCAGATAATCATACTATACAAGGATCCGTTATCATCAAGCCATATATATATAGCCCTTCAATCGAGATCTCCAGCCCGGATGATCGTCGTCATGGACAGCTCCAGAGCTGGAAGAGGCATCCCTGTCACACGATCATGTACTCGCCTTCTGCCCGTTTGATCTGCATCACCTGGTTCCACCGAAATCCCTGCCTGCGTGATGTGGAAGCCAATACCTCTGCAGAGAGGCCGTTCCAGCCGCCCAAGGCGACCGGGTTCATATTTCCTGCCCGAATCGCGTTTGGCTTCACGTACTCGTCTCTGGATCCTGCCGCCGCGCCGCTGGGGTAGGGATCTTGATACTCGGATGCGGCCGTACTTCCCGCCCAGATCTTCTCCAATAGCTCCAGACACGTCAGATTGTTGATGAATCCTGAGTCCTTGGAAAGATACAGACACCGCTCGCGGATGATCGCCCGATGGCTAGACAGCACGCACTCAGAACCCGTAACGAATAGGGGCCACAAGAGATACGCATCGCACTGTACAGCCAGAATGTGAGTCATCGTGCGTTGCACAATATGCTGGATACGAGGGTGACCAGACGGCAGGTCAGGATGAGCAAGGCGCTCACTATAGAGGATCGCCGAGTGGCGAAACGACTCAGAAATGTTAATCACATCGTCCAAATGCTGCGGTGCCACTTTCGACTGGCTCGGAGGAGATGACGGTGGCGAACTGTAGGTCTGGTGATTCCCGGCATAGGGAGACACTGACTCTCGCCGATCTAAGGGAAATCGCCACGATTCGAGCTTCTGTCGCAGACAGTACCAATCGAGCCAGAATATGGGAGAAGTCGGAGCTGCGCTAGCTTCTCCGGGCTGTGGAGGCACAGGCATCGGAAATATACACGACTCGGATGGCAGGCCCGGCGTGCCCGTGCAATAGTATGCCATATGAGGGGGAACGGTGGTAGAAGAGACATAGATGTCAGAAGATGCAGGCTGAACCTGACTATCTTGGTTTCGACTGAGGAGATTGAGACGACCAAGCTGCGCAATGAGTTTGAAAAGGCCGGCATCGCATCCAGCCAGATTCTCCAGTCCCCATTCGCCGTCCGATTTCGCGGTGATGTCCAGGCAGGCTCCGCGAAGCTGAATATCTCGATCATTCGTAGTGGCCGTCATGGTGTCGAGCCAGGTAAACATGCGGATAAACCACTTCAACTCTTCCGTCACACGGGTGGTGCCGTTGCACAGTCGAATGGCCAGCAGTTTGGTCACGCCAGCAAATTGAGCCTTGAGATGCGCGACTCCCGTATCACACCCATGGAAAAGGCACAGAATGAGCAAGGTCGCAAGAACCGAATCCGATAGCCGTTCGCGCGGATCAGCTAGTTCTGCATTCAACGCTTTGACCGCCATGCCCCTATGAAAATGCTCCTCTCGCGCTGAAGCGTCTGGCGCCTCAATACCAGACTGGCCGCCCAATGAACCGTCGGTCAAAGCCTGGTGGGCCAGGGATGACATTCGTGCGGGCAGCGTCCGCTCGGTAGACCTTGTGCCCCATCCCCGTCTTTGGCGCATGTTGCAGAGAGACAGAGTTGCGATAGCCTCTTGAAGCGATGCGCTATCCTGAGCCAATCGGAGAACATATGTGCGAAACGGGTTGGTGGGACCGTCGAAGGCCACGATCATCGGAACAATCACTTCAGCATAATAGCTAACAAGGAATCGCAGGCGTGGTGTCCGTCCGATTGAGCGTGATAATAGCTGCTGAGATAACGATGGCGAACGATGGTTGGCCAGCCACGAAGAAGTCCCGTCCGGATCATGCTGTTCCACACGCTCTACGAGCTCTTTCTGGTTCTCTGAACCATCCCTGGTGTCTGCAACTGGTATCGAAGACTGTATCGAGGCGGGCCAAACTGGCATTGCCCACCTGAACGAATCCGGTGTCGTGTGATGGCACGATAAAACAGGTGTTGATTCCGCACCGGGCACCGAATAATAGGAGGTCGCTTGAGCATCAGGGGACACCGAACCCGGATGGGGTTGCATATGATCCGCTAGTTTATCCACTTCAGGAACTGGTGTTGATTCCAAAGGTGTATGGGAGGTCTCCGACGGTTTTAATTTAGATGGCTTTTCCTGATGTGCAGGTAAACAATCCAAAGCAGCCGAGTCTGTCGACTGTGGCGACTGTGGTGACTTGGGTGCCTCCTTTGCGCGAGGCTGCGATGAGCCTGCTGCCGGTTGTGCTCCAGTCACAGGCAAAGACAGTCCTCGAAGCTTTCCCCGGCTAGCCACCCCGACTCCCCAAGTCAGGGTGGTCTTATAGCCTGCGCAATCGCGACCATCTTCCAAGCATTGGGAGCAATACGGCCGTCTCCGGTCGCATTGGGTTGCTCGTCGAGCACAGGTGAAACAGTCATCGGCCGCTTGGCTAACGACCGTTCTCTTCCGTCTTTTCCGCGGAGGTGCAGCGGAGACCGGCGGCGACTTACGCACCTGCACCGTTGAGGAAGGCTTCATCGTTGAATCGGCCAAAATCGTGGGCCGGCGAGCAGAGGTAAACAAGAGCAGGCGCCAAGTGGAGGGGACCCAGGGTGCGGGGTCCCATGGATGTTAGGTCAACCAGGGAGTAGTCACGGTGAGCAGGATGGTGATAGCCGGGCTCATATATATGGAAGAAACACCGGTGTTGAAGAGGGTGAAGAGAAGTGAATCTGAATAAAGATCTGCTTACGCGAGTACATTAGAATCGAACCCCATCAGATCCTCATCTAGCTTGCGGTGGGCCTGGACGTTGGACGGGCATTGAAGGGCAGAAGCGGCGGCGATCGTTGCGGCTTCATCCGCCGTTAGGAGGCTGACCCGGGGATTAACTTCTTAGTTCTCGGTAGAAGAAACTTTTGCAGTCGGTTTCGACGCTCTGTATTCGCCAGATTAAATTGCCTCCAGTGGTGAGCTCCATCTCCTGATCTCCGCTGGTGGGTATTCGACCATGGTTGATTGCCTTTTAGAAGGGAATGAGAAGAAGGAATAGGAGAAAGCATGAATAATGCTTCAAGGCGGATTGGAAGCAGTTCCATCGAGAACCCGCTGAGGAAAGATGGGGATGCCCAATTGGGAATAGTGTGGCACATGTTCCACCTGGCTGGATTCTGCCCGCAGTGGTTCTTTAGTCTTTACTGCTTTGGGGAAATCTTCGGCATACAAACCTTGAAACCTGGAGTACTACTGACTCTTGGGGTGCACATCTCGGTCAAACCCGATCTTCAGTATCCATTCTTTCGGGTGCCTGAGTCCCGGTTTTAGGATTTAACTCGGAGCAATAACAACCCGTTAATTGGACGAGAAGACTAATGCAAACTACACATCGACTCGTGGACATTGTTATTTGTAGTGGTGTGCAACGCAAGTCCCCAGTTTCTGCCACCGCCTACCGAAGTGAGCGCATGTCTCGACGATCGCCATCCAATTATCTCTACGATGGATTCTTCCTCGACGCCGTTGAGGTCAATTGAGACGGTCGTTCATAATTCGAAAGTGAGCTAGATGCATGGCCGTGGTCGTCCGACATCCCTAAGTTCAACTTGGCCCTTCCCCCCCATAATCGTCCCGATTGATCAGCATTCGGATTCTCCCCCAGCCTGATAACAGTTCAGTCAGCGATTCGCATCTCTCCTGGGACAACCCTCCACCCCTATCTCAAGTGTTGCCTGCCATGTCGATTTATGCCTGATCATACCGCACGAACACTTGCTGTCGAATTCACGTCTTTTCTCGTCATTCCTGCCGGACGAACTCCCCAAGTCGACACCGACACGGTTAGAACGCGCAAGACACAAGTAGCCTTTGTGAAGTCTACAAGCCAACGAACCCCTCAATCGAGGCGCAGTTCAAGATACAAAAATGCCGATCCTTCGACCGGGTCGACTGAAATCTGTTCTCACGGCCACAGGAGCCCTACTCCTCATCTGTACCGTTTATGTGTACTGGGCTCCGCCTCCAGCATCGGTAGTTCCCAGTACGGCTTTCGAGGTTCCTCTAGTTGAACGTCAAAATGCCTTCTGGAAGGTCTTGAAACCGATTTTAGAAGAGCATGGGCCAAAATGTCCCTCACCTGGTCGCACGGGCGATGTGAGCGCTGTCCATTTCGATGCCACTACCACCGATCCACGCCCCGACTTGACCACCCTCGACGAACAGGACCTACACGCCATGGAGGAGGCGCATGCGAGGTACATTGAGGCGTGTCGGACATCCGAGAAGCTGCGGCCGATTCACTCGCCCGGCACTCGGGGTGTGGTTTCCACGGCAGGAGGGACATACTTCCCCGTGTTTCTGTCGTCCTTGCGGATGCTTCGACGCCTGGGCTCGACCTTACCGGTGGAAGTATACATGAAGGATACCGATGAATATGAGAAACAAATCTGTGATGACATTCTCCCGGACCTGGGCGCACGCTGCTTGGTACTCTCTGATGTGGTAGGCAAGAATGCCATCGAACACTATCAGCTCAAGATCTTCGCCGTGCTTTTTTCATCCTTCGAGGAGGTCATCTGGATGGACGCCGACTGCTTCCCTCTGACCAAGCCCGAAACCCTGCTCGACGCGGAGCCATTTAAGGCGGCCGGTCTAGTAACCTGGCCGGACTTCTGGGCGTCGACCGCATCCCCGCTGTACTACAACATTTCCCGGCAGGAGATGCCTCCGATGTCGGCACGCGCCTCCTCAGAGGCCGGGGCCTTCCTCGTCTCGAAGAAAACGCACCAAATGACCCTGCTCCTGTCCGCCTACTACAACTACTACGGCCCGTCGCACTACTTCCGACTCCTGTCGCAAGGCGCCCCAGGCGAGGGCGACAAGGAGACCTTCCTGCAAGCAGCCTCAGCGGTGGGCGAGCCGTTCTACGCGGTGAGCGAGCGGGTGCAAGCCGTAGGCCACGCCAAACCAGGCGGCGGGATCTCCGGTTCGGCGATGGTGCAGACGGACCCGATCGAAGACCACGCGCTGACGAGCGAGGGCAAATGGCGCGTGCAAGACCCGTCGGTAGCCAAGGCGCCGCACGCGTTCTTCATCCACGCCAATTACCCCAAGTTCAACCCGGGGGAGAAGGTTTTCGGGATGAAGTGGGAGACGGCGCCCACGCTCCGAGCGGACGGGTCCGACGGCCGGGCGTGGGTCGTGCCCGAAGATACCGTCCAGCGGTTCGGGTACGACGTCGAGCGCGCGTACTGGGAGGAGATCAAGAACATCAGCTGCGACCCGCAGATCAGCTTCTGGACGTGGGAGCGCAAGGATGAGATCTGCGAAAAGGTGGAGAGTTATTGGGGTAATGTCTTTGCGGAGCCGCATGATGATGATCCCCAGTTTGTCGATGCGAGCTGAATTTGATACCACGGATTCGTTCCATCTTTTGATATTGATATTCTGACGATATGGCATGGTTTTTATGAACGACGACACGGTTTCTGAGCCAGCTGTTGTGTATATACATTCTACGATTCTCTCTATGTATTTTTCGGCAATGTAGATAATGTCCTGTCCTAACATGGTTTGTTTCAGGGTGCTGTGTGCAATTAATACTGACGGTGAAAGCAGTGCAACAAGCTGAGTGCATCAAGCGATCCAACGATCTTGATATCAGATGCAGCTACAGCAAAGCCACACTACCCATCCGCATCTATACGCAAACCACCACCACACTACACAGAACCACACGAAGAACTCCATGAACATCTTTTACATCTACAATGATTCCAAAAAGGTCACCGACAATAGTTACGCTCATGCGATCATCACATTTCAAAGTCGTCATAAAAATATACCCGTAACATAGAAGAGGAAAAAGGAGGAAACCAAGAAAATTATACACGCAAGACCAGCTTTTCAGCGCTTATTTCTTGATTCCCTTCTCCTTGAGTCTCTGCTCATCCTCCGCCTGAAGCTCGGCGTCGATCTGAGCGCCCTTGGAGGGCGCGTTGCCGTGGAGCTTAGCCTGTTGTGATATGCAATTAGTTCTCGAGCTCGTGGCATAGGGAGGGGAGCTTGAAGAGAGGGGTGACAGGGTGACATACAGGCTTCGTGGGATCCTGCTTGCTGAGCTCGGCCTCGGGGTCCTTGTCGAAGTTGTGGTGGTGGTCGCTCTCGGGCTTGTTCTCTTGCGAGGCGAGCTTGTTGGCGATGGAGCGCTGGTCCTCTGGTTTGGGGTTAGTATCCATTTTGCCTTTGTGGTTTGAGAACAGGGGGAAAGACATACTGGAGTCGAGGTTCTTGTGGCTGTGCGTCTGGCCCTCGGCGTAGCGGGCACGTTCGTTCAACTCGGCCTGGGGGACGTTGCGCTGGTCGCCGGCCTCGTAGATGGCACGGCTGCCGACGCTGGATTGACCGGATCCGGAGGTGGACATGTTGAGTGTGATGTAGTTGTGAAAGGTAGAAAGAGGAATTGAATTGAGATTGGTAATGTGGTAGTTGGAGTGAAGTGTTCGTAGGTTTCTAATTGGAGATAGAGCAAACGAAGAGGGCGTTGGTTGTGGCTCGCTTTATAGAGCTTGGATGAGGGAGATGGCCGTGTTGGTGATGTCATGGGCCGGTGTCGCTGAGATCATACCCGGTGGAGAAGCACCCACTTTCGGTGCACCGCAAAACATCATTCTGCGCAGTGCTGCTGCCCGGATGATGTAGTTGCTCGTTCTGCTACCTGGCTTGTTCCACAATCCAGAGTCTAGTAGCAAGCAGCTTGGCTGCTTGGTTGACGACACACCTTGAACCGAAGTTGGACCCTGAGCTGTAGTCTCGGCCGGCTTCGATTGGAATCTTTTTCGAGTCTCCAACCAGGGGAAAACAGAACTAACTAGTACTAGTGATCGATCTGGGATCGGATCTTTGGCCGGCCGGCTGTCTGCCGTTTGTGGTTAATGCGGGCGTGATCACTCTCCGTATAGGTGATGTTACACCTGGTGATTGACAGGCTCTGATATCATGGCCGTGGTTTGTATACCTTGGCTCTGGACAATGCTACCCCTCCTCTCACGATATGGTCTTGACCACTTCTGATGAGTGGTGTTTCCATTAGGCAATCTACATGCATGCATTGTTTTTGTCTCTTTCGTAATTGCGAGTCTCACGCTCACCACAATGGCATCCGCACCGGCGGGCCCTCTTCTCGGAGTGGAAGCCTTGTGCCCGCTATTCAATGGCATTGAAGGAGAACTCAGTGCCCTCAAGAATGATGCTGGAATGTTACTTATTGCAAACGCATTGGCTGTATAGGTGAATGCAGTGGGTGAGGTTCGCGTCCATATATGATTAGTAGTTGGATTCTACTATGTTTGTGAGCGTAGCGCATAAGTGCGTTTTGTTTGGGCTCTCATGTACTTGCTTCTTTGTGCATGAGACCATAAGTATGCCTTGTCGAGTGCTCTTAGCTTGGTATAACCTACAGATTGAGTGGTCTTCATGCCAAGTTCTGTTCTTTCTTCGATATATATTCTATTGGCAAACCGGACATCGGAGCTTCTGCGGCATTTATACCCGGTCTGGACCCAAGCCATGGCGATTTAGAAGCCGTTAAAGACTCCTCCTTGATAATCTTGTGGTTGTATATCACTGCCAGTGAACATAAAGTACTAAAAAAGATTGGCACTAGTCTGCGGGAAACTTCCAGGAGAGTCTCCCCTTTGATATATATCGACGCAAGACCTTCGACGAGAAACAGTAACCCAGCAACCCAAGTGATAAGCATTACCTCGTCTGCGACTCTGACCCTATTTGTTATATAGTCAATGCTTCAGTCTCTACAATAAATAAGCGAATGACAGTGTCGAGTGGCCCCGGACAGAACGAAAGGATAGCCGTAATCGCGGCTCTTATGATCCGCTCGTCAACAGTGGTGCGCAGTTAGATTCCGTACTCCTTGGCAGGCCGGCAGGACTTGTCCTATCACTCCGACGCATATATGGCTGGCTGGAGCTCGGAGGCATTCTTGCCTCGAAAGGGGAGGGATAGAGGCTCAGTAGACACCCGTCTGCTCGCTGAAGGTGGGATATATCATGCAAGGTGACCATCTAATCAGTGCAGCACGTGTACTTCTCTGAGTTATTGGGCTTTTCAACGACGAAGACAATGCGCTTTGGCGTCTAAAAGTCCTGTGGAAGATGGGAGGAGGAGGAGGAGGAGGAGAAGGCGTGATTTGCTCAACCTTCAGAGGGACAGGAGGATGATATATATAAGAATGGAGTGGTGATTGGGAACATCACGATAGATTTGATCTGTAGATGCCCATTCTATAGTAGCCCGTGATTGAGTTGTGCTTCCTGTTAATGCTATGTCATTACCAGATGATCTATGTGCATTGGCTAACTCGTACCTTTGAAACAAACAGCAGCCTTCAGCTCCTTTTCAGGCCTTCGTCAATGAAATGACCCTGTAGCACATGTAAAGCAACCAGAATCATCAAGCCACAGATGCACAGGAGCACAAACTGATTGCGCCTATTAATGACTGTGGTTCAAATCAAATCAACCATAGGAGGAAGCGGAGTAGATAGTCGGGACTAACTTATCGGCGATAAGGCTATCGATAACCGAACCAAAGCGGTTAGTGAGGGAGGGACCGGGCTCCGAGCAACTTTTTGTTGGCTCCGGCCTAGAATCAACGCCAATTCCTCTCTATCGCAACTCAATCCTACCCCACTCACGAAACTATTGCTCAGCAAGCAGACAGACACAATGGTCAAGCGCAAGGAACTCAAAGACAACGATGTCGACATGGGGGGCACAGATCGGCGGGTCGAGAACGACTCGGACTCGGACGAGGTCAGTTTGCGCTCAGCAGCAGCACCACCACCACTAAGAAACGCGAATGTACATACCAACTCAAACGAACACAGGACATCGACATGGTCAACGTGGACTTCGAATGGTTCGACCCAGACCCGGAGGTCGATTTCCACGGGCTGAAGAACCTCCTCCGACAACTGTTCGACAACGACGCCCAAGACCTCGACATGTCGGCGCTGACGGACCTGATCCTCTCGCAAGCATGGATGGGGTCGACGATCAAGACGGACGGGAAAGAATCGGATCCGTACGCTTTCTTGACTGTTCTCAACCTCCAAGAACACAAGGTCAGCTGCTCTCCTTCCTCATCCCCACCGCAGCCTCGCCCCAGCCAGAACTAACCCAGCAACAAAACAGGATAAACCCATAATCCAAGCCCTAACAACCTACCTCCGGCAAAAAGCCCTCACGAACCCAGCCCTCAGCCCACTGAGCGCGCTCCTCACGACCCCACCACCAAAAACAACCATCGGGCTGATCCTGACGGAGCGGCTAATCAACATGCCAGCGGAGGTGATCCCGCCGATGTACACGATGCTGCAGGCGGAGATTGCGCACGCGGTGGCAGACCGCGAGCCGTTCGACTTCACGCACTACCTGATCGTGTCGAAGACATACGAGGAGGTGCAGTCCAAGCTGGACATGGAGGAGACGCGGCCCCAGAAGAAGAAGAAGGCGGCGGCCGGCGGAAGTGCGGAGCGGTTCTTCTTTCACCCTGAGGATGAGGTCGTCGAGAGGCATGCCCTCTGCGCTGGCTCGTACGAATATACCCGGAAGCAGGACGATGGGCATTCTGACTCGAAGCGTGCGTTCCAGGAGTTGGGGATTCGGACTAAGGGAAGCTTGATTTTGTTGGAGAAGGGCCGGTTGGAGGGCGCTGTTAAGGCTATGGCGGAGTATGTTGGGGCTGGGGGGCAATAGGTCCTATAATGGGTTTGGCGGGGTGGTTTGGATGGAATAGATGTGGAATGAGAAAAAGCTTGGGTGTTTTCTTTCTTACTTTCTTGCTTAGTTTCTGAGGGGTGGGTGGTTAATGTTTGATATGGTGCTTACGTAGTTGGTGACATCTACAAAATAGGCTGGATAAGGTAAAGTCTCTGTATGCTCTACACATCAACCCAACTAAGAACTCGAAAAGTTCCATGCATTCTAATCTGTATCAATACACAGGCCACATAAAGCTTCAATCAAGCCAGAAGAATTAAAGGACACCATATGACTCAAAAGAAAAAAAAGAACTATACACAATCCCAAACCATAGATGAATTACTCCCTTTTAGTGCTTTCATATCTTTTCCTCTCATTGTTTGGAATCTCTCTCTCTAGCTCCAGGTCTTACCCTCCGGTCCTTGGTGGACCTTTCTGGTCATGACGTCGGCCATCTTCTCACGCACACCGGGCTTGCCTCCAAACCGGCGGAGGAAGTTCTTGAACACATCGCTCTCAGGATCATTCTGGTTGCTCAGGAACTCCTTGATATCCTTCTCCGAGGGGAGACCGTAGTTGTAGGGGTACTCTTGGTAGTCGCGCTCGCTCAGCAGCTCGAGAGGCTCCTCGCCCTTGAAGTACGTGAAGAAGCGGTCGACATCCTTGCTGGCGATCTCGGCCAGGGTTGCGGGTTGCCAGACGGGCTTCCCGCTCTTGCTAATCAGCTTGGTCTTGACGCCCTCGACAAAGTCCGGGTGGCTCATGAACAGGGTGGCCATGTGGTGCTCACGCTGGAAGGCCTCGGAGATCGACCACGACTGGCCCAGGCGCATCTGTCGCAGCGCCACCTTGAGGGAGGTGGGCGAGCGTGTTGACAACTGCTCGAGGGTTTTCCGCGCCCACCCCGTGCTCTCCGTCTCCTTTTCTAGCGCCTGCATGATCTCCTCCACCGTGTCGAATTTGAAGCAGCGGTCGATAGCCTGCCGAATGCCGCCATTATAAGTCCGCACCTGCTCTTCCGCAGGCGGGAGCTTCGACGAAAACTCGGCGATGGTCCTGTTGACCAAGTCCAGACGCTGCGCCCGCGAGGCGTGGTCCCCGAAGACCAGCTCCGACAGACGCGCCGTCAGGAGGCTCAACACACTCGAATCCAGGTAATGCGTGGCAATGCCGGCGAGCAGGGTCTGCACGCCGTGCATCTGTTGCCCGGTCAGGGCCAGGTATGTACCTAGCTGGCCGTCAAGGCGGGGCAGGAAAAATGAAGCACCCACGTCCGGGAAGAAGCCGATCGAGGTCTCGGGCATGGCGAAGACGGTGCGCTCAGTGGCAATGCGGAACGGGGCATGAACGCTCAGGCCGACACCACCGCCCATCGTGATGCCGTCCATCACGGAGATAATGGGCTTGCGGTAGGTAGCAATGAAGTGGTCGAGGATGTATTCGAGCTTGAAGAAATCGGCGGATGCTTTCTGTCCCTTGGGTCCCTGCTCATTCTGCAGAGCCAGGGAAGCCACATCTCCACCGGCGCACAAGGCCTTCGTGCCGGCTCCCGACAACATGATCACATTGGCAAGCTGGGACTTCTCCCATTCCTAATCGATTGTATCAAAGCACTTAGCAACGCATTCGAATCCGAAGAGGAGACCACTAGCTCACCTGCAAGCGAGGAAGGATCTTCATAGCCATTGAGCCGTTCAAGGCATTGAGCTTCTTCGGGCGGTTCAGCTCGACCAGCCGCACGCCGTAGTGAGAGTAGAAAAGGACGTCATCGGGCTCAGAAGATTGAGGATCGCTCGCCTTATTAAGCTTGGGGGCAGTGGACATCTGCAGTCAATTAGTACGAAAGTCCCTCGACCTAGGCTATCGACGAGCGTACATTGGCAGCAGGAGCCGTAAAGGCTGGGTTGGTGACCTTTGCGCGGAGAGGCATGCTGGCTGGCGAAACCCGCGAGATCCAGCTCGACGGCGTTGGGAACCGGCAAAAACTGCGTCGGACTAACATCAGGCAAACCGCAGCCTGTTTGAACAGGGAGGGAATTCGGCTAAAAGAACGGGGGGAGGGGGAAAGGTAAGAAGGAGGGGGTGACGATGATTAAGTAGGAGGAGAAGTAGCTTTCGTTCGGTTCTCCGCTTGCATTGACCTCGGAGTTTTTCGCGCCCATGATTTTCCCTTGCCGGCCGCTTCACCGCGGCTGGCCGAGCGGCGACGAGCATCACGACGTGGAAGGCAGCGATCTTGCTGGATTTTAACCTATGGTCCTGGACATAATCGCTTGACGTGGTATTTGTGCATTCTTTTTAGCCGTTTTGGAAGCATTTTGCTTGATTTGAGGGCGCCTAAGCACCACCCACTACCTACTTAACCTCTTGATAAAACACCAGAATGAACTGGACTGGACATTTTAGGGACCCATCATACACTGCTTAATTCTATTTGTACAAACAAAGGAAAAGAAAAGAAAGAGAAAAGAAAAGGAGGCCATATCTCGGTAATAAAAGAAAAGAACACACCCAAGAACCTATCGCCAAACAAACTGCAATCAATACCAGGCCCTCTTGACCTCGCTCTGCAAGTCCTTCGAATGGTGAGCCAAGATGCGGTCTAACGCCCGCTTCTCAATGACCAGACGGCCTGTCTCCAACAGATCCTTCACATCGACGTCACCACGATCCAGGATCTTGGCGTGCTCGCCCAATTCCCGCACCAGACCGAAGAGACCATCGTTCACCTGGTCCGTGATCAATGTCGACCGTCCACATTCGCGGCCCCAGCCGTTCACTTTGAAGATCTGCTTGACCAAGTGAGGGGTGGCATCCTCTGGAAGCGCCATCTCGTTATCGATGATGATCAGCTGGCCGCGCTTGTAACGGTAACTGAGGGCTATCCGCCACGCCTGATCGTAGATCTTCCGGGGGAGATCGGTGGAGAAGTCGCGGGGATGAGGACCGAAGGCGACACCTCCTCCTTTCCGAATGGGAGATTTCTTGTCACCGGCACGCGCTCTACCGGTACCCTTCTGTGCATGGACTTTCCGGTTGCTGCCATGCACGTCCTTCCTCCATTTAGTGCTTGCGGTACCTTGCCGGGTCGCGTCACCCTCGTAGATGACTGCTCGGTGCAGAATGTCTTTGCGAAGCGGCATGAAAAGGTGGTTGCGAGGGTATTCGACCAAGCGGAGGGGTTCCATCGAAGGGAATGCGTAGGTGGTCGCCTTGACGGGCTCGGGGTTCCATACGGGCTTGGGAACCTCTCTCGTCAGGTTGTCAATGGGGGCAGTGGCCTCGGTGGCCATCGAGCGTGTCAAAGACTTGGGCATGCATCGTTGCTATATAGCGAGGGAGGAATTGTCAGTATCCGTTGATACCATCGATGTCGCTGGCTGGGCAGGGCCAGGGAAAGAGAAAAAAAGCCATACCGTCGTTGTCTCCACCCCGGAGAGCAGACCCCCCGAGCTGCGAGTGAGCAACCGCAGTGCGCGAAGAGCATCCATTGTGTATGATCCAAACAGAAAATCCCGTGAAGGGGGCAGCCTGGATTGGGGCAAACGATCGCAAGGTTGGTCGGCGCGGTGGAGGGAGAAGTAGCAGCAGCAGCAAAAGTTCGGGTGGTCTGGCACTAGCCCGCCTTGAGGCTTGGCCAAACCCGAACGAAAAAAGTTCCGTCCGGCCAGGAACCTCAACTTTGCCGACTACCTGGGGAAATCCTTCCCATTTGCCCTCGAGTATCATCACGCTCCATTTCATTCTTCTCTTCCGTCCCCTTCCCTTCCCTTTTACCTTTCACAAAATGGCCCATTGCGAGCGGGCTTCGAAGCCCTTGCTCCAATGCCTGCAGAAGACTTACACCAAGGGTCTTCCAGGTCTCCAGCTGCAGTCGACCCGCGCCTTCCAAACAACGGCTCTGGCGCGCGAAGAGGTTCAAACTGAGACCAAGTCCCAACCCTTCTACCGGGCCCCCGATCCGGAATTGGTGACGAACCCCCGACTCGAGCGGCAACTGTTACGCCAGGGTGTCGCCCCCGTTGGATCCCGCCGTCGTCGCGCGGCCCTGTCCGATTCCCTCAACATCCCCTTCGAGCAGCTGCCCTATCAATGTTTCCAGGAGGCACGGAAGGTCCTGCTGGCGGACCGCGAGGAGAAGCTGCGCGACATCACGTCGATGCGGGAGAAGATCGCGAGGCTCGAGGCCCTGACGACAGAACAAGCCGGGGGTGAACAGGTGAAGAAGTCCAAGCTGCGGGCCATGGAGCTTCACCTGGATTATCTGAAGGTCCAGGCGGACATCAACGACCCGCTCGTGAAGAGGAAATTTGAAGATGGGCAAGGTGAGACTCAGATCTGTTGGTGGAGGTTGTTCGCCGCGCTAATTGGCCTTCTATTGCAGGTGATATGAGCAAGCCTATCTACCGGTTTTTGGCCGATCGCAAATGGAGGGAGTACCGCCGCAAGGTCCTCGTGCAACGCATTACACAGATGAAGGTTGTTCCCGATGTGGTTCAGTCCTGCGATCCTACTCTGGACACGAAACTATACTTTGGCCGCCGCCAGATCCAGCCGGGCGAGTTTGTCGACTCCAAAGCCAGCACTGAGGCCCCCAAGCTGGACGTGCAAATGTTCGAGGGCGGCGAGAAGCTGGTGACCATCGCCGTGGTCGACTCGGACGTCCCCAACGTCGAGAAGGACAGTTTCGATTACAAGATGCACTACCTGGCCGTCAACGTCCCGATCTCGGCCGTCAACACCAAGGTGGATCTGGGCCAGCTGCCGACCGATTCGCAGGTGGTCCTCCCCTGGGTGCCTCCGGTTGCTCAGAAGGGCAGCCCTTACCACCGTCTGTCTCTGCTCATTTTTGAGCAGAAGGAGTCGCAGTCATTGGACTTTGCCGCCATCAAGGCCAAGGAGAAGAGACGCGAGAATCTCCACTGCCGCACCCTGCAGGATCGGTACCACCTGAAGCCTATTGGAGCGTTCCTGTTCCGGACCCAATGGGACGACTCGATGTACGAGGTCATGAAGTCGATCGGATACCCCGACGCGGAGATGGAGCTCCGCCGCAAGCGTGCCGAGCGCCTTCCTTACAAGCGCAGAAACCCGGCCAACATGCGGTGATTGTTTTTTGTTTGTGTTTTCCGTTGGACGTTATTGTACAAGAGAGCTTTTATGTATGAATATGCACAAATTCACCAACCCTTTCCCAACTCCAGACTCCAGCCATGCTTGTAGACTACACGGATATATACATGGATCCAAACTCCCGATTTATCAATCCAACTCAGCCGGTCGTAACGTATTCTCCACCCACATCATCCTGGAAGGCGGCCACACCCTGGCAACGATCTTGCCATTGATCAACCCCATGGGGATGGGGCCGTAATTTCTCGAATCCCTGGACCACGGCAGGTTATCTCCGGTGAGAAACACATGTCCTTCAGGTACCTAAACACAGCCACAGCCAAAGATTAGCCCAAGCATCCAACATCTTTCCCCCATCTCACCACCGTCTCTCCCCGTCGCCTCCCCTTCCCCCCAGAAACAGAAACAAAAAAGAAAGCAACAAACTCACCCGAATCATCTCCCCGGTAGTCCCAGCCTCAGTCCCAAACGGCAAATCGCGACACACAAAGTCGCCAGGCATGCCGATGACGCGCTTGGCGCCATTGACGCCGAGGAAGGTGGGGTGGTAGAAGCGCACGACGTCGCCGACGGCGATGCCGCGGCCGTGCTTGTGCACGCGCGAGATGAGCAGGTAGTCGCCGCGCGGGTTGAAGGTCGGGTACATGGACGGGCCCTCGCTCAGCTGCACCGTCACCAGGTGCTCCCAGACGAGCGTGCAGGCGCAGAACGCGCCCAGCCCGTTCAGCGTCAGGCGGAGGACCGCCCCCGGTGTGGCGCGTTTTAGGGTTTGGCGGAGGAGGCGTTCCATTGCATGTTTGAGGGGGGGGATTAGACGTGGGAGGGGGGTGGGGGGGCCGCTGGGGCTGGGATTGGTGTTGTATATATGTATAGCTTGAGGCCGCCTGGCTGCGCTGCGCTGCTCGCTCGTTGCGGGATGGGTGGATGGGCGGAGCGAGCGAGCGAGCGCGGGTATACCACGTGACTTGAACGAGCTTATAAAGCCCGCGCGGATTTTTTCTGTTGTTCGCAATTCCTTCTTTCTTCTTGTGCAAATGTCACACACAATAACTCGACAACCTTTGCAAGACCATGCTGGCTGAGTATATACTATGCTCAGTCCATGCTACTCCTGCCAATGCTTAATGCTGCATCATGGCACAAATATTCAAACAAAAACATCGCTTCTAAAATTGCTAGAGCTCACCGCTGCCGAAATTCAACACCAGAGCGCGTGAGTGTGGACAGTGAAGCAAGATGAACTGTACAATCCTCACCCTACGGGGTGGGGGTTTCCCTGAACGATAGCCCGACCAGGACCCCATTTAACTATGGGAATGGGCGGTTGGGTGGTAACGACGGGAGACAATCGTAGAATACATGTAGCAGTTTATTAGATTCAGAATCAATTGATCATTCTTCGTTCATCTCTCATCAACAGTAGTCATAACATAAATCACTTATTTATCCTCCCACATCGCATCGGCATCTACACCGTCCCCAAAAGTTAGCACTCTCCCCAAGATCGAAGAAGTAAGAACATAAAACTCACCAGGATGCAACTCCGTCCCCTCCAACTCCGCCCTCTTCTCCCTCTTCGCCTTCCAATCAACCCCAAACTTCTCATCCCGCTCCCGACACAACTCCGCCATACCACCCGGCTTAGCCACCTTGACGCGCTCGTCAGACGTAAAGCTAAGCATCAGCTCAGGGGCGCCCATCGGCACAGCGTCTCCGCGATCAATCTGCCAGAAGTGATATGTTTTGCCATACAGGGGGATGATGTCCTTCATCTCGGCGGTCTCGGCGGCCTCCCACACAGAGGACGGCACGCCGCGCGGCGCAGGCATCACCAGCATGCCGCTCTTGACTTCGAACTCGTGCGTGTGCCACAGTTTGCGCTCCGAGGCGGGCAGCGTGTTGTAGAGTTTGGGCGTGATCATGTATTCGACGCCTAGGAGGCGGGCGTTCGGGGCGGGGCTGTCGTAGAGGAGGCATTGTCTTAAATCTTGGGGGCAAGTGTTGTTAGTGAGTGGGTTGGTTGTGGTGGTGAGTTTAGGGGAGTGTGATTTGGATACTAGGCGTATGCGCATGGCAGGGTAGGCGCAGACGCAGACGCAGACGCATACTCACCCTCCGTGATATGCGAACAGTAGTGATTCGCCTCCACACATCGGGTCTTGTCCGATGCGTAGACGTGAAATGCATTCAGGTGCGCGCAGATGTTCTTGACTGGCGCAAAGTCCTGCACCATGCCGGCGCCCGTCTCGAGCACGCGGCTTTTGGTGGTGAGAGGGTCGCCTGGGAGGTCGTTGTGCTGGCAAGACATGGTGTTTTGCTGAGAAGTGAATTGATTTCTTGAGAGTTAGTTGAGTTGAGCTTCGTTGGACTTGTAACAGCATCTGGCAAGAAGAGCTGGCACCTTCGTCGCTTCTATACTGTACAGCTCCATGTCTGACGTCACAATGATTGATGCATGTTACTTGGGTAAACATGGCATTTCAATCGGCGAAGTCGTTCGGACATCCCACTTCGGCGATTGAAAAGAAAGATACTTGTGTAATTTGCTGCGTGAAAGCTTGCTGGAGCGTCCTTGGACATGAGAAACAGCATGCAATGATGATGTAGGATGACACGGAGGGATAGATTGATACGGATTACGATAGCTGCAGCAGGTACTTCGGATCCCAGAAAGCGGAAAGACCATCACCCAGATTATTCAGATTGATGATTACTTGTACAGACTAGTTCCACCTACATAGCATTCTTCATCTCCCTCAACGCCGCCATGACCTCAACCGGGTCCGTCTTCCCAGTCTTCTTCTGGATCTCAGGGTCCTATCACATATTAGTCTCCAAGACTCCTAGAAGCATGTGCAATCGATACTCACATTCACACGCATGAAAACATTGTGAAGCTAAACATCGAAATCAGCCTTTGTCTCCCTTCAACCTCATACCCAAGAAACCTACCTTCTCATCCCCAATAGTAAACTTCCCCTGCGTCTCCTGATTCGCCTCAGCGAACGCATCCAGCCGCTTAATAGGCTCAGACTGCGAGACAGCCAGACAGAACTTGACATTGCCCTTGGTATACTCGTGTCCCGGCTACAACAAGTCAGTTACCATCCCATCCCATTCACCAGCCCACACCAACACCAACACCAACCAAGAGCAAAGGGGAGAGAGAGAGAGAGAGAGAGAGAGAGAGAGAGAGAGAGACGTACGTAAACCTTCGTATCATCCGGCAAAGCCGCCAGCGTCTCATTCAACGCCTTATGCATCTCAGGCGCCGTGCCCTCAAAGAACCGGCCGCATCCTACAAGCCACACACGCACCGTGTAGTCAGCGCACACAACCTTTCGTTACAAACTGGGACAAAGACACAGAATACAAACCTCCAATGAACAAGGTATCGCCCGTGAACACGACCTTCTGGTCCCCGTCCTGCATGAAATAGCAGATGCTATCTTGCGTGTGGCACGGGGTGTGCAGCGCCTTGACGGAGATGCGGTCGCCGATCTTGAACGTCTCGCCGTGGCCGGGCGTCTGCGTGACGGATTGGCAGTCCTTGCCGCCGATTACGGGCAGCTTGCCGAAGGTTTTGAGCTTGGGTCGGGTTAGTCACATCCTAGTGGTTTGAGTTGAAGGGGGTTGTTTTGTGCTTGGGAGTGGTCTGAGGGATGACAGACCAGCTCGTTGTTACCGCCGGCGTGGTCCCAGTGGCTTTGTGTTGGTGGGTGAGTGTTAGTATAGCTTCCCTGTTTGGTCTCTAGAGCTGAAGAGATGGGCATACTGGTGGGTGTTCACGATAGCCGTGAGATCTATCTTGCCGGCCTTAATTTGCGATTCCAGCTCGGGGATTACTCTAGCGCACGCCATTCGCGTCAGCTAAGCTGGTGCGTGATGCGTATGGCAGGCATGCAGCCCACGCTGCATTTTCACCTACTCGGGCGGATTGGCCGGGTCGATGATGACCGATTGTTTCGTGGGCTCGTCGGTCACCAGGTAGGCATAGTTGTTGCCCTTCCCGGTCCCTGGGCGAGAGTTTAGCTTGCGATCATGCGCAGTAGAGCATACTGAAGGGGAACTTACACATGGGAATCGATTGGATATGCATGGCTCTAGATGACGGTGCTTGAAATCTTGCAGGTTGGAATCTGGCAGCTGAGAAGATCGCTCTCGTGAAATTTAGGGACATGAGGGGTAAGCAGCAACGTTTGTTTTTGCGTAGCTGATTCGATGCGGGGTTGGGATTGTTAATCCATCATATGAATTATAAGCAATGATTGGGAATTACCTCATAGGTTCGTTGTCGGTCCCGCTTCAGCCACACGTGGCTAAGTCTACGCCTATCAACAACACCTTAGCATGAAAACAGACAAAATAGAAGATCTAGTTGGGTTACGGTAGAATGGTATCCGGTGCCTTTGGTATACACTACATGACCAGCGGGTATCTCATTCCAACTGCTTAGCCCCAGCCTTTTTCAGCGAATACAATACATCCGCACAGATGATGCCTTTCCTCCTCCTCACAGCAGACTCCACTCTCTCACTTGAGCGGCCCAATTCCTCACCCTCGAACGATGGCACTCCCTCATCCTGCCTCTCGGCCAATCTCTCCTTCAAGGACTCCGTCCAGTGGTTCCCACTCTGCTCACACACCGCCAGCATGTACGCATACGAGACCAGCCGTCTCCTGGACTCCCACTGCGCCGACCCCAAAATGTGGTCCAGCCACATATAGACGCCTTCACAGCGGGGATCGGTCTTCGCATCCTTGGGACGTGTCGTCAACGCCAATGCGTCCGCGAGCTCCTCCGTCAGACTCGACAAGAACGTCGGCTGCGCGTCCGCAATCATCTGTAATAATGGATCCCACTTGACGAATTGATTAACCATAGAGTCACCCATCCTATAACCCCGTCAGAACTTCTATCCCCACTGCCCGAAGACCAACACGTAGACCAAAAAAAAAGTGTGGGAGAGAACTCACCTCCGTCCAGCAGGGACCAACAACGCATCCTCCACCAAAACACTCGACAAAGCAGAAACACCCCGGCCCGAAGACCGACACATCGACACCACCTCCGCCGTAACGGCAGACAAATGCTGCTGCACCTTCCGTTTCTTCCGCGGCGGTTGCTGCTGATCCTCCCCGTCAGCCACGACCTGCTGGAGAGTACCCCGAAGAGCCGACTTGATCGGTTCAAGATCGACTTCTCCCTCGTCGTCGTCATCCTCGTCCTCGTCCTCGTCGCCCTCGGCGACACCCTCTGATCCAGCTTCAACAGGCACCCGTTGAGCCCCAAAGTCAGCAGCAAACTCCGTCTTGGCCCAGTAGTAATCCCACAGCCACTCCAGGGATCGCTGCGACGCATTCCGCAGCACCGTCAGCGACGGCAGCTCGCGATGCGTGGCCTCGTGCCGCAACTCCACGAACGAGGCGGGCAGGCCCAGGTCCAGGGCTCGCTGGAACATGGTCCTGCGCTGTCCGCCGAGTTTCGAGTCAACGAGACCCGTTACGAAGCTAGAATATAGAGATTGTCAATGCATTTTTCCATTCGTACTTCCGTAAAGAAGATAGAAAAAAGATCGAGTCTTCGGTAACATCTGCAGAAGACAGGAAACGCCCCACCCAGAAAAGAAAAGAAATTAGAAGCACAAAGTACATACCGACAGAAAGCCGCCGCATAGGTGGCTCGGATCGAGAAGATGGAATTCTTCTGCGCATCGTCATGGAGGATAGCATCCGTCAATAAGGCGGTCGCCTCGACGGGATGGGGGAGGTTGCCTCGCATTTTCCATGCGCTGACCTGTGGAGTGGCCGAGTTAGTTTTATCCTTTCTTTTCTTCATTGTCTCGCTGACATCCAATTGTATGTATGGAGGGATGTTACGACATATCAATAACGGTGGGCATAGTTCACGTACTGTGGCGCAGGCCTTGGATCGCAGGTCCGGTCCATCATATAGCGGCGGAGGGTAGAATTGATTCCGCACCACCAGTAATTGCGATTGCTCCTTCCACGGGGTGAAGATGACTTTGGCCATCTTGAGACTATCTCTCTGGCAATGCCTCGAATGGGTATCACTGAACCAATTCGCACGAGGTCTTCTTTTCTTTGCTGGTCTGGATTGACCTCAAATCTAGACCTTGTATGAAGGGCCGGTGATTTTATTCGACGGCAGAATGGTTTTTCCAGCCGAGGTGTCACCACGTGGACAGACACTGAGTCCGACTCTTCCCACTCCTTCAGCTCCCCCTTCCAACTGCTGTCTACTGAACATACATTCTGTACAAGATTCATCACCATCATAATCTGTTCATCAAATGTTTCATCCTTGAGGATGTTCTCATTCATTGGTGTCTGAACACCTAAGGATTCTCTAATACATAGTCGTCAAAATAAAAAGAAGAGAAAAGAACAAAACAGCTTCAATCAGCCTTCCCAGGGTATTTGGTACATGTAATCGCCGCGCCAGAAACCGAAAATGAACTCCACGCTATGCAATGCTGAATAGCGAATACAGGATAAAATCATAAAATCAAGAAAATGCTTCCGAGAATCAAATCCATCCATAACCATAATTCATACAGGGCTGGCTAGCCATATTGATGAGCGGCTGCGACCCGACCATCGCGGGTTGCTCAAAGTCATTCTCCTCAAAGAAGAATGATTTGTGCATCATGTTTGCGACAGGCTTGACGGGCTGCTGGAGCTGCGTCGGAACTGGAGCCGGACAGCTACCGTGGAGTGGCGCCTCGTCTTGGTTCTCAGGACCTTCATCGTCATCATCGTCTTCGTCATCTTCTTTGTCCTCCTCCTCGTTCGCTGAAGGTGTGAAGGTCTCTTCCAGCTTCAAGCCCTTGCCGGACAGGCCCAGAAGTGAAGTCTCCGTCAATGCTTCGGGGTTGCTGTAAAGGCCCATGCCAACGAGCTCGTCTTCCGGGTCAAGCTTGTTGGATAGCGCATCGGCCTGCGTGGAGCAATCATCATCCGGGCGCTGGATGGGAAGGAACTGGGGGGTCGCTGGGCCCGTCAGGCAGCCTGATGATGGCACACTCTCGTCATAAGTCGAGTCGGCGACGTAGGCGGGAGGCATGCTGTTGTGCATGGAAGCCATGTCGAATGACCAGCAATCAGACATGGGTTCTGCCACGGCGGGCATCGTCGAGGTATTACTCCATGAGACAGGCTCCTCTTGAACGAAGGCAGGTTGCTGAAGCGGCAATTGATCTTGCATCCCAGTGAAGAATGGAAGTTCCTCGACATACGAGGACAGCATGTCGTTGCCTTCCATCACAGCAGGGGCGGTGGAAAGTGGCTGAGGGCACATGTCGACGGCGGCGAAGCTGTCCAGAGTGGTCGAGTTCGCAAAGTACGGAGCTGTCGAGTAGGTGGTAGGGTCCACGACCGGATGCCAACTCATCGGACGGGTGCGACTACTTCTGCAAAAGGCAGACGCCAAAGCAGCAGGGTTGAATGGGGCTTGGTAGCCAGGGTACATAGCCGAACTGTGAGGCATGGTCGTGGTCCTCCGTCTGCCAGCAGAGGCAGGACTGTTGCCGGCACTGCGGGGTTTCGTCACCCGTCCAGTCTGCTTTGGTTTAGGAAAGGCATGGATCATATCGCGAAAGGTCGAAGAGCGCATGCATGGTTGGTTGTTTGAGGCCCAAACTGGGTCGGCGAATGAGGCTTGCGGTTGCCAGCAATTGGCCATTGAGAATATGTGTGGGCGGTAGAGCTATGGAAGAAAGGATAGATACGATCCTGAGAAGGAGGTGATGGTCAATCGTGAAGAGTGAGGTTGAGGTTGAGGTTGAAGAGGTGGTGGTGGTGATGGTGGGCGTGAACATCCATAGATATAAGGAAGGCAGGACGGGGCAGGAGGATCTCCGCTTATGAGTATCAAATACGGGATAGGACCCATGGATGACTGCAGGAAGCAGTAAGAAGGATCTCCGAAGTGATAGACTGGGGTTCGAGACTTATCATCCACACAGATGACACAGGGGGCATGAGGGTCACAAGGCGTTGAGGCAAGGTACGGGAAGCAAGTGCGTGCGTACTTGGGCTAAGGGTAGCCAGTTCCAGTCCCTTAGCTTGGACCCAGATAGTTCGGATGGATAGTTAGATTGTTCGGCAACGGCAACAGCCAAAGAAGTCTAAAAGAGGCAGGGAAAGGACGAGGGAGGGAATATAGTTTTTAATTAATTAATTTTCTTGTAGAAAAGAAAGGAAAAGGAACCTAATTGGGAAAGGGTGATACATGGGCGCTGTGGAACGTAGCCTATGTGAGTATGTATGTACATGGGCACACATTACTTGATCTACCATCCGCCCCAGTTCCACGATCCATTCGGGTTACTAACCACTACAGGTGTGAAGTATTTAAAAGTGTAAAAGAGGGATGGATAGAAAGACACATGTTGGGATTTGGGATGACACGACGTTGACACTAACGAAAACAGCCTAGTCCAGGCTATTGTAGGTTTAGTTGATGATTTAGTTTAGCTTAGATTAGTTGAGTTTCGATGAGTTAGGTTTAGTTTGGTTTAGTCTAGTCACAGGAGACCAGGGCAAGAAGCAAGACATGGGATGGAGAATTGGCTGGTGAGGGATGGATGGGATGGACCACGGCTAGGGAAGGAAGAAGGAACGAAGGAAGAAAGGAGTGAACGGTGATTCAGATGAGCCCATGCCACAGTGCCACTCGATGTGTAGCTCCACTTCACCTGTCTTGAGCCGGAGGCAAAAATGCCTTCTGGGCTACGGATCCATGGATAAGGGAGCGTAGAAGAGAATGGGAGATGGGGGGGGGGGGGGGGGCGGCGGAAGAGGAGGTGACGATAGATGATGATGATGGTGAAAGTGTGGAAGTGTGTCCTATCCAAGTGGGGAAGAAGACTCTCAATGTTGTTAGTGGGGATGATCAAACCCATTGGCCGGTCAGTACTCAGTAGTCAAGTTAAGTAAAGGTGATGGACACGGTCATGGAGACATGGACATGCAGTCCACCGTCTAACAATGGGGAAAAAATAAGAGAAAATAAATTAATTTAGAGTATCCCAATAAAAAAGAGCATACAGTAGGAAAAAAAAAAAGGAAACCGGGGCACAGACACAGAGATCATCATTGGATGGGAAACTGAAATCGGAGGGGCTCTAGCCAGGGAATCCCAAGCCAAGCCACCAGCAAGCACCACAGCAGCAGCAGCAGAGATCATGGCCGGGATGGGAGTGGAAGTTAAAGAAGGAACCAGAAACTGGAACAACGGAGTAGTCCAAGAGACTGGGACATGCCGAAACTAACCCAAACTAATCTAAACTTTCGCTACCGCGCAGTAAGGCCCGAGAGGAAGGGAGTGAGCCCCATGGCCAGTCAGTCAGTCAGTCAGTCAGTCAAGCAGGCAAGCAGTCTGGGGCTAAATGGGAGCAAGCCACACTAGTAAGTTAGTAGTGACTTTAGTTACCTTACCATACACACCTTTCACCTTTCACCTGCGACTTACGAGTAATGGATCATCAGCAGCCTGCATCGCTGCCTTCTCCTACTGTACTCATTCTCCTCTTTCTTGTCCGGGATTGGATGGTGGCTACTCACGGAGTAATGTGTGATCTGTTACATCGGCAGAGACTGCCCAAACCAAACCACTTGGTTCGTCACAAAATGTACTGCTGCTGTTGCCTCAGACATCCACACACACACCCATAGACGGCATAGGGGTACGGTAGGTAATACTGTACTGCCGTGTAATGTCCGTAGTTGATTACGCACCCTTCGTTCCGCCTCCCTCAATCATCATCTTCTTCTTCCCCCGTGCAATGCCGGATGCTCACTCAGCTCAGCTTCAATGTCGGCTTACCAGGGATAGACAGATAGGATGTACCAGTCACTGGCCTGCATTGGGTCATATTGTCTGTCTGCCTAGCAGGGGGACTGTTGGCCTAGCTAGCTAGCTAGCTAACTACCACCTACCTAATACCTATCTACTGTACTGTACGTCCTAGTCCGCAGAGCGCACACGCACGACTCGCACATACCTTCCAGCATGGATCCATCCATCCCTAAGCCTCCTCCCAAGTCCGTCTACGTACGACGACGGTTCGACCGACCATCTACCCATCCAACCGCCCGCTCCGGAGCGATAGACGCCAGGGGACGAAGGAACAGGGGACAGGTAGTTAAGACGAATGTCTTAGTCATTGAGAGGAATACCTCAAGTTGGCAACCTTAGCGGCGAGGATAGCCTGCAAATGACCCACGATCCGACCAGATCATCATCAATCATCACTGACTGTGACCAAAACTTGGAGTTTTGTTACAAGTTGCAACGTTTCCGTAAACGTAAGTCAACCGTGCCCCCCTTCCCAACTCTCACTCAGTCTTGTCTCTGGTCTCGGGCTCTCCTGTCCTCCTGTCTGATCTGATTTCCGTGTCAGCACTAAAGCCACCTCTGTATTACATTAATTACTTACACATGCTCCCTCCTCTCATCCCCTCCGTCTCTCTCTCGCTCCCTCCCCCTTCATCCTCAATCTCCTCGTTCCTTGTCAACCTCCTCTTTGAAGTCCCGTTGTTTGTTCCCCACAAGTTCACCGTTTTCATCGCGTCACAGCGCCCGTTACGCAAGGGTTACAATAATGTTGAAAACGTCCCTTTTCCCATCCCCCCCCCCATCCCTCTTTATCCTGGATCAACTTGTAGGAAGACCAAGCCTAAGCCTGGACCTGAGTACTCTAGCCAGCCCCAGCTCGGCACTTACACCCAGCAAACAAGCAAGCAAGCAAGCAAAGCACGTATCATTCCGACCAAGAGAGCCTGCCAGCCCTTAGTTGCTAAACAGGTGCACGATCCAGATGCCAATGGATCCAATTCCCTCTTTCTGGTTGAACGAGAACCCACCCACCCCAATCGCTCCGTTCTTGTCGCCTTGTCATGGGCATCACCGGGCGCATAGTTATACTTTCTTCTGTCCAAGACACTACACCTTATGTTTCTTAGGCTTTGTGCTTCTATTCCTGTCCAACCAATGGCTCCCCTTCGGGAATCAACGATCTTTCGCCTGTGCTTGACAGGCTACTACTACTACCACTACTACCACCACACTATCAATCAACACCTCGTAAACCTTGAATTCCTAACATGGAAGTTTGGGGCGGATGCAGTGCGTGGTCAGTCGGTCGGTCAAACCGACCCCCTCTCTTCCACTAGTTGGGACCTAAACACAACCAAGCTATTTAGGGGGCGGTGGGCGTTTTGGAAGGAACCGGGCTTCTCACTCTTTTTGGTGGGAGATAGACTAATACGCTCGATCATTATTATGAGGGAAAGTTGATAACGCTTGGTCCTTAGGAACTTAAGCAGAGATGGCAGATGCCAAGAATCGGTCTCTTATCACTTGACTTACGGAGTACATACCTGGACAATGTTATGAGCTTTTTGCCTTGGCCAAGTTCAATCCCCACACTCAGCTCGGCGCTCGCCCGTTGAGTTGTTCAGGTTGTTAGTAATCCTTATCGATCGGCCGGTTCTATTGCCTTGTGGATCACATGTACATGTACATGTACATGTACCTATCGTATCATGAAGACGCCGGATACTTGGGTGTGTATGTGTGACTGAGACGAAGCGGAAAAGACGGAGGATCCGATGTGGGATCAGCAGAGACAAAACCCGCTCGACCCGGGCAAATGCCAGATGCAAAATTTTGAACCGGAAGGAATGAATGACGGGAAGGGAGGGGACAGACGAAAAGAACTTGGAAACACCGCTTTAGAGCTGAGCCTGGAGCGGGAAGGTCGGCTATGGAGGAGGAGAGGATGACAACATCTGGCATATCTTCAATCTCGCCATAAATTGCTCACATAGGCTCGCAATGAAAAGCCCTGTTGAGAGAGAATGCGAGCGGCGCCGGTGGGCGCGAAGACTACGGGATGATGGGGAGATTATGGAGCACATCTGCCAGAGTATTTCCTATAGTTACTGCAACCCAGTCACAGATTGACTAGCTCGAGAGCGAGAGAGAGAGAGAGAAAGAAAAGAGCGCTAGGTTGCCGCCGTGTGCCATTATGACGAGTCCCAGCTGCACGCCCCAGCAGATGGTGCTCCGCAACAAGTCTCCGAGCAAATGACTGCCGGACTATGTAACCAACTAATGATTGGACTCCTTCATAAGTAGTTCGATGATATGAACAAAGGGGGCGGAGGATTAATCCATTGATTAATTTGTACAAAGAGTGAAGGATGGAGACCATTTCCAGAACAAGGGTTGCTACCGGACTGGACCGGATTCCAACTCGACTTTACCATTCCTGGTTAGAGCCCGGGAGGGCCCTCCTCCAGGTACCTGAAGGCTGAAGGCTGAAGGCTGAAGGGCCGAGGTCTTTTGGTCTTAGTACATTTCGTTTTTATCTTTTCTTGGTTTTTTGTTTTATTTTTGCTCTCTGGATTTTATTTTCAACCTTTTTTGGTTCCCTTTTTCGACCCTCTTCCGCTATCTGCCTGGAAAATTGGTCTTCAAGCGAAAGTGCCTAACCCCGTCTGCATCGGGCCAAAGAAGTGGGTAGGGAGAAGAGATGGAGAGGGCCAAATGAACAACTCACCGTACAAGCAGTAGCTTCTTGAGTCCCGTCAAGAGATAATCAACCCGCTTTTGTAACCGATGATCAGATTCGTAAGCCGCATCATCGACGAAATAAAATAAAATAAAAATGTCACCCAGAATTCCTGATCGGCTTCTCAGAGCAGGGAACACAACCCGTCGGTAGTTAGTCGAACCTGCCCCTGTCCCAATTCCAAGCCATGTCCAGCTCTCCGGGGGGGGGGGGGGGGGAAGAGGCGTTGAGTTTCCTTAGTCACGTCGCCTGGGCTGGAACCTAAAAAGAGCAAACGGCCGAATGAACGGCCCGGCAGACATTCAGAAAAGCTCCGTGCGACGGACTGGGCGGATGTAATCTAGACTACATCATATCATTCATTGAACACAACTGATCGGACAATTGAGATCATCGCCCGGCTCTGACTACAAATCAGAACCCGGAGATTACAGGAGGGGCCATCCGAACGCATGTGCAGGGCCCACCGGACTGCAGGGGGGACTGTGCAAAAGGAAAGAAAATAGAGGAACGAACAAGATTCCAGAAGGTCAGGGGTCAGCTTGTTCCTCGCTGACGGGTGTTCGAATGGGGCTGAGAGGGGCAAAAATGGAAAGAATGAGAGAGAGAGAAATAAAAAAAGGAAGAATTTGGGGTGAACATTGAACAAAAAGGCGCCATTTTAGTCAAAGTGGATCTTTCAATGTCTCCGAATCTCCGTCATCGCTGCGGCAGTCGGCCGGGGTTTCCTTAGGAAGTTTTACATGTCGCTGACTCTGGGTCTGAGAAGGAGAAGGTATGGGAATTAGTCAGATGGGCAACGTGTTCCAGCCTGGGCCAAAGAACGATGATGTACGAGACTCAGTACCAACTTGGAACTACTCCTGCCGAATCCCTTGGTGGTCGCGGTGACTTATTGCCTGTTTGCTATAGAGCATTCCATGCTTGATCTGAGATAGTTACAAGCATGGGGAGTTCCACAAGTCAGCTCCTCTCAGCACAAATCCTGTAGACCAGAGTTATGTTGTACTGGTACTCTGAACTCTGACGCGAATTCTACTGTCACCTACGGTACCAGATTATTGCGTCGACGCCCGTACTTCATACGTGCTGATCATTACCGACAGCAGACCCGCTCCTCCGCTTGCAGACAGCCAGCGAAAGGTTGGGGACTCAAGCACTAGCGATCGGGCGCGGTACAGCCCTGCGTTGGCGTTGATTGTCTATGCGTTTGGCGCTTACCGAGAAACAGTCTTGTCGTGTTCGGACTTCGATCAACCAACAGTTTGGATCGGCTTTGGCTCGGTTTGAATGCACCATGTTAAAGGAAGGCAGGTATGTCACATCGCTCACTCGCAATGAGTGCCTTCTTTTTGCTACTACATGAGTGGGATGTGGGCCTGCCAATCTTCATCGACCTCCACGCAGTCGATCTTTTTACCAAGATTCGAGCTCTGTAACGCTGCTCTTCTTACTCAAGTACTCATGTACTCAATGGCGGCTATCAGGGTGGCGAGGATGCGATGGAGTCATGGGAGCGGCCCCCCCAGCCATCGATATCGGATGATTAGATCAGAGAGCATCCTGCTGTGCTACTGGTCTGAGTCTCTACTCCTGAAACAAACACCGGATTGGAGATTAATCAATATCGACATTGATCCATCTGCATGGTGCCCTAGCTTCTCCATAACCAGACCGACGCCTAGCTCATGTACACGGCTCAATTCAGAAACCAGCAAAATAGCGGTCGCCGCCCGAGACACAGGGCGATACATGAGCGGTCTCAGGTCGGAGAAAGTTCACCCTGGCAGGATCGACCAACGACCAACTTCCAGTTTATGAAGATCGCGGTTTAGCCGATCGTTTTTGTCGCCTCCCCGTCACTCTCACGAGTCACAACACCGCGATAAAATGTCTTAGCTTCCCCGCCTCGGTTGTTCGCGCGTTGAGATAGTTGATTCGATTGCTACTACTAATCAATATGCACTAACGTAGTGGCTTTAAATTAGGTCCGAGCGTCCAGGGTTCTGCTACTGGGGAAATGTTTCGCCTGTCTATAGTGACATGTGTGGCTTCGTAATAGGAGAAGCTGGGATCTGGTACTATTGACGATGCCAGCAGCAACATGCAAGATCCATGGTCGCTCTCTCGAGAGCCTCGCATCCTGCGATGTGTTGGTTGACAGGTTCAGTCCGCACTCAAGCCTCTCAGCGACTGCCTTGCTTCATCAAACGAAGAATACAGAGGCTGGAGCACGGGGCTGCAGTTTGAGCTCAGATCAAATCCGCAGCGTTGCGGTGGATCGTGACAGCAGAGCAACCCCAATCGCTTTTGCTTGTTTCTCATGATAATCTCGACTGTACTCATCCACGAAGCTAATCAAAGCCTCGCTCACCATCATTTATGGCACAGCCCACTAGCCTCAAAGAATCCTGTTGCCTTCGGCTTGAGGGCTTTATAGCCAGTATAGAAAAAGCCCTGCGTACTAGCAGAGAAAAATTGGCCGCGTGCCCTGACTGACACCACGATGCCTGAGCTCGTCATGTAACACTTGACCAAGCAGATCGCGCGGCAGGGTACGATTGAACTGAACATAGCCCTCCGTGATTACGTATGGGGACCTCAAGGTGACTACCACTTGAGTGGGTCATGGCTAGGTGCAGCAACAAAGACTGTCGAGCCTGCTCGGACTTCGGACTTCCTCATCAGCCAAAAAAGACCAGCCCTTGAACGAGATGTTGGGTGCATATGAGAGCGATTCAAAGGTGTTATCCATTATCCGCCACATAATGGACATGCGCAATACTATCCGCAATCAGTGATATCCCTCACAGGTGAGTACAGATTGCAATGAATGGGAAGTATCTGCAGGCCGCCATGAGTCAAATGGCATACATAAGTCCATGCATGCACTGCATGCATGGACGGGGACCAGAATAAGGTGTTTTCCGCCCAGCGAATTACGTCGCCCTGGGGCCGGGGGCCCCAGCAGTCTCAATCTTGTTGCGCCGACGCCCAGGATATGCCCGATGGTAAGCTGATTGCGCTCATTGAAAACAGACCAGACAGGTCAATCTCTCTTGTCTCACCACGGAAGCGCCCAATCGTTAGGGGATGCGATATAGGTGTGTATATGAGTACAAGTACTGTACAGCACATATGATCGGCAGCATTCTGAATGTAGGCTCCTAGAATGGACGCCTGCCCCTCAGTACTGCCAATATTGCTGCAGCATTCTTGCTATTAATTATTGCATTGTTCAGATCTAAGTAGGGTCCAAGGTATCACAGAATGTGGTCAGTGCTTAGGTTTGTCCTACATGTCATCGGGCCAGCAAGATGCAACCAATCAATGGGAGATACAGTGGAGGGGGTCTGGAACCCTAATCCTGGTCTATTACTAGACTACAGAATCGACCTCCCTCCCAGGTCGTCTAAGGTACCTAAAGTGGGTGCATTATATGGAGGAAGGCAAAGACTGCAACATGACTGGGTAGACTGTCAGGCCACCACTCACTTTCACAGTGTGACTGTGTCAGGCATGCATAGTTTGATGCGGGCAAGGGGAGTCTTCCGGGAGCGACAGACATGCAGCCTTTGCAGAGAGCAGCGAACGGATTGTGGAGACCACCTGACCGGCTGGGACTTGGACTTGAGTTCCAGTGCACCATTCATTGCCTTAAAGGCGGCTGCTTCAGCCTATTGTCTGTCTGTCTCCTTGGGAGGGGGGCACTTTTAGCATCCTTAACATCGTCAATACTACTATCACCACCACAATTACGTCCTCCTGATGTATCATCGCCGTCACCCTTGGAAGGTGGTCTCCGCAGTTGCTTACGCGATACCTTACTCCGTAAGTAAGCAGACCTAGTCTAGGGATACGAGGCGCCTGGTCGTTTCACTGCCCCTGGCAACCCGGATCTAGTCAGCTGTCCGAAAACACTTCGATCTCCATCCCTACTGGGTGGGGAGTAGAATCAGCGGATCCCACTTATCCCTGAGAACACGATGCCGGGACGTGACTGCCATTGCAGGGCAATCGCGAGATGGGGCAGAGCGAACTTCGAAGACCAAAAGAATAGAAGAAGGAAAGAAAAAAGCGAATTCGAATGGAAACTATATCCACATTGACAGATCACTATTTAAGGATCGGCCGTAAATCGCACCAGACCCGACGCACCGTGACCCGACTACAGTCAATGATAGTCGCCGCGGGTTCCACCAATGTATTACCGGAACAGGCAACGAATTCAAACCACCTACTGCACCACCACCTGCAGGCACTTACAGTACTGGGCACTCCCCACATTGTTTGGCTGCTGTTGAGCAACCTGAGGAGTTACTGTTGCTGCTGCTGTTGCTGCTACTGCTTAAGATCCTGGCTGCATTGTCACAATCGATCAAAGTGGGGAAATCGAACACTCTCTCTCTCTATCTCTCTCCTTTCTCTGTGTCCCTGTTTGCCCGCATCGAGAGAGAATTTGCCTTCTACTAAGCTACTGTTACTCCTGTACACCGTAGAACGAGGGCGGGGGAGGGGGAAAATTAGCTGAGGTTTAATTCCAATTTGGCATTATTCCTCATTCGCTTGCATCTGCATTTTTGCCTCCCGTCAGCGCCCATCAATCGGATTCTCGGACCCTCATTCGCGAGGGATTCGCCGATGCGCATCGGCAAGCGACGGGTTCGATAAAATATGGACACTATGATCATGCTCCACTAATCCACTCATCTGGGGGTCGAGAGTCACTTAGTCAACTACCAATGAAGACTGTTCAAGACGTCTGACCGTTGGTGGGGTCAGGCTAGTGTGTCCCATCGAGCAAATGATGCGACAGAAATCCACCATCTTGTCAACCCGGGGGGGGGCAGCAGGTCCACTTTATCAAGCCGGTCTTGCCATGCCATGGGATCTGTATCTAGCTTGGGGCTTGGGGTGGGAGAAGGGAGGGGGGTTACGGATAGTCGGGTCGCAGACGGACGTTGGTTCTGGCGGTAAAGCCCAATAACCCTACTGAATGCGGTAAGGTGGGTGTCTGTTAGGTTGTTTCTTGTCTCTTCAAGTGAACGCGCTTAGTCCGGCCGGAGTCATGCGCCGTGTTCTTGAGTCTTGAGTCTTGAGTCTTGAGGCCTCTCTCTCTCTCTCTCTCTCCTCTCACCGCAGCCCTGTTCCACTTCCGAGGTCCATGTCACTCACTCACTCACTAACTGCTCTCATATCCACTCCGACTCAAATTAGCCTTTTTACATGGGCAGTGGTTTTTTTTTTTTCTTTTCTCCTTGAGTGAGGCTTGGACGATGATTTCTTTCTTCCCTTCGTGCTAGTCATCTCGTCGTCTCCTTCTTCCCATCTGGGATAAGGTCGACCATTGTCTGGGTCTGGGAGGATTCCGTAGAAGTTTAGAACCCCAAGTCCAAGATCCATCGTATGGACCACCGTATTTCGTTCGGGCGACTGGAGTTCGGAAAGCCACATGGCTGACTATGCATCCCGCTTCAAATAGTCCACTCCACTCATCTGGGACCTCTTCTTCTTTTAGGTATTTTTGGGGGCCTGCTGATCGATTGATTGATTTTTTCGCTGTTTCGCTGCCGCCGGTCTGGGGTCGGAGTATGTAGGTAAGGTACGGCAAATAGGAAACGGTCTACCAATGCAAAACCGAGGCGTCCGTCTGGTGAGTGAGTAATCCAGCCGGAAAGAAGACAGACAGACAGACACATCCGAATCAATTCGCATTCAACTCCTTGACATGATCCTTGTCTCTGTGTTTATCCTTGTGCTTTTTCGCGGGGGGACCAAGAAAACAAAAAGGTAAAAACAAGTTTTGCAAGGCCCGTGTCAGTTCGAAGAGGTCAGTTCAGGAATCATCTGTAAAGTGTAAACGAATGAGGGGGCAAGAATCCAAACGGGAGCCGCGGGAGTTTGACCGGCGGGAATCTCGAGCAGCAGCAGCAGTTTTTCTAGTCTATTGATTATTTTAGGGCAGTGGATCCCGGATTATTCGGTGGCTGGCAACATGGCACGTTGTCGGTTGATGACGATCTCTTTTCCCCCTCCTCCTCGGCATTAATCTATAGAACGAAGGTCAAAGATGGAAACGGAAAGGAGTGGCTGACTGTGGCTTTGGACCTCTGTGCCATGTTTACTTCCTTAGTCGTACTGAATAACTAGATCGCGGACCTTGGCTCGTTTGGGGAGGGGAGTTTATTGAACCTTCGCTATAGCCTATAGGTAAGCAAGACTAGACAAGTTCGTTGCTTGTGCTTGTGTGCTGTTTGTTTCCTCATGACACCTTTCGAGTTCAAGCTCATTCCCCGGAAACCATGGTTGAGTGCCGCTCTCTCCGGGCAATGCTCGATGGGCGTCTGGACTACGCATGTGCCGTGTGCTTGCTTGAGGGAGAGAGAAGGAGATGTGGGGAGGAGGGGGCAAGGGATGAAGACGTTGCAACAACGATCGATCAATCAATCATTCCATGTCTCTTATCCTGGCTGTGGCTGGAATCTGTTCGGCTCCCTGCAGATCTCCTGGTGATACGAATGATGACACAACCAGACACTAACCAACTAGTTAACTAACTATCGTTCGGGGGGAAGTTGCTTGAGAATGTGGACGGAACTGCATTGATCACCATGTGGTCGAAGTGGCAACTTCTTTTCTCTACCGCATTTACTTTTCCCTTCCTCCATCCTTTCTTTTCGCCTCATGGGGATGGAAGGCCCTCCTCCTGGTAAATGGATGCTGCCGGATCTCCATCCATCCAGCACAGCCCGTTCGTATCCAGAACCGCCAATTCCAATCCCGCGATGTTCGACCGACGGATGGATCACTCTTAGGCATCATCATAACTCATCTCTCTCGGAGCGGAGCATCGCAACATCAACATGAGACAATTGCGTCTCTGGTGTTACGTGGACTGGGACTTCACGATGCCGAAGTCCTTAGAATGGCCCTTGTGTGTGTTCTAATAATAACGAGCGGTTCGCGGGTCTCTCTCATCTTCTCTCCAGATGCCGGGCAGAGCCATAGTTAACAGCTTGCTTGCTTGGCCAGCCAGCCCCAAGCCCCCCTCCCTCCCTACAGTATGGTTGTAAATCGATGTTGCAGATGCAAGTAAGTGGTTACTGTGATTGTTCGCTTTATCGCTCCAGACCTAGTCATGATGGGAGCAAGGTCGCTCTGTTCTTTGTTGGTGGGACATGTGTAACGTGAGATGCCGGCAGAGCTTGCTGGGTAGAGCTGTTTCGGAGGCTTAATGGGCCCCCCATGATGCAGGGTCCTTTCTTCTGCTAGGAGGGTTGAGTTGTTTCGAGGTGTTTGATGCTTTCTGGATGGGCGTCGTCGCCGTGGTTTGATGGCGCTCGTCCCATGTATCCTGCAAGGACGCATTGGAAAATGCCCCGGTTATCACTTCATATCCATTGATTGGTATCTGAGGGTACTGGGTGTTTGTATGTATGTAGCTATCGTCACGATTGGTATGTGAATGCAGTAGTTTGATGCTTGGATTATGTATTCAAGCTTGATTCTATGGGTAAGTAGGGATGAGTTTGCTTTTCGATGCTCATCATGCACCTGCTCTAAACGGGGGCGGAGATACCCGGTGTCAGGAAATATATATCTTGAACCCCAGTAATATTGCTCTTGGCGGAGCTCTAGAGCTCCGACTTAACATACCAGCCGAAATCACTGTACTCAGACTGCATCGACACGAAAGGCTCCTTGGGCGCCAGGCGCTCATACATCGCAGTCGATACTAACCACCACCATGACCGGCCAGCATAAGCGGTGTTCTTTGTCGTGTGGGTGAAAGACGCCGGAACGGTGCAACGACGTCATAGCCGCAATTACCCCGATCCGATCGCGACCATCGACTTCGCATTAGTTGATTCCAAGTCACGGCGGTCCCCCAGTGTCAACCCCCTACAGGCCGTCGAATCTACACAGACTGGCCTCAAGCAGCAATTATGGATAAAGGTTTCGGACAAGATGATGCGGTAGGTTAATCAATTGCGGAAGATGACCACGGGGAACTGACTTGACTTCAGGTGGGAGGGGCAGATGGCGAATTGGACGACCCGAACCAGGTGGAGGTAAACCATTGAACATTTCGCATACCAACCACCACGCAGACAGGAGCGACTCGAACTGACTGTCTGGAATCGCCTCGTTAGGTTGTGCTATACCCGGAGTCCAGCCACCGTCGCAAGTCGTCCCTGGTCATGGCGGACGACCCCAAGACACGACCGAACCTCTCGTTTCCGGACGAGACCACCGCGTGCTTCGTACATTCCCTGATCGCGGGCGAATGGGGGGACCCGACGAACCGAGTCAAGGAGGTGAAGGGCTGCACGGCTAAGGACAACGAAGCGCTGAACGACGACGCATCGGATGACACCGAGAACGACATGTCGGTGGCCGAGAAGGCCATGATGCAGTCGCGGCACCTGACTAAGAAGCAGCTGTCGGACATGGCGTGGAACGTGCGCAAGCTGTCCAAGAAGCTGGACAGCGTCAATCTTCGCCTCACCGTCAAGACCGTCTTCCTGGTGACCAAGGCCGGCGACCAGTCGGTGATCGGGTCGACGAGGGAGGTGGCCCGCTGGCTGCTGTCCAAGGAGCGCGACACGCCGTATATCGTCTACGTGGAGAAACGCCTGGAGTGCGACCCGGAGTTTAGCGCGACGCAGATAATCAAGGATGAGCCGTCGGCGAAGCACAGGCTTAAGTACTGGGACCATAACCTCGCGGCGGAGCGTGCCCACCTGTTCGACTTTGTGATTACCCTGGGAGGCGATGGCACAGTGTTGTTCACAAGCTGGCTGTTTCAGCATGTCGTGCCCCCCGTGCTCTCCTTCGCGCTTGGGTCGTTGGGCTTCTTGACGAAGTTCGACTTCAATCATTATCAGAATATCCTGACGACGGCCTTCAAGGAGGGCGTCGTGGTCAACCTGCGACTACGATTCGAATGCACCATCATGAGGAGTAACCCGCTACCGGACGGCTCGCCGGCGAACGCCACGAAGCGGGATCTGGTGGAAGAACTGATTGGGGAGGAGGCTGAGGACACATTGACACATAGGCCTGACAAGGTCCTTCAAATATTGAACGATGTTGTTCTGGACAGGGGGCCTAACGCAAGTATGTTCGGAGATCTCGATGCACCGGCTATAATGGTTGAATGCTAACGACTGTGCCAGCAATGTCCTCGATCGAGCTGTTTGGGGACGATGAGCATTTCACTACGCTCCTTGCTGACGGTGTCTGTATAGCTACGCCTACGGGGTCGACCGCGTACAACCTGGCAGCTGGAGGATCTCTCTCGCACCCAGATAACCCGGTCATCTTGATCACCGCGATCTGTGCTCATACGCTATCGTTCAGACCCATCATCCTACCAGATACCATCGTCCTTCGCATGGGAGTGCCGTATAATGCCCGGGCCAGTTCATGGGCCAGTTTTGATGGCAGAGAGAGGCATGTTGTTCCGGCGAATGCTGTTAAATGTCTGACTAATTTGGAATATAGGATCGAATTACACCCAGGAGACTATGTGACCGTGTCCGCATCCCGATACCCATTCGCCAATGTGTTGCCCAAGGGTCGACGAGGCGACGACTGGGTCCATACTATATCAAAGACACTGAATTGGAACTCGAGACAAAAGCAGAAGTCCTTGGACCCACCACATCATGATAAGAGTGGAAAATAAGCGATCCAGAAAGGCTCAGGCCAGGCTCTGATCCAGCTTCTGATACATGAAAAAAAGATCACTTGGCGACATTGATATTATTATTATTTTATTTTTATTTTTTTGGCGCGGCGCTCTGCGACCATACATATTGATCAAATTGGAGGACGCTGTATAGACAAGATGTTCTAGATAATTTTCTCATGTAATAACAAAAGCCGGTCGGCAGTTTCCATGAGTCATGGAAAGTGAATCGAAGGTTCTTTTCGTGGGCTGTGGACTGTGGAGGCTGCGGTGAAGTTTTTTTTCTTTCTGTCCAGAAGCTTCGTATGGGTCGGCGGGTTACCGGGGCAGCCTGGGGCCGACTATAAAAACCCCTTCCCGCACCGAAATTTTCTTCTTCTTCTTCATGCATCTCAACACCTCAGTTGAGCCCAACACAACGCCAGCGACATGCCAACCAGTGCCTTCCACTGAAGTTTTATGTGACTTTCATGGAAAGAGGCAAGTGGGGAGAAGGAAGAGGACATACATTCTTGACCTGTTCGCAAGTCACTGAATCATGGATGCATTTATATTCGACTAATGTGATGGTAAGCTACCACTTTTTCTTTTCTACCACGCCCTCATGACCAACGGCCCTTCGGGGCTCTTATGATGAAAACTTTTCCTACATTCGCAGTTTCCACGCTAGCCGTCGCCATGAACCCATCATATAGACGTGCTCTGTGCGCAATACTTCCTTGGATGTCTGACTTGTTGGTCATAAATCGGATATGATTTATCAACGTGCCATGTTACGAGCATATGCTAATTTGCTTGTGCAGTTTAGGTTCTAGCTTAGCTGCCGATTCTTTTGAGTGGAAGTCACCGAGCATTTTCGCAATGCACCTTTCAAATAGCACAAATGAGAATTTCTTTTCCCACAAAGATGGATTCTTTTCGTCAGGGCTGTTGCTCGAGATATCGTACATTGTATCACGTAGCTTTACATGTATCAGCTGTTCAGTCTGTAGATTGCTCCTTTTGGTTAAGAAATTGTAGGCAGACTGAAAGAGGGTACTTAATTCCCAGAGGCCATCACCGACCGAGCCGAGCCCGCATGAAGCTATCCCTCAAATTGCGTTCCGCGTACATGTGCCTCCCCGTATAACCTCTATCAAGCTCACAATACTTATCGCCCACATCACATATTATATGAAGCAAACTAATGTGTATCAAAGCACATACGACCACAGGGTGTGGAAAACAGGGCTTCCCGTCCGCTCAGCCGTACTTAAGCCACACGCCGGGAGGTTAGTAGTTGGGTGGGTGACCACCAGCGAATCCCTTCTGTTGTATGTTTTTGCTTGTTTTTGAGCTGAGTAACCAACCAATCCCTACCTCACCCGCGGTCATACACAAAACCAACACACACACACGCCATAATGGCCCAACCCCCGCGCCACGCGGCGATGCTATCCCTCAGCAACAGCAACAGCAACAGCAACAGCAACAGCAACAGCAACCTCTCCACGGCAAGCGACAGCAGACAACCCGCACACCTCGCGACGGCCTCGCATTCCAGCACGGGGCTCCGCGTCCCCTCCAACCGGAAAACCATCTACGACCGCCATCTCAACCGCAGCCGGAATGCGGAACTCAGCCGGGCTAGCTTCGCCTTCTTGTTCGCTGAGATGGTCACCTATGCCCAGCGGCGGGTGACGGGGATTCAGGATCTGGAGAGACGGTGAGTGTGCGAGCGAGAGATGGGGGGTTTCTTCCTGCAGTCATGTCCGTGTTTCGTTCCCCGTTCCTCAGCAACAACAACCGCATCACGTCAATAGAATGCACATAATTCAGGACACGAGGGATAGACCAGCCAGAACGGACAGACAGACAGGCGAAACTAACGGACTGTGCCCTCTGGGATGTCTAGATTAAACGAACAAGGCTATCCGCTCGGCCTCCGACTACTGGACCTGCTCTTCTACCGCACGATCTCAGGCTCGACCTCGTCGGCGCTGTCCAGCTCCTCGTCGACATCGGCCTCGCCGCCCAACCGCCCGCTGCGCATCCTGCCGCTCCTGCACCTCATCCACGGCCCGCTGTGGCGGCTGCTCTTCAACCGGCCCGCCGACGCCCTCGAGCATTCCGTCTCGCCCGACACGCCCAATGAGTACATGATCACCGACAACGACCCGCTGGTCAACACGTACATCAGCGTGCCCAAGGAGATGAGCATGCTGAACTGCGCCGCGTTTGTGGCGGGCATCATCGAGGGTGTCTGTGATGGCTGCGGCTTCGAGGCCAAGGTCACCGCCCATAACCAGCCCACTGAGATGTGGCCTGGTCGAACGATATTCTTGCTCCGATTCGGGGAGAGTGTGATGGAGCGTGAGAAGGTGTTGGAGCGGGCGGGCGTGAAATAGATGAAGTAATCTATGACCTGGATGTCACGGCTCACGGCTTGTTGGGGGATGCGCCGCTGGTGCTCGTATATGGGGATACTGCGAGGAGGGTCTCACGCTCTGGTATTGCGGGCTGGGCTGTGTGATACGCTGGAGCGGGTTGGTCCTAGACGTGGCCTATGTTGCATTTACAATGGCGTTCATGGAGTCTTTGGTCGTGTCAGACATACGTTCAGACGCGATGTCTAATCTAGTCGACCACACACCGAGGCATCAGGTGCCTCCTTAATAGATACAGGAGGAAAAAAAGAAACGTCAATTCCCCATATGCAACACATAAGCGGTGCCCCATCTATGCTCTCAAAATACCCAACAACGCCAATAGGATAGAATAACATTTTCATTGCGAGCCAGCTCTGGCTAATGTGACGTCGCATCCTCCATTCGTCTTCGTTTCTCGCGATCGTCGTAGGGCGAAGGGCTCCGTTTCCTGCGGCCGCCTGCGTCCGGTCTATAGCGGTCTGCGGAGCGATCCCGACTCCGATGACGCTCCCTCCGATCACCATATCGATCTCTCCTAGGCGAGTGTGACCTCGACCTCGACCTCGACCTCCGCCTCTCGCGAACAACCGACGCATTCGCACCAGTTGGGCCCCGCGGCCGTTCGTCCGGCATGAATCTCTCATCGGTGACCCCGAGCGGAGCGTCATTCCGGCGACCAAAGCGATTGGAGACGCTATCGCCAAAGCGGCCGGTATCCTCGGACCTGAGATCCTTGTAGCGAGTGCGACCTTTCTTGCCCAGCTTGGTCATATCGCGTATCTGCATGTACTCGGGGAGGGTCTCGCGCGAGACATCGTCGGCGAACCTGGCGCCCATAGCATTGCGGCGATCCAGGCCCTCGCGCTCCATGTCGTCGCGGAAGAAGGCGCCCTTATGGAAGTAGCGCTGCATGTAGCCGGCCTGGCCGCGGCTGGCCTCTTTTTCTTCTTTCTGGCGGGCGACGAACTCGCGGTCCTCGCGCTCGCGCTCCTCGGCTGTCAGGTCGCGGCGGCGCTCGACCTCCTCGCGCTCCTTCTCAGCCGCCTCGATCGCCTCGCGCTCGCGCTTCACCCGCTTCAGCTCGCGCAGCTTCCACGCCGCGTACTCGGCCTCCGGATCCTTGCCATCCGTGTCGTCGATCGCCTCCTCGTCGCCCACCTCCAGCTCGTCGTCGTCCCACGCCCGGTTCGCCTGGCTCCGCGCGATCGCGTCTTTTTCGAGTTGCTCGCGCACGAGCGCATCGGCTTTCTCCTGTCGTTGGGCGCGGCGCGCTTCAGCCTCAGCGGCCGAGTCCGCGACGTGGTCGGGCTGTTGTTTTTGTGTATCGAGGTTGTTGGTATTGGTGTTGCGCTTGTCCTTCTTGATGAACGTCGGTCGTAGCAGGACTCGGCGGGGGGTTTCTTCTTCGGAACTGCTTTCCTCGTCGCTGCTTTCCTCCTCTTCGTCCTCCTCCTCCTCCTCTTCTTCAGATTCCTCTTCGGATTCAATTTTCACCCCCCGCGCAGCAACTCTAGTAACACCCTTGACTCCATCGCCAGCAACAGAGCCCAAGCCCACCGCAGCCTTCCTTCCCCCCTCCTCGTCATTGTCATCCTTCTCCTCCTCCTCCTCATCCTCCGTAACAAACCCCTCCTCATCCTCCTCCTGTTCCTCTTGTTCCTCAACCTTCACCCCCTTGGTAACCGTACTCTGTCCCGCAGGGAAAGAACTAGCCTTCGGCCTCGACGCCGCCGCCCGCCGCAGCTGTTCCTGCCGTCGACGCTCCTCCAGCTCGCGCTGCCGCTGCTCCGCATCATCGTCTCCGTCTTCCTCTTCGTCGGACGAGGGCTCCTCGGCGATCGCTTTGCCGGGGCGGTAGCGGTTGGGTTTCAGTGGGTTGGCGGTCATGCCGCGGTGGTGGGAAGGGAGGGGGGGAGGCATTTTGGCGGTTTGCAATCAATAGGAATGAGATGAGATGGATTGGTTTAATTGAGCATATGTGTAGAAGGTTTGCGCAGATTGCGCTGCTGCTGCTGCTACTGCAGTTGATAGAAGAGTTGCGTTGAGTTGGTAGTATCGCTCGTGGCGCAGTTAGGCTAAACTCTAGAGCTTTGAACCGCCGGTGGCGCCTAAGGCACCTACCCACTTCCAATCAACCGTTCTGAAGGAACTGAGAGGGGATGATCACGTGTGTTCGCGTCCCGCGCGGCGCGTTGAAACTGTGCCCTCCCTCACTTATACCAAGTTAGTAGAAGTTGCCATACCACTCTGCATGTAATCGATAGCCACCCCCCCCCCCCCCCCGAATAAAAGATACACCTCCCCCTTCCACCCCAAATTACACCAACAGAAAGAAAGAAAGAAAGAAAGAAAAAGAGAAAATGTCCCTACAAACCCCCCGCGTCCTCCCCGCCCACCTCCACGCCTTCCACACCTCCTCCTCCACAAAACACCACACCGTCCGCATCCTGGGCACCGTCTCCGCCCTCCGCGGCGACACCGCCACCATCACCTGCGGCGCTGATGAGGTCACGCTTATCCTGAAGCCCGATTCGCATTTGCAGATGGGCAAGTTGGTCGAGATTATTGGGAAGGTTACCGATTTGAATGAGGGGGTGCGTTTCCTTTCCTTTTTTCCTTTCTCTCCCTTTGGCTTTCATATGGGGTTGGGGTTAGTTGGATGGCGGGACAGATTGCGTTGGGTTGAATTTGGACTGGCTAGTTGGCTAGCTAGCTAGCTAGCACCAACAGCGCACTATCATGCCTACAAGGATAGCATGCTAACCACATCTTACGAAACACAGGGAATCGGAATCCGCGTCCTCGGAAGCACGGACTGGGGGAACCCGGCTGATTGCGGTATGTTTCTTCCCAGTAGTCTGCTGCTGCTGCTGTTGATTGTTTGAGGTATTGGATGCTGACCTTAGCGCAGATTACAAGATCTACGAGCAGGTTGTCAATGCGACGCATAAACTGAAGCCGATTTTCTATGATGAGTGAGAGCGATATCATTCGAGAGTGATAGAGTTAGCTGGTGAGAAAGAGGTGCTGCAACGAAGGTTGGCGTGATATACCCTGTGATGATTTGGGAGAGAATTGTTGATGTCTGTGGTGGTGGTGTCGTTTCTGCTGTTATAATGCCTTGACTGTTGAATTACTTACGTCTATCTTTGTGGGCGCATCTCGAATCGGGAAAATGGCTGGGTGTAGAGGTGTAGAGTTCAGCGTCTAAGTCATCTATCCTACTTCACTTTGAATAACTACATCCAGTCACACTTCTGATTGTTGAATTTCATTGCTATGGTCCTATTGACCTGGTATCTACTTTGGTATCTTAGTATCCGATCCCTTCCCTGATTCCCAATCCTCCCATCCCTCCGTTGTATTGCCTTAGCAAACAGAAAATCCATATAAAACCAAGGACCCATACAAAAATGTGATCCATACAAAAAGAGTGACAATCGGACGCGATCATCACTTGTATTCACCGAACGCCGTCGCTAAACATACTGAAAGAAACTCGATAAAGAATGTCGGGCCTCATCACATGAAAGATAAAAGAAACTCATTAAACATCATTTGCACTTGGCTGTGCTTTGGTGCTGGGAGACTCGTCCACAGCCTTGTCCTTCGCGCCGAGCGGCGTCACGGTCTCCGAGTTGAGAGCATCCGAGCTGAAGAACCCGGAATCGAGCACGTTCGTTTCGACATAGTTAAAAATATCAAACTGGTTGTTCCTCTGGAGATCCGGATCCGACATGAGCGCGTTGAGCAAATCCCGCGGATCATCCCCACTCGCTCCGGAATCTCCGTTCACAGGCTCGCCATCGGAACCAGTGGGAGAGACGTAATCGGACGGAATCCAGTCGGGCCAGTTGCTACCCGATGCACATTTTTCGATTCCAAAAAGCGCATCGGTGGCGGCTGCTGAGGGTGCATCTGAAAAGATATCCACGATCATGTTATCCATCCCCTCGAAAGTGCCGAAAGCATCGATAGGCAGCTGAAGATCGCCCAAAGCCGAGCGCGACTGCTTGGGGGTCTTGTGCTGACGTGGCATGGGGCCGGGGCTGCTCTGGATCCGCTGAAGTCGTTGTGCAGTGATTTTGGTAGGAGACGTATCGCCGCCGAGTCCCCTCCGAGCCTTGGAGGAAGGCGAGATGTACGGCAGGGAAAGGCGCTTCTCGCTCAGCAAGTTCGACCGCTGGTTGCGACGGCGAGGGGTCGGGCTGACAGGCACGTCGAAGCCGAAACTAGGACTCTCGAAGAGCGCGTCCAGATTGGTAGTAGTCTGGTTTTCTTTGTCATCAGGTTGCTTCTCGGCCGGCCGAGAACTGCGCGGGCTGCGTCGTGGGCTGTTGACGCTTGAGTCACCCAATGCTCTCAACGGTCCAGCCTCATTGTGGGAGTTAGGAAATAGCACTCTTCTCACTGACTTGGGAGTAAGAGCATTCTCGCCCGCCGCCGGAGCATTGCGCGACCGAGCATTTCTCGCAGGACTAGACTGGATGGCTTCGCGGAGAGCGGCCGCGGGATCTTGCTCCTGCCAGCGACTGCCCGCAACGTCGGTGGATTTGCGTGGCTCCAGGCTGTTGGCACGGCGTCGCTTACCGGGCTGCTCCTGGGACTCATCGTTCTCTCGCTCGTGGTTGTTCTCAGTCTCGTTGCTGTCATTATCACCACGGGGAGTGGGATCGTCCACCGCGGGCGACGAAGCGTCGGACGCCCCCGGAGAGGACTCATCGGCTTTCGAGGAATCGGCGCGGGCACGATGCCTCGTGGCGGGGTTGTTGTTGTTAGTCGAGAGCGGGCCGCCTCCCTTGCGGTTCCTGGGAGGGCGCTTTCTCTTGTTGCTGGCGGTCTTGTTCCATTTGTTTTCCGGGCGCATGCACTTGAATTTGTGGAGCCAAAGACCACAGGCTTCCCTGGATGTTAGTACGCACAAGTCAAGAGCTGAGCAGGTAACACTTACGGTTGCAAAGGAGAACCTGAACAAAGTCGTTGTCAGTGTCAGCGAGGCTCTTCTTGTAGACCTTGAATTTGGTGACCTTCTCCTGATCGTCCCGTTCAACAGCCTGCCAGAACAACATGGTAGGGTCCTTGGTCAGTTCTTTGGCATCATCTTCGTTGCCCTCAAACTCCTTCGACCACGCTCTGCGCCAAGTAGGAGTTTCAATGGCACCACAATTCTCGCAGTAAGGCGGTACCTGGCCGCTCTGGATGCACCGATCGAGACGTGCCTGAACCTGTCGCAACCGGCGCGCACCAGCGCCGCTGCGAATCTTGCCATTCTCGAGCACTGGCTGCGGGGCTGGGGTTTCGGCAGAATTGAAGTCACTCATGGGCCCGGTCCAAGCCTGGGGGTTCTGCGGGTTCAGTTGAGAAGGCAGGATCGGATCGCTTGCAGGAATGGCACTGATAAGCTGCTCCAGCTCACTCTGCGACATCGGTGCAGGTGCAAGTGGCTTAGGAGCCTGTCTCATACTAGCCCGAGAAGACGGCCTCGAGCCTGCATTGCTGGCTGGGGCACGAATAGGTGCAGATGCTCTTTCCTTGGTAGGTTGATCCGGAGCGTCGCTGGCGGAGAAATTCTCCAGATTGGGGGGTGCCGTGATGGGCGAACTAGGGTGTACAGCAGGACGGACAGTTCGTTTGGCTCTGGCCGCGGCGGCCGAGACAGAGTCGTCCAGAGGGGTGCCGATTTCTTCGTCTAAGAGATCATCCATTCCACCGCTCATGAAACCCGAGTCCGCCATGGGCGGCAGAACAGGGCTAGAGCGGTTCGGGAACCCACAGTCGAGAACAGGAGGCGACGACGGCATACTGAAAGACGGCTCGAACAGACCCTGATAACGAGACTCCGGGGACTGATTATCGCCAGTGGGGTGATCATCGCTCATAGGATACGGGGAGGTGTAAGGCGTGTGTAGAGAGGACTCGCGGAGTAAGCTGGGCGGAGGTCGTGCTCGACGAGAGAAATCGGGTGCGTTAGAAATAGGAGTGGGCGGGCGGACCGGCTCTTCGTTCGAGTTGTGAGCAGCAGCAATAGCTGGGTTGACCGGGGTAGGGCGATGAATGCGTACAGAGGCAGCAGTGCTTGCGGCGACCCGCAGAGAACTGGGCTGTCTCTCAATGTTCAAGTCGGATTTTCCAGGCCAGTCCGCACGATACAACTTGGCCCGCTTGCGAGGTTGCTGCTCCGAAGACTCGTCGCAGCTGCCGTAGCCTGACTGGATGGATCCTCGACGACTGCCGTACCTGGGTAGTTCCGAGTCACGCATCGACGCACTGGAGGAGGGTCGGATGGCATCGTTGTGCAGTCGGTCTTGCTGGTGCTGAAACTGCTGTGTTTGTTCCTGTTGCTGCGCGGGGGTGGGAATCCTGCTGATGGGTCCGAGCGCCGATTGCGAGGGGGAAACTGATCGAACAGAGGCATTGGCGGCCATGGAGGGGAACTCTCTTGGCGTTGATCCCTCGCTGAGCAATCGGTGAAACCTTTCAATTCCAGCATGATCCATCGGTGACGCTATGGGGTCCGGCTGTTGGTCGCGGGGAGACACCAAACCCGGGTTTTGCCGCACAAAACTCGTCCAGGCCTGGGCGTCGAATTCGTGAGGGATGACGTTGCTCAATTCCCGGTACCTCTGCATGCTCTCGAGATACTCGCTCTGCAGGACGGTGGGGACCGGCACCAATCGCAATTTGACCTCCAATGTCTCCTGGGCACCCTTCGAAAACAGACCCAGCACGTTCTTGCACACCCGACCGGTGACCATAGTTTTCGACTGGTGGGCGGGGGCATTGGGGGTGGGAGACGCCGAAGCCAGCACCCACGACAGCATTCCCTGACCGACCAAAGGCGTCTCATACTCGGAGTAATCGTAGGCGTAAACAGTGTAATCTTGTCCGAGCTTGGCAACCAGTTCCGGACTGTGACGATGAATGAGTACAACCGCCGACGGACCGGCCCACCGTGAGCACTCACCTTGCCGAGACGATGGCCTGAATGCATGTTTTCAGCTCGATGACACCGATTTGCAATTTCTCGTCGAGAGCAGCGGTCTGAATGTCGAGGAGATGAGGCCATCGGGCCAAGCAATTGGTCTTACTGGCATCATCGAATGTGTAGAGCACCTTCACTATAAAGGTTGGAACCGGTTAGTGAATGACCGTGGGGTGACGGGTAGCAGCAGTAAATAGGTGGGGAGACATACGCCTCATAGGCCGGACGGAAATTCCGTCCTGAGATTCCATGCCACCAGTTCAAGCGAATTGATCATAAGCAGAAGCAAAAGGCCAAGAAGTGGTGTTTGGTGTTGATAAGTTGTTTGTAGAGAGCGAAGTCGTTGTCAGCTGCACCAGTTGGGCGGGGGTTGCGGTCGAGTAGAACGGCACTGGAAGGCACCGGCTTCGATGATCGATGTCGAAATTGAAGCAAGGTAGCTTAAACCAGTGTGATCGACCACTCAGAACGGTCCGAAAGGCGATTGCATCGACCGGGAGAATGCACAGGAATGTGTGTATGCACGGCAGGACGCGGGGAAAGGCACTGAAGGAATGCCAACGCGGGACGAAGAAGCGTGAAAGGAGGGGAGGCCGTTAAGAACTCGAGGCATGGGATGGAAGGAGAAAAGTGGAAAAAGAGAGTTGTGCGAGAGAGACAGAGAGAGAAACTCCTTTTTTCTTCTTCTCCTCTTCTTCCACTTCACCAGCTAGCCTTCGAATTGAATTGAAGGAAAAGGGAGGGTGAAAAGGAGAAAGAGAGGAAGAGGGTTGGGAGAGAGTTGGGAAGTAGGGAAGAAGAGCAGAACGCCTTGCATTTGAAAGAGGAGGAGGTGGTTTGGAAGCTTGGACGATCCGCACGCCTGGAAGCGTGAGGAAGACGACGAAGAGCGTGTTCAGACGCGACGTGACGCAGCCAATCGCGACCTCGGGAAAGACCGACGGGCAAACACGGCAAACACGCGTGGCACGTGACGTAACCTAGGCCAAGAAATGCCAGAAGCTGCGGAAAGGAAGAAAGCCCGGGCTCTGAGACTAAGTTGCAAGAACAGAGAGAGAAACGGACAAGACGGACAAGCTGCCAACTTCCTGATACTTATACCCTTTCTCCTTTCCCTCTACCCCCGGCCATACCACCCACCATGTCGACCGATCCTAAGATCCAGTACGTTACCCCTCATTTATCTTTATCTGGTTTAGATGAGTCAGCTCTGGCTCTTCCCTCCTCCCATGAAAATGAACCGCAACCGCGCAACTGGTCGGACCTGAGGCTAACCATCCGCTACAATCCAACAGGGACCTGCTCAACAAGCCCAAGAGCGAGCTCACGTACGTTCATCTCTTTGACGTCCATCCAATTCAGCATCTCGATCCACCCTAAAGCTTTAAACCCCTTGCCCTCCCTCAATCCCCGTCGTCACATGATGACATGACTGGAGGCCGCTCCGGACCTCTGGTATCGGCGAGACAATGATGCCACTGGAATGGCTGGTTGTTCACGCACACAGCTAACCCCGCGCCTAAACCTCCCTTCATCATCGCTACCATCCCTCCTCTTTCACCACCTTATCCTCATCCTCATCCTCACCCTCACCCTCAACATCAACCCTCACCGATCAAACCAACTAACTCCGAACCAGTGAATACGAGGTCTCCCTCGTAGAAGAACATGAGCTCACAGCGGGGCCGCTGTCACTGCTACAGACAGCGACGCGCACACACACACAGGTGCTGATCTCATGCCGGAACAACCGCAAGCTGCTCGCGCGCGTCAAGGCCTTCGACCGACACTGCAACATGGTGCTGGAGAACGTCAAGGAGATGTGGACGGAGAAGCCCAAGGGCGGCAAGGGCAAGGGCGTCAACAAGGACCGATTCATCAGCAAGATGTAGGTTGCCTCCGCGCCTCCCAACATTCGCGCATCATCACCGTCATCATCATCATCATCATCATCAACTAACCTATCCATTAAACTTAAGGTTCCTCCGAGGCGACTCCGTCATCCTCGTCCTACTCAGCTGAACAACCCCCCAAAAAAGCGCCTCCGCAAGCCTTCGTTAGCCATATACCTGCACTTTCCCACGCGCTCGTGACATCGCTCACGACGGCGCTATCGGGTATGTGTGTGGGTGTGTTGCTTGTAGCTTTCTTCTTCTCCCCCACGAGGATACAGAGCTCGCGAAGGGAGGAGAGCATGGGCCATGACTCCGTCTCACAATCATCATCGATATACCCTTTGTATTCGTGCGGTTTTTCCGGGGCCGAAAAACTTCTCTCGGCGTCATGTCGCGGTCACCGGGGACCAACCACCCCTCAAATCGGGAATCTTGTTTTCAATGGACTGTCGGCTCTTCTACACTTTTCTTTTCCTTGTCTATTTCTATGCTACCCCCATCTTCTTTTGGCTCGATGGTTCCCCCCGTTTTCTCGTTGTGGCGCGACAGATTTGGCGTTTCTTCGGTACTCTGATTACGAAAAGATTTAGAAAAGGAATGAAAAAGCTGGGTTAGAGATGCTTTTGTGAAGTATTTCGTGGCTATGGTGGTGTGATTTGTGTTGAGACTGCGAGACGTATCATGGCTTCGCAAGACAATTGTCGTTAAGTATCAACTTGTCGGACCCGGCATGGAATACAATGGATCATTTGTAGCTGATCTCGCACTGGACGGACCTGATCCGTGATAATCCAAACAAAGTCATATCATCATCATTAATTATATTAGGGATTAACACATGCGCTCCAGAACATATATGTACGATGGAAACCAGAACCTTTGAAACCAAATCACAGCGCCTCGGCCAACCCGTTCAAGAACTCGCTGAGCCCGTAGGCACCGGGGTCAGGGATCTTGCCCACCCACTCGTCCTCGCCGCCCACATAGACACTGCGGCCCAGGCTGGCCTTCATGTGCTTGGTGGAGTCGGTGCCCTCCTGCGCGGCCTGCGCCGCGGCGTGGACATCCTTGCTGTCGTGGAGCGTCTTGCAGAAGGGCACCAGGGCGTCGACCAGGGTGCGGTCGCCCGGCTGTGCGGGGGTGTACTTGGACAGCGCGGCGAGCGAGTGGTTGAGCGCCGCAGCCCACACGTCCGCCGTCGCCGGGGTGCTGGCGCCTGTGTCTTGTTCGCGGAGGCCGTGCGCCAGCGCGTTCAGGAAGATGGCGTAGATGGCGCCCGAGGTGCCGTCCATCGTGTTCTCGACCACGCCGACGATGCGGTTGACGGCGTGCACCACGTCGTCGGTCAGGTTCGATGAGGAGCTCTCCAGGAGCGCGGCGACGGCTTCCGCCCCGCGCTTCAGGCCGACGCCGCAGTCGCCGTCGCCGACGATCGTGTCGAAGCGGGTCGTTTCGGGCTCTGCGGCAATCACGCGCTTGAGGGCACTGCCTAGGACCTTCTTCAGGATGTTGATATCCACTGCTGGGTGTTAGCGATGCTTTGGGTGAGGAGAAAGGAAGACCTGTCCACTTACGTTTGACGTTGCTTGGGGTGTCCTCGGGCAGAGCGGTTCTCTTGAACTCAACAGGAGCATCAGTCCGATGCTTCCACGTCTCCGCGCTGATAGGGGCCGACCAGCCGACCGCCTCGGCGGGCGCATCGAGGAGATCCAGGAAGGATTTTCCGGGGCCCAGCCCCGTATCTACCAGCTTCAGCAAGGAGATGCTGAAGCCCAGCCCGTTAAGGCTGGTGAGGAAAGTCCCCTGGATGATTCGGATCGGCTGCACGTCGTAGTCTCTGTCAAGCTGACGATATACCTCATCCGTGATGCCCGAAAGTTCCAATGTGCTGACACCGCCCAAGTTATTGATTAATAGCACAAAGTCGTCTTCAGGCTTGCGGGTGACCCAGGCGCGGTCAGGATCATTGTGGTCCAGAAGCTGGAGTAGCATGGTTGCGACCAGCTCCACGAGGTTGGCCTTCACCCGGTGGGATCCTGGCTCGTTGTGAATGCCCATGCCGACCTCGACTTGACCCTCTGGGATGGTGTCTTCTGGGGCGCCTCTGCCGGGAATGTGCACATGCTCGAGGGAGGAGCCAACGGAAACAAGGTTGTTGTTCGCCAACTGCGCCAGGCGGTACACTTCTTCCAGCGATCCACTGTATCGACTCAGTTTCATTGCATCCAAATTGTCCCGTGAAAAGAAATCAGCTTACCCTGCTTCCGCCAGCGCACCAACAGCCTTAAGGATGAGAATTCCACCGCCAATACCACGACGACCGACTTTGCCTCCCTTTTGCTTGCCAACGCCAACATCGTCATTGATAGCAAAGAACTCGGTCTTAATCCCAGCCGCGCGTGACTTTTCCGTGGCCATGCCGAAGTTGAGCACGTCGCCCGTGTAGTTCATGGGGATAATGAGGACTCCCTTGTCATGGCTGACACAGTCCATGACCGCCTTGCGGATTTGCTCCGCCGAGGGAGAAGCGAAAATTGTACCGGCCGCGGAAGCATCTAAGAAACCCTTTCCAACGTAGCCCGCAAAGGCAGGCTCATGGCCCGAACCACCACCCGATACAATGGCGACTTTGGGCTTTGCGTTCGCATCGGGGCGGCGGAATATGATCTTGTTGTCCGCATCGAATGCTAGCGAGGGGTTGGTGAGAGTGAGGGAATGCAGAGCGGTCTGGACCAAATGGGTGGGATCCGAGAAGAAGTGTTTCGCTGCCGGGCTGGCGTTAGTGGATGGAACAAACTAGTGTAGATTTCCCCGGTGGAGTCCGACGATCTGACTTCATGGTGACCGTGGGACAGGCTTGGCGCCTGCATGGGCTAATCCCATTTCCAACAGGTAATCGAGCTGGTATATGAGGGCGTGGAACCTACTTTGCATCTTGTGGGAGATCTGGGGGAAGATCAGCGCTCGAATGTTGGGGAATTCGGTTGAGTATGACGTTAAGATGCGTATGAAGACGAGCCGTTTCTCGAGTGGAACCGATCGAAGTATGGGGGTTGCAGGAGGACCGGATGCGCGCACTGTCTTTTCTCGTCTTTATATAACCTTTCTTGATAAAAAAGCGACTTCCTTGCAATGATCACTTGATCTTCCTCCTGGACTGAAAGTTTCCCAGGATCAATCGTATCGACTGTGCGACGATTGCGCGTTTGGTAAAGGCGCAATGATTGGGATCGGAATGGAATCCGGATGAGGCGGGGAAGTGGGGAAACCGGATTTCACTGGGTCTGGCAGCTGTCAGCTTGGAGAATCTCTCATGCACTCGAAGAGCCGAAGAACAGGAGATTGGTGAGGCAGAAGGATGATCCCTACTCGGCAGTACTCACATTTCGCGGTCACTTGACAAATGGAGGAGGATGAGGAGGGAAGGAGAGGCTGTCAATGGATACAATTCGGGATCAACTGGACGGGCGATTGAGTACAAGTCAAGAAACCAAGTGAAAGTCACACGGCAATAGCCAAAGGAAGAGAGATTCGACCAGGAATAGGAGCAAGAACCAGAGCGCAACTGCTGGGCTAAATAACAGCCCGGCGAAGGCGAGCATTTCACGACTTCAGCATGGCGTAAGAAAGGAGTCGTAGACCCGAACCTGTTTTCCCAATAGTGCATTCATTGACGATTGTCTTCCTTCCGTGGGTACCAGACATGATGGGGAGATTTTTTTTTTTGCTGCTCACATGAACAAGGAGCTTTCGCATGACTTCCCCATCGACCAAGCTGGGTGTTCTGTATATGGAAACTGGAATGGTTTTTTCCCCTTGAACCGGCCCCGCCAACCTTACCCCATGGGTCTGGAACCTGGCGAGCAATAACAGCAATCGACACTGGAAGCGCTTCGGCTTACCCTCTGTGGGAATTCCGGCGCACTCCGCCAACTATGACCGCGCCATTCCCCCGAAAACCAGCCATGAGTCTGAATCTGAATACGAGTGCTTCAGATTGAGACAGTTGTTCAGAGATGCAGACAGCAGACGCGCCAGTTGCTTGAGAGCAATAGCCCCAGGTACGTGCTGATTTTGCTGTACATGCTACATACTGTACATACAACAAGGATTGAAACTGGCTTATCGATAAGACAATCCTGGCCCATCCAATCGATGTCACGGGTGCATAATCCTTCTGGTTTCGGGGGGTCCATCTTTTTTTCATTACTGGGTACTCATCATTCGTGTCTTCCAGTTGTCTGAACATCCATGCTGGCGTGGCAAGAGAATTACCGGATTGTGTGCTACAGTGTTTCGGACCTCAGCTGCACTCCCAGCACCATCCGAGTCGCAATGCATAACAAAGCAAAGCAAAGCACGTCCAACATAGCATTCCAGGCTGCAATCTCGCTTTCGTTTGGAATTGGAGCTATGTTCATCAGAGATAATTCCCGGATCCACCAACACCTCAGTCCCCTGCGCATAGTGCTGCAACCGGGGGAGCAAGTGGAGCGGAATCTCGCTGACTATGCATATATGATCTATGTGATCCCAACAAATTACTGTAGATTACACTACTAGTCTAAGCTACCCCCATGCAGGAAGCAACCAGATCATGGGACCTTAAAAAAAATCGAAGAGCGGCAGAAGCATCCTCAAAACTCCGCTGTCAGATCCAAAGGTGCAGCGGGTCCACCTCCACCTTAGCCCAACAGGGAAGAGCGCGGAGGGGGGCCTGGAACTACTCAGCCGGCGCGTACGCAGTCCTAAATCGGACGATCCCGACAGTACCTACAGTGAACTGGCCTGAATTATTGCATGTTGCATAGCTTCGGTAAGTATTCTGTTTCAACCTCTGTCCACCGTAACTCCGTTCAGGCCGATCAGGCCTTCCCACGTGAACACCTCCAATATCCACGATACGGTATACCTGGTGCGAGCCCAGACCGTCAAGTCCTGAACGGTTGACCCTGCCACGGCAATTCCTATTCCCGCTTCCCCGAGTTACTGTTTCCGGCACTGAGATTGCCAGCTGAATTGCAGCGCTTGCTTGCTAATTAGGTTCTTCTCGTCCGTCTGGTTTCTCGGGCGAGAGTGAGAAAGCACTGACTGAGATGCGAAGCCTCAGCCCCCTTGATTGAGACTAATCGACACATGAACCCAAGGTACAGTACTTTGCGGTGGGCGCAGAGTACAGTACAATTGTTAGTGCTTGCATCACGCAGTATGTTTGGACTATGATGGGGACACGTGAATCGAAGATGCGTTTGAGGATGGATCTATCAATTCGAACTCCGAAAGGGAGGAGGAGGGAGGGGGGCTGTCTGGCCGTCTAATCGAGCAACTATACCGAGGCGCCCGGTTCACGGCTCTGTTGCCGCGGTGGGTCACAGCAGACACCAGGCGGAGGGATTGTAGCTTGCTTGCTTGCTTCTTCACCACCACGTAATCTAGCACTAACAATAGTTACCTAGTTGATTGATCAGTCCGTTACTTTACTCGCCGGGTGATCATTGAGAGTATTCCACGAATGAGAATGGGCGGATTCTTCACCTTAGCCTCGGAATTCCTCCGCTCATGTACTTAGTAGTAACTAACCGCCACTCTTACAACTTGTATTACCCCCTCTCCAAGGATCAGGTCCAGTTCATGATCATGCCATGATCAACGCACTCAAATTGTCAAATACTCTGGTATATGCTAAACTGAGATCATACACCGGTACACCAAGCAACTAGATAGGAGAAATAACCACGCTCTAGGCCACATATTGGTACCGATTCCCTTCCTCGCGTTCCATGTAATCCTTCTCAATGAGCCTGCACATCAATAGCATGGTTAGCCAAGGTCTTTTATTGAACGATGGGCACACAGCATGAAGGACTTACTTCTCAATATTCTTCTTGATTTCCGCCGGCTCGAGCACTCCCCGACTTCGTGTAGCCTTGATGACCTCGGCCACCAATTCCGGATGGGTGATCGTCTTGCGGCTCTTCATTATTCGTACGATGGCTGCCTGTGTCTCGTAGTGGCGGTCCGCGGCGACGCGCTCATGGGTCGTCTTGTTCTCTTCCTTCGTCTCCTTCAACTGGATCTGGTTGATCTTGATCCGCATCTTTGGGTCGGAGAACCCGGGGTTGTATGCGAATTCGTCGGTCTTGCTGACATCCCGGCCCTTGGGCTTCTTCGCCAACACCCGGTACTTGGCGCACGCGAGCGATTGGAGCGTTCGCTCAAGTTCTTGGTCGGCTGAGTCAAAACAGTCAGCAGTGGCTCGGTGGCTTCGAAGATAGCGTACTCACACAGCATGGTCGCTTCCTGGATTTGAGCGTAGGTCAGGGATCCGCCCTCAGGCAGATCGTTGAATAGTAGTAGTACAATCGCTTGGAAAGAGCTGACCACTAATTCTTTGTCACCTTTGGGGAACCTTGCGCGTAGCTGGCAATGTGCCAGCTGGTGCTTCCATGTGAGTTTTCGCCCGTTATATTTCGTATGATAGAACTTCTCAAAGTCGTCCACGCAAGTTGCAATTTCCGCTGGTATCCGCACTTTAACATCAGGGTATGTCGGCCACGCAGCCGCTGACAGCACGCTGACACTCAGGTCAACTGGTAACCGGTGCCGGCGTTCGCGTTGGATAGAGCTATAAGCGGCCATTTCATCACGGGCGACATCCATGTCCTTGAACATGGATTCCAGATTGTGTGTGAAACTTGATCCGCATTCTGGTATTCGTTGGTACGTGTCAGAGACCTTTACCGTAGACCATCACAATGAGAATGGACGGGTACATACCAGTCTTGAGCCTCGAAAGCATGCTCTTCTCTGCATCATCACTGGCACTTCTGCCCATCAATAGCCGACGAGCAAGGTCGTTCTTGTAAAATGCCTCGAACACTGCCTTGCCGTGGACGAACCGAAACAGATCCAAGACTTGATCTAATTGTCGATTGATCTCGGCATCCTCGTCTGCCAATGGCATATCCTCCGCTTTCCGTGTAGGTGCCAGCTTCCAGCCGCCTTTGAGAAGTCTGTCCACGTACTTGGCAATCATCTCTCCAGTCTTGGGGTTGTCGGTTCCTCCCGTAGCCGCCGATTTCCTCCCCATGTTCATGAAAGCCTCGAAAGCTTCTCGGAGTACATGGCCTAAATCTTCGTTGCGATGGAACGAGATAATCCACAGGTCATCAAGCTGTTTTTTGAAATCCAGCAAGCGTGCCACCATATCTGCTTCTTTCTCCTCGTCGAAAACAATTGCAGATCCTTCTTCGATGATGTAAGTGCTGAATGAGGCCTTCAACTTGGCCCCCAGGTCTTTCCGCTCGAGGAGAGAGTATAATCGTTCCAAGGCGACTTTGTTACCTGCACGGAGGAGGCCCAGAATATCCGTCTGGTTCAGCAGAGCACCTTCTTGCTCAGCCACCAAAGTTCGATCGAGTATCTCGGAAAGCTTTTGTTTCGTGCTTCGATTCAGAGAAAACAGTTCGCATCGGTTGACCTCGCGCTCGATCAACTTGTGGCTGCTCTCCGCAAATGTCGCCAGATAGCCCGTTGCTTCCCGTTGAGCCCAAGAAGAAAAGAACTTATCCGACTCGGCGACAAAAACAGGCTCGAACGCAGACGTATAGATATCAAGACCATGGAAGAGATCGATGGCGTGCCGGAGTAATGTAGAATCTGCTACCATGCTCTTTTCATCATCACGATCCGCCTCCACGAGGTCGCAAGCGCCCTGCAGAATCTTCGGTTCTAGTACTGGGTCAGAGAATATGTGCTGCCGGAATTGAATCAAGCCCATCTCGCGAATGACGGGGAACTCCTTGGAGTGTAGGAGGAAGGACTGGTCGAGATAATAGAAGATGGAGCGGACGGTAACCTGGTTAGTGTCAGTAAATCTCGACACTTATCGACATAATGAGCCATTGGCCACCATACCAGTTTGGACTGCCATAGCGACCATGCCTCAACGACCGCCCGTAGTGTTTCAATGTTGGTTCCACCAGCCGCCTGCGCCGTCAACCTCTCACGCAATTTCCCGGTGACATAATCTCGACAGCGATCTGAAAGCCGCTTGGCCAAAGCTGCGGCTCTGCCTTGGCGACAAACATGTTCAGCACCTTTATAGAGTTCCTCCAACGACTTCTCCGGCTTCCCGCCATCGAAGATTGCCGATAAGGCTGCATCAAGCTGGCCCCAGACTTTCTCGAAATACGAATCCTGATTCAACCGTGACCCCGTCCTGAGATTCTTGACTACCAGCCGTTTCGCTCCGGTATGAGGGGTGAAGTTGCCCTGGCGTGACGCCGCGTTGAAGGGTCGAGGCTTGACCGCAGGATTGGAGACTCCGGCCCCGCCCGTATTTTGGCCCATTGCCTCGCCCAGCCGAGACTCCGCATTCGTGAAGTTATACATCCTTTCGGGGGAAGTCTGTTGGCGAGGGCTGCCTGGAGGGTAGGAGGGGCCTGCGAGGGTGGGCGACAGACGTAGGCGTTTGCTCGTGGGGGATTGGTCGTGTCGCTGCGGATGGCTTCTGTTGCCGCCGTGGGTGGGGTGGTTGCGTGAGAGAAGCTCGGAGATGGTCGCTTGCTGTTGAGGCTGGCGCGAGGCGTCTTCTTGATCGGATAGCTTCCTCTTACCGATCGACTTGCGTTTGCCGCTCCTCTGCTCAGGGGCGCCTCTTGAGTTCTGCTGCATCTACCCGGTTCTGTCCGAGGAGAGGGTGGTGAGGTATGAGCGCTCAGCGTCGGAAGGACCCAGATTAAGTGCGAACCCTATCATACATGATAAGTCCTACCTCAGGCCAGTTCGGAAGTTCAACCGTACAAAGCGCGCGGCAGAGAAAAATGATGGGCAGGACGAGCGGCGATGACGACGATGACGACGATGACGGAGTTGACGGAGTGGTCTGGGGTGGAAGTGAGTGGTGAGTGAGAGAGGCCTGTTGAAGGGGCGTTCGGGTTCCTACCTTACGTTAGTTGGACCTGGAACCAACACTGACTGGCGCATCCACTGACTGACTGACTAAAGTCCCCCGGAGATAAGATAATACTTCCGTTCGCCATTTGCAGATTCGATTGGCTGGGACCCGAGTATACTTTCTCTAACCCCGCCATGCACGATGAAAAAATGGTGTCTACTACGTAGTATGTACATCTATGTATGCGACTGCTGCGCCGCTAAGACTGGACAGTGTGAGTCAACAACTATGGTAGTTATGGTTATTTATAACTCGAGGCGAATCATGGCCCTTCCAATGTCTCATTCATGGGCTGGCCTCAGTTTGCCTCATCAACTGATCTACATGTCCATATACATCCAATCCAAGAAACCACCCTTCCTAGCTTGTACAGCCATCTGATCCACAATGAGGCCAGGCTCATGAGAATAACTTGCTCCCTGTGCGTTCCTCCACTTCCATCTCCTCAAACTAGAAGGACCGAGTTAGCCGGCAATATAAGATCGCGAAATATTGGGGACAGCACATACATCAAGAAAGTCCGTAGCTGTAATGAGCGCCATGTATGACCTGACAAGGCTGCCTAACGTGCCTTGATGATCCGCGACACCAGTGCCACTAATCCGAGCATATCGCTTGAATATGCCCACCATGCCTTGTCGATTTTCTGTAAGAAATACCCGCGTTTGTTCCATTGTCTGCTCGTTGTGAAGTCCGCGAGAAAATACCGCAGAGACAATGACCCGAAGACAGGAATCAAGGAGGTCATAGTATTTTCGCAGGGCATCGGAATTGTCAATATCTGCATATATCATATTAGTGAAAAAGTCTCGCTATTGAAGTCATTCGAGTACTAACCGATTCCTAGGTCAGGATCGGCGGCGAACAGTTGCGACTCACGCACAGCCTGGAAGAGCCCAGTCTTGAGAACGTGCGTAGCGCCAATCTTCGTTTGGCATAGCTCCTGGAGCAGAGACAGCAGAGATTGGTAGTAAGACAACAGAAGAGGTGTGTCTGTTTCGTTGTACTGTCAGTAATACAATCAGTCAAGGGAAGGGGGCTAGCATACCGCTTGCTTGAGCGTTTCTCAATTCCACAGGTAAGACCCGGATGACGTCAAGGAAGAGGCTTAAGTAGTTAGTCTGCGCTATCATCTCAGCCAACATTGAACTCGTCTGCCTATCTAACACAGCCAAGAGATTGAGGCATAGAACAGCTGAGACACGACAGGTCTCCTGACCAGCATATGCATCATCACAGATAGCTTCGACTAGGGCATGACCGGATGCCTTAACGACGTGCTGACTTTGCTGCTTTATGAGCTCATGGGCAGTTTGTGTTGAAACGATGCGAGCAACGTAATGCGAGCATATGTTGTAGAGACTCTCCCTGAGGCTGACATTTCCCGTAGTCACAACCACGCCTCGCACACAGACCTGAAACATCTGGTGAAGCTTTTCGTCAAGAACATCACCGCCTCTGCGAACAGTGTTCACCGTTGGCTGGGGAGATTCTGGCTTTGTTGATTCCAACTTGCTAATTAATGTCTCGGCCAATCTTGCAAGTTCCAGAGCCTCGGGCATATTGCCTTGAATAGCAGCTTCGAGTTTGGGTAGGATGAGTTGGAGTGAATGTAGAATGAAGGTAGTTCGTCTTCCGCCTTCGATTTCCGATGAGGAAAGCATAGTTGTAATGAGCTCGGTCCAGGATCGAAGGGCCAAGAAGCGGTTGTGTCTGATCTGCCTGGATTGATTTGTTGTCTTGATGAAAAGCATCAGACTATCTGCTTCAGCAATGAACTGTTCCTCATCCTGGGGTCGTAGTTGTCCTGTAGCGAACAACTCCTCTTTTCTGACCTGGATCAATTCCATTACTTCGTCCGTTTTGTAAAGAACAAAAGGAGCGTCCGCCTCTGGTCTAGCACACACATTGAAATCAATGCCCTCAAGGGCATATAGGTCTGGAAAGGGCAAGGGGTTGGCAATGTCAAGATCGGCAAAATCGAAAAGATCGAAAACTGTAGGGTTGACGATCGTCTCTCCAGTTTGAGATAATGAGGTGCCAAAGAGGGTGGAAATAAGCTCAGCTTGATGAGCCGGCGCACCAATCTTGGCGGCTGAGCGAATCTCTATTGCGGCATAGTCGAACAGGTAGCTCCTGAGGAGCAAGAATTCTGCGTAAGCTGTGGTCGACTCAGATATCCAGAATTCATCCGCAATAATTGGCAACCCATCCCATGAGGTGTGTGGTCCAATCACGGGCTGATTTACGAGAATATTGGTGAGGAATCGGGCGCCACGCATTTCGGAGAGCGTAAAGAACGATGAGATTTTGGAAGACCAAAGATTCTTCAAGACTTCAAAAGCCAGGCGCTTCATGCGCATCAACCACGGAAGAATATTATCATCAATGGCGCCGGGATAGTCCTGTACGAACTGGATGATGGCATGCAGCAAGGCCGCCTTATTGGCAAACATGCCGTCCGGCGAGACGTCAAGGAGATTTCCTATGCTGCTGAACCCTAGAAGAAGGTGGGCTATTGTTGGCCTCTCGCTTATCGAGCCAAGGCACGTGGTGAGAAGCTCCAGAAGGCTTTGTCTGATGATATAAGCCGGAGACATCTCGCCAGCCTCCAGCTCTCGAGCATCGGTCTCCATTTGATGCGCAAGGGGCCGTGCCAAATTGTCCAAGTCTACCTCGGAGCTAAGGACCTCGACGATCTTGTTCGACGAACGCCATTTGGACAACTCAGGGGATGTGACTTTATTCAATTTCGGGGAGCTAGATAGCCTTTCCAATAGCATCATTGATGTGACTGTGAGTTGCTGATGTCCAGTACTGCAGTAGAGACACAGTGCAGGCACAATAGCCAAGTAGTTGAGCACGCTGTCTTCAAAGGCCGCAAGGGAAGAGTTCGCCACGGTTGACCTGTTTGCATCCGCTTGAGATCTAATCATGGGTCTGACAATGTTGAAGTAGGTCGATTGAAGGTCAAAAATCGCGAGCATAACCTCCAAGCTCCTTTGCACGGAAAGAACAAGTGTAGAATCGGCCGAAGCTTTAGCGACCTCGTTCACATCTTGTTGCGCTGTAGCAAATATAGCTCTGATGACATCCTCATTGAACAACCATTCGGCAACTCGTGCAAAGGGGTGAAGGCGGATATAGGTCACCATTGTTGACGACTTGAAAGCAGAATCTGGTGACAGGGACGGTTGACTCAAGACGGTCACAAGACTTTCATTGAATGAACCGAGACAGGTTGTCACAAATTCCAAGCATTTCAGGGTCATCAATCGAGTCTGGCGCTCGTTCATATCAGGAACTTTCCTTGTCAAAGCGTGGCCCATGACGAAGTCAATGTACGGTTCAATACCAGCTGTACGGTAGGAAGAGCCGAGATTCTCTGGGAAAGGTAACGAAAGATGGAATTGGGCCGATTCAGGAGTGGGCGTAACAAGCGAGGAAACCAGGGTGACGAAGGCGCTGGCCTGATCGAAACGCTCACCGATATTATGAAATATTTGATGCTCAAACCACGCAGGCTTGTTGGTGGTCATGGGAGGCTTTGCAATATTAGCAGTAATCATGGATTCCCCGGAAATCCAATGGTCGAGAGATAGCCACATCTCATTACCATTGTGTGCCGTCCTTTCTGTCATGAGGGCCGCAAGAGCTGTGAATACACTGGCCCTCAGATGAGTAGGAACTGTTCCAGTGCAAAGTGTCAACAGTGTGCCGACAATGTTGAATGTTGGATGATGGAGCAGCCAATCCCTAATCGTGGCGCTCTGTTTGCAGAGATGTTCCAGGAGCCTGAGATAACATGTAAGCATTACAGGACTCTCGGGCTCATTCATGTCAGCGGGATCGAGCTTTCTCGAGCGTAGGATCGCCTGTGATGCAGGTGGCTTCTCCGTGACTTTTGTGGCATATAGTTCTAGCTCTGCGAACATCTGCGACCAATTCATAGACGTGGACCGTTTGAATTTAGCTGAAAGAAATTTGTCTTCCTCGGAGAGAAATCTGTGGGCTGCAGTGGCATTCTCTTCGCCACCAGAAATGGAACACAACAGTTCGCAAAATGCGCTGACCCTAGGGACGGTCTGTCGCTTAGACGCCCACTGCAGGAAGCCATACAGGTTTCCATCAGGATCGGCCCAGAATTCCTGTGCAGCATCGGGCCTTTGTTCGAACGCGAAAGCCATGATCATCAAGAAAGACTCGAGGTGCGTTCGGGCCTCAACTACGCCACGATGAGGCGAGGAGGTCAAGCCATCTCGCAGAGCTGTAAGGTGATCGAGTCGCTGGGAGTCTTCTTCGGTTTTCAACCTCCGTACCGCGTCTGGCATATTTGCGATGCACGACTCAGAGAACACTTCGAAGCTCTCCATCAGAAGAGTCTTCAGGAACCCCGAGCATTGATTTAGCTCGAGCATTGCTGAAGCGACCTCTTTCAACAATAACGTTACCAGTTCTCTGCGGGCCGGGTCTGCCCATTCTTCATTATTGATACCGTAGCAGATAGTAAGCAGGAAATCGACCCCACCGTCATCTAACGCTGTCATGAACAAAGCTGTACGCTCGTCTACATCTTTTTCTGGGTCCACTCCTTGAAGAGGCGAGGAAGGAGCATCAAAGTCCCAGCCGCTGAAGATCGCGAGCCAGAGCGCGATGATTGCAGAATGAAAAGTAGGAATCTTCCATTCTTGGGCAACCGTTGTGGTGACGATCTCCTTATGCAAACTTCTTGCCTCTTTATAGGAGCTCGAACGCTCCGGTGAACCGTGTTGGACGAAGGCAGATACTATGCATGGAACGTAGTGGACAACCAGACTGTCAAAACGATCGAGAGACCGGAGGTGCTTCACGAGCACTCGAAGGTCTTCGGGGCTGGTATAGGGACCTTTGAAAAGATAGCTCAGAATGGCACCAAGCGTTTCATGTTGCTGCAGTAGGCTGCTGCGCTGGATTTCCAGGGATTCCATGGTATCCTCATCTTCAATTTGACCAACAAGCGTCGCCTTCTGAGCCTGATCACCGAGAAGTGCAAGCCACTTCTCCACCTCTACCATAGCCGTCATGCATTTCCGTGTATATAGAGACGCATTGCGCAGAGGACCACCCTTGATCTCAACCACATGAGCCATCATTTCTTGCGTTATGATTTGAGTAGTTTCCCTTTCAACCTCGAACGATTCCTGGAGGATGAGGCGCAAAGAATCGAGCAGGAACAGCCGGCGCTGGTGAAAGCGCATGATCGCAACGTTGAGAAGGGGCCTATCCAGCGATTGAGCCTCAGTCTGTGCATCGAAGAACAAGAAAGCCGCTTCAAGTTCATCGATATCCAAAGTATCCGCGAGCTGTAGTACGCCTTGCTGAAAATCCTTGTTGATGGAATACTCGACATGGCCGATGGTTACCTTCCCTGAATCACAATGTGGGCACGGTCAGCATATCATCGGAACTAGATCAAGCGAGGATATTTTGCCTGGGGCTTGCGCAATTTCCAGGGAGCTGGCACATACCGGAGAGGACGGCTTGTCGGCTTGTGTTGTTCTTCGTGGGTTTGTCGAGGAGCTTCTTGAAGTCCTCGATGTGTGTCTCCAGCTCAACACGGAGACGCTCGATGTTAACAACGAAAGTCGCAGAGAGACTTTGTAAGTCCTGATTCAAGCCACGAAGGCTTGCAACGGTATCTGAGTCCCCCATGTCTGGCAGGAGCTTGCGCGCAAAGCAGCTATGCGAAGAGCACCAGCGAAGCGGAAGATGGGGAGATGTGTTTGTCCGGACCAAAAAAGGTCGGAGGACGCGACCAAAATTCCGGGCGGTCAAGAGCGGGCGGAGCTCATCGGCGCCCAGACCAAGAGAACTACTTCTCTATCTAATCGCTCCGTCGCGAGCAAACAACAACTGCAAATGCTCGTCGTCCCTGCGGCGTCATCTAGAAATGCAAATACGGGCACTCTCGTCAATTGTGTGATGACGTAGGCTTCGTTGCTTTAGGAGACCTTAGGTCCTCGTTACAATGGGAGAAATTACCCTTGAGGGAGCCATCGCGCTTCTCGCATCTGAAAAGCAGAGGGATCGTTCAGATGGGCTAGCCGGTTGGTCACCAATTTTCCTTTTGCCTTGTCAGCACTTCTGTTAGCAAAAGCTCTGACGCCTGTTAGATCTTAAACATATACTACAGCAGAATAGAAAGAACTCTAGACTGTACGTCAACGTCCCATGCTGGAAATATTAGTCCAAGGCTGGGTGGGCATTGAATGACATGTGTGTGTAATCTTATAGAAGCACACTCAATGACAAAGCCTGCCACAAACTCTTTGAGTCCTTATTCCGATATGTTTCGGTGGAAAAGTCCCTGTATACGCGCTCAAGCTCAAAAGGGGCCTCTGCTTCGCGATTGTCATCATGTGCATCTGTCCTTCGCACGGCGATTGATATTTTCCTGCATAAGCTGCGGGCGAAGTCGGTCCGCTCGATAATCGATCATGTCACAGAGACCGTTTCAGCTCCTGAAGCCCCTCTCGCTGAGGTTCTCGGCGTGGATTATATCAAGTGCTTAACTACTCTACTAAGTTTCCCTCCCCACCTTGAACACCTCGCCGACAACGAATGGGATAAGATCATGGAGTTTTGCCTGCGAACTGTGGGATCGCACAAAAGCGACAGCCAAGAAAGTGCGCAGTCCCATCGCTTGTCTACTTTGGACAGCTTCTTGGCTCCTGCGAGTGGTACCTCAACACCGTCAAGGATGCCTTCTAGGGGAAAGTCCAGACCTGATACAAGTGCAGTCACAGAGGCTGTTTTGTGTATTCAGCTTCTCGTTGGCTGCCCCACAGCTCCAATCCTCGATTCGGCCGAGGAGATTCTCTGTGGGCTGACGAAGCTTTTGGGATCATCAAGTCTAGCTGGAAGTGGCTACCAAGCTGCCTTCGATTGCATAAACAGAGTCGCGATGAAGGTATTGCCTGAACAGTCAGATCTTGCCCGGGAGTCAATGCTTAACCTTATCCCAGTGATCAGGCGCTTGTGGTCCACCAAGATCCTGGGCCTGAAGGATGAATTGCTTATCACATCCATGCTATGTGTGATTATACTAACCGACACGGCCCATAAAGAGCCCTCCGAGACTCTAGTGCAAACCATCGAAGGATTGCTGGTTGCTCTGCACACTGAGTATACAAAACGTCCCGAGAAGGATATTCTGCAATTGGATGAGCTGTCTTTCCACCGCCACACTTCAGCGGGACAGCAGAAATACTGCATATGGCCTCGGCTCGATGCCGCAAAATCGGAGCATAATTGGTCTGCACTATGGGTTATGGCTAAGCTGACTGAGTTATTGGAAGGTATCTCTGTGCAGTTAACCCCTCCTGGGATCAATTCAAAGGTGAAAAAGCGTCGCCTTACCTCGATGTCCGATGACTTGATTCGAGATTCCACAACATCTTCAGGCGCGAGAAGAGTCTGCGCCTTACAATTAATACCTTTTCTTCGCAGTTCGTATACGAGCATTGAGTCCAAAGCCATGCTGCTTGAACGATTGCTTCCTAGTATGCTTGACGACAACAGTGCCATCTCTATATGGACGATGGTAGCCATAGCAAGGTTCGTCAGGCATGCCAAGTGCTAAAGGTACAGGTTAACTGATCTTGATCTATGCAGCATTGCAAGCAGCCTCAATGCAGGCCTGCCGCCTTTGAGACCATATTGGGAACAGGCCTGGGAGCTTGCGTCTCGAGCGTCAAGCTCTCAAGCAACGTCCAGAGCAGCTTGCAATCTCATGCACAACATTCTTCATTTTCATCTTTTAGACTACTCTATGATTGCCCAGTCAATAAACTCGATGCTCTCTCATAGCAACCTGGACGGGCAGTCTGCTCTGTCAGATGCATCTTTAGCACTTTGGGCTACAGTCGTTCGTAAGACGGCCCAGATAAACCCTGGATTGGTCACGGAAGCCTCTAGTAAAATTTCGTCCTGGCTCCGCGAATCGTGGACTATAGGTTTGTTCTACAGATTCGCACATATGACTCCTTCGCTAATTCTCGGATAGGAACTGTGACAGACCGCTTATATACAGCACAGGTTGCCTCATTTGCTCGCCCGCTAGAGATCGTCAATGTGCTGTTTGCCTGTACCAATAGACGACTTACAATGCCCAGATGTCGGTACGGGGGACCCAACAGTACCGTTGCCAAAGGTTGGCAATACTTCCTTGAGAAGAAACAGCTTTTGAATTATCTATTCGAACTCGAAGATTTGCTAGATAGCGCGGATATATGGAACGCCCAAGAGCCACTTCTCTTGAATGCATTCGCTCGATCTGATCCAAATGATCATATCATTCTTGATTTATTGCATACAAGATCCGAGGGTCTCTTGCAAGCATGGAAGTCATTATCAACCGACAAATCACATCATATCACAGCGGATATAGTGCAGATAGTGGTGTCCTTCTGTGTCACAGTGGCGCTGTACACGGAATGCCTACCAGAACAAGTTGCAGAGCGAACGCCTAGTCTACACAAAAATAGTCGGTCGCTCTGGGAAAGCTTATGTTCATTCATGCACTCACGAGAGCCAGTATTCTTACATGCTTGCTTAGCGATCCTGTCGCCATTCCTGACACCGGAAAATCTGCTTTCTGCTCGCGAGTCTGTTGTATCGAGGGCTCTATCCTGCTTGTTTGGTCCTCTTGCGGAGTTACTGGAGAACTGTCGAGAACAACAGAAAGAAAGTCTGAACTCTCATGATGAAGAGACAATGGAATTGGATGACCCACTTCTCACGGATCTTGATCGATTGGCAGATGTTACAGGCATACTGAAGAACAACCGGGAAGCACTCCCATTGCTTCAGGATGGTGCCACATTTCAGCGTTGTGTTACTGTTCAAGTAACTTGCTTCCAGAAGGTCTACACTTATCTCAGTTCCCCTGACCAGCTGTCAAGTAGTGATGGCCTTGTTAGATACTTGACCAGTCTTGACGAAGTTGACATCTTGTCTGCTCGGGGCTTCCTGCCCTATGTCTTTCAAGTATGTGCTGGATTTAGCCGCGAATCTCTGCTGAGCATCCTTGAGAGTCTCGCCGAAAAGTGTCTTCAATCCTACGGATTGGAACGTTGCGAAAATTCCCACCTTGTCTGTCTCCGTATGATGCAAAGCTTCGTCCCGTCATGGACTAGACAGGAAGAAGATGACTTTCAGGCTTCGGCAACTGACATATACACATGGTTTGTGGACATACTTTTCGCAAAAAAGAGAGCATCATCCTCAGTTTTGATCGCAATGACTGAGCTGTTAGGGAATATTCTTGCTCAAAATTCTGCGTATACAAGCGGCCCAGCAAGTCCTTCTCCACGAACCTGTCTCTTCACAATACTTCGGGAGGGAAACGCCTCGGTGAAGTTCAAGGCTGGTGAATTGATTCCTCAACTTTTCGGCAGGTTCCCTCTCGCCGACCATGACGCTATATTCAGTGATGTGTTGAATAACCTACCTAGAGACCCTGATTGGATGGAAGGAATTGCTCTTCGCCTATTCATGCTGGCTCGCCTTGCTTCAATGTGGCACACCCTGCTCCGTAGGAGCATTTATCACATGTTCGAAACCCCTGCTCATGTTCCATCCTCACTCTGTTACGCTGAGAAGTGCATGAGGGAAGTTGCTAGAAAACTTGGGCTCCAAGATGCTAAAGAGCTCTTCCGCTTGTTTTGTTCCCAAATTATCTACACGTGGACCGAAGGGCAGTCGATTACCTCATTGCCTTTTAGTGTCTTCGGTTATACCAGCACCAAAGAGATGTTGAGTGATGTACAAGATGAAGCTGTTGGTCAAATCATGATGCGTTGGAATGAGCATGAAGCGAATGAGCTCGCGGCTTGTACTGGCACACCATTTGCTGAACTTCTAGCCGCATCTTTCCATCAAGCTGAGGCTTACAGCATAGCCCGTGACATCAGTGTTCCTCCTAGCCAAGGGAGCCAACCCACGGGCGTGGAAAATCAACTAAAGAAGATGATGGGTGCAGATAGGTTCATTTCATTGGTTGAAACGCATTTTCCGCAAGTCATAGCAACCTTTTTCGGAACTCTTGATCAATACGACCAATTTGAGAGAGCACTTCAGAAGCGGAGTAACTTCCGTGAAGCCCACGAAACCCTGAATTCTATTATTGAAAGGAGCTACTCGAGCGTCGTGCTACCTGCCAATCAACAACCGTCGTTCAGGGCTCGTTACCTCATCGACGAGCTCGATTTCATCTGCAAGCGCAGTGGATATGAACTAGCGACCATCTGGACACCTGCGCTGGCAACTTACGTTTGCCGAACATTGTTGGATACTATCCATCCAGCCCTCGGCTCTCTCCACACTTGCTCTGTGATTCGAAAAATCAGGATTCTTGTCAGTATTGCTGGTCCTGTCATGCTGCGAGATTATCCATTCGAAATGGTCATTCATGCTCTCCGACCCTATCTGATAGATATTTTCTGCGCAGAGGATGCACTCGGTATCTTCTGGTACATGCTGGACGCAGGCAAAGATTATTTGAGCGAGAGTCCCGGTCTTATGGCTGGGATCGTGGTTACCACACTGCTCTCCTTGAGAAGATTTGTGTCTTCACCACCGGCAGATTCAACACAGCAGGACCTTTTGCAGCAGGTACTCGCCAAACTAGCAGAGTTTCTGGCATGGCTCAACGAGTTCCTGGACTCTTATGAGTCTTCGGCTCTGAGTCCCGAAAAGTCTGAATTGTTCAAGGTCTTGATGCGCTCATGCTCAGCAACGACTAATGCCCAACGAGACGCACAAAGCGAGAATGAGCATACCTTGCTTCTGCATGTCCTTGATGACAAAAGTGCCGTGAATAGTCTCCTCAGCGAACCTGTGTCGGATCATATTGTATCATTGCTATGCGCCGAAAAAGAACTTCCACGAGATCACATGCTCCATCTTGATTCTATTGAGAGTGATGTGGTAGCTACCTCGAGTGCTGAGCTAGTTTGTCAAATGATACAGAAGTTCGAGTGCCGTGTTGAGTACAAGCTCTGGGCTGCTAAGGTGATTGGGAAAGCGTTTGCCGCTACAGGTAGTATCAGTGACACTCTATCAAGAGAACAGGAGCCTGCATTATCTGAAACGCCTCAGCATCGGGCAGTCCCGGATCCAACACACTGCTCTAAAGTCAGTATCTTGGTCCAGCTTTGCAATATGCTGCAGAATAGCAGTCGTGCTGAGGTTGGCCTTATCGAGCGTACAATGCAACTTATCGTCAGCAACCTAAGCAATTATCCTGAGCTTGACTACTGCCGCAGTATCATCTCGCCTTCCCTTCTCAGCGCCTTGACATGGGATCCTTACCACTGCCCTGATATTCCTGCGCGCCTAAGAAAAGCAGACGCAGACGACGTGCTAGAATGGGATGCTAGCGCCTCAGCATTTGACTTTGCTAAAGATGTCGGACTATTCTTGTCAAAAGCAGCTTCTGAAGACCCCGTGGTTGGCCCCTTGCACACGCTGTTGAATGTCATGCCAAATTTAGCGGTGCAGATCCTGCCACAAATCCTTCATGAAGTCTTGCTAGCAGACCTGCAAGGAGAGGTACATGTTCGTCATGCGATCTCCGAAGTCTTCAAGAAGGTGCTACGGCAGGTCGATGAGACGACCATACCTCATGCAAGGCTTGTGATAAATTGCATTCTCTATCTCCGAAATCAGCCATGGCCGGACGAGTCGACCATTGTGGATCGAGACGCATGGCTCGACATCGATTTCGCTCAGGCTGCTTCAGCAGCCAGTCAATGCTTTTTGCCGAAGACGGGGCTTCTTTTTCTCGAAATTTGTGCCTCTCGCCTGACGCCCACATCTCGTCGTTCCTCGCTCGCCAAGTACGAAGCGCCACCGGAAATCCTGCACGCTCTCTACCGAGAGATAGACGATCCTGATATCTTTTATGGCATCCAGGAGGAGCCGTCTTTGGAAGCCGTTATGGACAAGCTCGAACATGAGAGCTCTGGATTCAAGAACTTGTTGTTTCAAAGTGCGCAATATGACAGTGAGATTCAAATGGGAGGAACTGCGAGTGTCCACGGTGTCTTGAAAGCACTCCATTCAACGAATCTCCAAGGCATAGCAAACTCCGTGTTTGTGGCCTCCGGAAACTCGAAGGACACTTCGCTGTCCCTCGACAGCATGCTTCAGACAGCGACCAGTTTGCGACAGTGGGATATTCCTGTGTCACCTTTGCATGCATCGCCGCCAGGGGCGGTTTTTCGCACTTTTCAGAGTCTCAGCACGTCAGGAACACTGGCTGATATCTCAACCTCCGTCAACGAGTGCCTCCTGAGTAGCCTGGAGCTGTTGAATAGCAACAGTCGGTCAGTGAGCGGCTTAAGGACTGCCATGAGGGTCCTGGGAATCATGACAGAAGTCAGCGATGTCTTATGCGCGCGATCGGCGGATGAACTTGATGAAGAGTGGCAGAAGATAGCATCCAGAAATTCCTGGCTGAGAACAACCAGGTGAGTATCGATATGCCTCCACCTCAATGTATACGAGTTTTCCTTCTGAAGCAAAACAGCCCGAACGAAGTCGGGGAGATCTTGACCTGCCATGAGGCACTTTTCTCTACAATCAAGCAAAAAGGCATTTTGAAGTCAGCAATCAATCTTCAGGATTCTGACGCGCACTTGTTGGAAATCAAGGTTTTTCGCCAGTCGCTCGAGATTGCACGAAGCCACGGTATATCGCAGGCCTCGCTGAAGATCGCGTTTTGTCTACAAAAGCTTGCATCTGAAAGCGCCCTACTGGGCATTGACACTGGAGGCGCGGCAAAATTCGATCTTGCTAATGTTTTATGGGACCAAGGCGAAATGGCGGCGTCAATTAAAATGCTCCAGCAGCTAAAGGATAGGAATGACTTACACAAGCAAGCAGTGCCTATCAGCCGCGCGGAACTTCTCGTAACTCTGGTAAGTCGAAAGCCGGTTGTCCTTGATATCTTCTCTGGGCTTCAAACCCGAAACTGATTTTCATTAGGGTCACCGCACGGCAGAAGCACGGTTGGAAAAACCGGAAACCATCATACAAGACTACATGTCGGTGGCAGTGAAGGAACTAAAACACCGCGCCCAAGGAGAGGATGCTGGCCGAGTTTACCACGGCTTTGCAATGTTCTGCGATCAGCAATTACAAAACCCTGACGGGCTGGAAGATTTCAGACGAGTTGAACAACTGCGGAACCGTAAAGAGCAAGAAGTTATCGCGTTGGAAGAGATGATGGCGCAGGCATCTGGCAGAGAAAAAGAAGCCCTCAAATTTCACCGGTCCAAGACGAAGCAGTGGTTTGACCTTGATGATCGAGATTACCAACGTCTGCTACGCAGCCGGGAAGCCTTCCTTCAGCAATGTCTTGAGAACTATCTGCTGTGCTTGAGAGAGAGCGAGTCATGGAACAACGATGCCCTCCGTTTCTGCGCGTTGTGGCTTGACAAGTCCGACAGCCCAATCGCGAACATGGCTGTGTCGAAGTATCTTCATCAAGTCCCCAGCCGCAAATTCGCATCCTTGATGAATCAGTTGACATCTCGTCTCCTAGATGTTCCCGATGAGTTCCAAAAGATGCTCTTTGCGCTGATATATCGCATTTGCGTCGAGCATCCTTTCCATAGCATGTACCAGATTTTCGCGAGTAGCAAATCCAAGGGTGGCAAAGATGAATTGGCCCTATCGCGCTACCGGGCAGCCAACAAGCTGGTGGACGGCCTCAAGAACGACAAACGCATGGGATTGACCTGGGTCAATGTTCACAACGCTAACATTAGCTATGTGCGATTCGCGATTGACAAGCCGGACGACAAGCTAAAGAGTGGTGCCAAGGTTCCATTGAAGAAGTTGGCTACCGGTCAACGCCTCGAACGGGATGCAGCTGACTTGAAACTACCGCCTCCAACAATGCGAATCGAGATTCGCCTTGACTGTGACTATAGTGACGTACCCAGGCTCCAAAGGTACCAGCCCGAGTTTACAATTGCTTCTGGTGTCAGTGCTCCGAAGATTGTCACGGCAATTGCTAGCAACGGCCAACGCTACAAGCAACTGGTAAGCTTCGGTATTCGCATACGATTATCGCCATGCTAATTTCCATCCCAGTTCAAAGGAGGAAACGATGACCTGCGACAAGATGCTATCATGGAACAGGTCTTTGAACAAGTCAGCAGCCTTCTCAAAGATCACCAAGCCACTCGACAACGTAACCTGGGAATCCGCACCTATAAGGTGCTTCCCCTCACTTCGAATGCTGGAATTATTGAGTTCGTTCCCCATACGATCCCACTCCACGACTACTTGATGCCAGCACATCAGAAGTACTTCCCGAAAGACATGAAGCCGAACGTGTGCCGTAAACATATTAGCGACGTGCAGACGCGGTCGTTCGAGCAAAGGGTCCGAACCTACCGTCAAGTGACGGAACATTTCCATCCAGTGATGAGGTTTTTCTTCATGGAGAAGTTCAACAACCCTGACGACTGGTTCGCCAAGAGACTCGCATACACTCGGAGTACAGCAGCTATCTCAATTCTAGGTCATGTCCTAGGACTGGGTGATCGACATGGCCATAACATCCTGCTGGATGAGAGGACTGGTGAGGTGGTCCACATTGATCTGGGCGTCGCCTTTGAACAAGGCCGAGTTCTCCCGGTCCCCGAAGTGGTCCCCTTTCGTCTTACACGCGACCTAGTGGACGGGATGGGGATTAGCAAGACTGAAGGCGTCTTCAGGCGCTGTTGCGAGTTTACTCTGGATGCCCTACGGCAGGAGTCGTATAGCATCATGACGATCCTGGATGTGCTCCGATACGACCCGCTCTACAGCTGGACAGTGTCCCCGCTGCGACTGAAAAGGATGCAAGACGCACAGGATGCGGCGGATGAGGACGGACCTCCAGTAATCACTGGCAATATGGACCAGCGATCGGCCAACGAGCCAAGTGAAGCAGACCGCGCCCTCACGGTGGTAGCGAAGAAGTTGGGCAAAACGTTGAGCGTGACGGCCACGGTGAACGAACTTATCCAACAAGCCACGGATGAAAAAAATCTTGCAGTCCTATACTGCGGTAAGTTCGGAAGAATCCTCCATTCAATCATGGATATACGCTAACGAATGTGATTGCACTCTAGGCTGGGCCGCATATGCTTGAGTTGGCAGTGAGACTTCGAATTCTTCATAATCTTGTTCTATTGTTGCACTATGTCTTGAGCGCACATTTCTTCCAATATAGAACGATTCGGTGACAGATAGTTTGCTGCATCGCAGTGTTGGACGAACTATATATTCGGCGTAGTAGTCCGTCATACATAAATTGAAACCCTGAACCCAATAATCTGGAACATTAGCCTACTTCCAAGTTCAAGACGTCTTGAAAAGGGGGTTCCAAATGATACTTGATATTTAAAAAAAAAATTTTCAAATAAAATGGAAACCGACTGAACAGAATTGCTGCGGATGAGAGTTTCTTGCCGGGGCAGCCTCGGCGTTGTTTGTTTGTCGCCTGCCGGATTCTTGCTTTTCTCATCCCTCCATTCCATCCACACCTCGTTCTCTGCACCTTGTATACACCCCACATCCCCTTGAAGAGACCATCTGTGACGAAGAAGGATCGAGCATCTTGCGTGAACATTCAGTAAGCGCACGACCTCATGGCAGCATAAAAGCCAATCTCAAGTCACCGCGTGATATTTCTTTGCTGATGATGCTTTCGTGGCTTCTTCCGAAGGAATTATGTCGTTGAGTCGGACAACCAAAGCTCAAGTCATATACACTATATAGGATATTTACCTCCTGCACGCCTCGAGTGACTTCTTCGCGAATCATGTCGACCTCGACTGTGCCTAATCGGGGCCTGGTGGTCTTCTCCGGAGGAAGTGCCGCCAACAATTTAGTGGACGTCTTCAACTCGGTGCGCGAGACCAAAGACTGTCCACTGAGTTATATCATCCCCATCAGCGACAATGGTGGCTCTTCCTCCGAGCTGATCCGGATCTTTGGTGGTCCTGGAATTGGTGATGTGCGCAGTAAGCCTAGTTCTCTGCCCTAGTATTGCCATCACCAATTCTAAATAATCAAAAACAGGTAGACTGGTGCGGTTGATCCCAGAATCGCCGCCTTACTCCGAGCGTGCTGCCATCAAGACCCTCTTCAACCACCGACTGCCAGCAGACGCGGTCCAGGCCCATACAGAGTGGCACTCCATCGTCGATGGCACGTCCGAGATCTGGAAGCTAATCACGCCCGCCAAAAAGGAGCTCATCCGCTCGTTCTTCAACCTCCTCAATCTCGAAATCCTCAAGCGCGCCCGGCCACCATCATCCACCTTCGACTTCACCTCCGCCAGTGTCGGCAACCTGTTCCTGACCGGCGCACGGCTCTTCAGCGGCAGCTTCGAGAGCGCAATTTACCTCCTGGGGAGCATCTGTGGGGTCCCGTCCGACATCGTGCGGGTGATCCCGGCGATCAACTCCAACTTCTCGCACCACATCTCCGCCTCGCTGGCAGACCGCACGGTGATCGTAGGCCAAAACAGCATCTCGCACCCCAGCGAAGCCAGCGCGCTACGCCCGGGCTCGCGCCGGCCCAGCCTCCTCCTCGCAGACGGCGGCGAATGCCTCGAGGACGCCGAGGCCGACGACTCGGGCGCCCTCTCATACGAGGACGACCACCCGCCAGGCTCGCTGCCGACCCTACGCAACAAGAACATCTCCTTCAGCAAGTCGGACAACGAGGACCTGCCGTCGCGCATCACTCGCATCTGGTACATCAACCCCTACGGCCAGGAGATCCGGCCGCCGGCCAACCCGCGCGTCATCGAGGCCCTGCGCGACGCCCAGGCCATCGTCTACAGCATCGGCTCCCTGTACACCTCGCTCATCCCCTCGCTCATCCTTCGCGGCGTCGGCCACGCCATCGCCACCGGCCCCGCCCGCCACAAGATCCTGATCCTGAACGGCTCCCTCGACCGTGAAACCGGCCCGCCCTCCGCGCCCTTCACCGCCGTCGACTTCGTCGAGGCCATCACCCGTGCCGGCGAGGAGAGCCGCGGCAGACGCCTGCCGGACCTGGTTCCGCCCGCGACGGACGCCGCCCAGTCGGATCCCCCGGCGCTTGCACTGCCGTATACCGCCTACGTGACGCATGTCCTCCATCTCGAAGGGCCAGGGACCCCCGCGGTGGATAAATACCGGCTCGCGGAAATGGGCATCGAGACGCTCAGGCTCTATGGTCGTAAGATCACGACCACGGGCGTGGACGGGGAGGAGGTTGCCGTGGGCATGAAGTATGACTCAACTGCGTTGATCCAGGCCCTGGAGGTGGTTCTAGGGAGGAAAGGGGACGCCATGTTGCGAGGCGGGGAGGGCAATGGTCTAAGTAGGAGGAATACACTAGATCCAGGGAGGAAGAAGGCGTGAAGTTATATTGACATTTGACATTTAGAGTCCAATATTAGAGTAGAGTTTCTCGGAGCATGTGTTCCAGAGAGTGCATTTGATTTCACTTCAGACCTCGATTCTATTACATCAAGAGCTTACGTTGTTGGCAGGTTTTGCTTCTTCTTCTTCTTCTTCTTTTACTTGCAGATAAGATTTTCCTTGGATATTTCACAAAAATTACAATCCGCCCCCATTGAAAAACACCATTGGACACCAGCGGATATATGCCGAAAATTGACAGAAGGAAACGTCCCGTAAGAATGCAGCTCCGTGGCCCCCTTCGACGCCCTCCCAATGCTTTTTTGCAATTCAAGAATTTCCACACACATAATACATACCAGAAGAGACATTTTTAGACATCAACTTAGCTTGGGCGTCCATCAAATCAAAAATGAATCATATTATATACAAGGGAAGACCCAAAAAATAAGGATTGGTGAAATGCCGCTACCGTAGATCATCACATCACGCGCGAGCCGACGGTCGGGGCTTCCAGTTCTGACGGTTTAGGTTGACCTGGGGAGACCTGCTCCCCTGTGAGTAGCCACGGAAACCCGTGTACATGGTCGTGCCAACGTCCATCAGAATGGCCTTTTGGGGCTCGGCTGCTGGAGGTGCGGCGGCACGGGCGCGGCCGTTGGATGATCCAGTGGCGGCCGCGGCCGCTGCCATGGCGGTGGCTTTTGCTTTGGTGAGCTCCCGGACGATATCTCGCAGTTCCGCGTCGTCCTTGGTGATCTGGGCCTTGATGAAGGATGGGTGGCTGGAATCGGGCAGCGAAGACATAACGGTCGCTCGTGGCGTGTATTTGTGTTTCTGAGGGGTGGGAGGGTTGATGGGAACGATGGAGGTGTCGAGCCGAGCTTCGTGGTTCTTGTCCAGGAGCTTGCTAATGTCCAAACTTTCGCCATGAGGAATCTTATTCGGATGAGAAGGAGTCACGCAGTCCATGTCAACTTCTTTTCGTAGGACGTGGTCGACGTCCACCGCGGAGAAGTAAGCGCAGGACTGGGGAAGGTCGTGGATGCCAACTTGCTCGGAGAACATAGCACGGGTCCAGACATTCGCTACTTGCAACGCAAGAGCTGCGCGATATCTATCTTCATCTTTGACAAGGTACCTGATTTCATCGTGGACGGTAATTGCAACCCGGGCAGCAATGTTAAAGCGTCGAATCAGATAGTCCATTGCGACAATCAGGAGATGCAAATAATCGACACCCGACGACTGAATGGCCCAGTTGATTCTGGAAGTCATGAAGCTGCCCTTGTTGATGAAGCGCCGCATCAATGCCTCCGTGATTCCCGCTCCAAGAGCCGGAGTTCTCGGCCTTTCTTGTTCAGCGAACTCCTCCAGCTTGTTGAAGACAAAGGACTCGGTTCCACCTCGCCAGAAGGGTGTGTCGCTAAGGAGACGACGAGTCGTACGAGCGCCCTTGGTCTCTGTGTAAAGCTTACTCGCGACTTCCTGTGTCTCCTTCTCAGTCATCGACGGGTTGAACTGTCTTAGTAAGGTAGCCGCAAACTTGACGCCGGCTCCATAGATACGACCATAGTTAAAAACCTTGGCGTCGTTACGAGAAATGCCTAGAATCGAAGCGGTGCGGGAGTGCATATCCGTCCCTGCAGCTTTAGACCCTTCCAGAGTCATGAAACCAATGGCATTTCCACCGTGAAGCTGGAACTGTGCGTCTCCGATCAGACTCGCGATCCACAGCTCCTGAGAGTCAACGTCGGCGCCAACAAACGAATAGCCCGGGGGCGCTTTGATCATGGCCTTCAACTCAGAGCCAACACGGTTTCCTTTGGCATTGCTCGCAGTAAGCCAGGTGTTTTCGACAGCTCTGCGCGTGATGGTACCCATGGGAATGATCTGGGGCAGAATAAACCCTACCCGATTTTGGTCTGTCTTCGTGGATTCCACATCTCGCACTTGGTCTTGATAAACAACCAATTGGCTCATGATGCGGTCCCGGGCGCTGATCCAATATGAGCAAGATGCATTCATCTCCAAAGCCTCTTTGGCGAGCGCAAACTGCGATGAAAGAGTTCCACGTTCAAAATACTGCATATACGATTTCGCCAAGGGGGTTACGCATCGTGCTGTAGGCCCATCCTTATGCGGCAGCTTGAAGTAAACATGCTTTCTGTCGTTTCTCAGATCGAGGATCTTCTCTTCCGTCATATCACACACCACAACTGGCTGATTGTCATATGCTTTCGCATGTTCGCGAGGCACCTTGAAAGTCCACCCATGCTTGTCCGACCACGTCAAAGGGTAGCCATCCCACGACAACTTAAGAAGAATTGGAGCAATCCGAGTCCGCACACTAAGATTGATTTCTGCATTGGTCTTTGGGAAAAGGTCCTTATACCACTTTGGCATGCCGGGCAATTTTTGCCTGGCCGCTGGTCGCGGAGGATCGCCCTTCTTCTTTCCCTTGACCATTTTGATTTCTTGGCCGGACCAGTCCAGCTGCCGCAACCATGGATCATTTGTATAGATTTCGGGAGATTCTTTCACTTTTAGTGCTTCGTTGCACAGTTCTATTAGTTTCTTTCGGACGCCATCGAGCCGTTGGTGGTAAGTTCCTTCTGCATTGGCAAGATATTCCTGCCAGGTCTGATTGACAGGCAATATTACCGAAGAAAGGTGTCTCAACGCCCCAAAACTTACAGGGTGCGGACAGACCTGCAGAAAGTTTGGAAAGACTTTCTTGTAGACACGGTGAGTGATTGCAACGTCTGCTGCACAATAATCAAGTAATTCCTCCAACTTCTCGACAATCTCTTCTCTGCTGAGCTCGCCGAAGTAGTCCCGTTGCGACTTATCAATCGTAACATCGCAGTGGAATTTGGCGACATCTCGAAGCGAATTCACCGAACTTCTTCCTATCCAGAGTTCTTCTTCCTCTTCACTCAACATTTTGTTTTCAAGTAGGGCTGCCAGCTCCACAGAGTTGTTTTGGTTGGCCACCTTGTCTCTGAACTCTTTGTTTTTCTTGTGACGCATCCAGGTGGGTCTCTGCTGTGAACACATTCCGTTGACTGCAACATGCAGCGACATCGTATCAAGGAAAAAGTTGCGAGATTGGTTCAGGTCATATTCTTCAAGCACGCGAGCTCGATCGTAGCCGATGTTATGTCCGACAATGATGCGTGACTGTGATGCATCTCCGAGAGGTACAAGCTGGACTTCATTCTCTGTTTCTCCCAGCAGCCAAGGCGAGATCCACGCATACCAAGCTGTAGGGCTAACCGCACAGGCCATGACCGCAAATGAATGCACTTTGTACAATACTTCGGTGTCGAAGGTCAGGAGCGTTTCGTTAGGTGCGTCCACAGCTTCCCAAGTGCCGTCGGCATTATATTTTGTCCATCCACTGCGTTTCACCCATTTGCGCGGCTTCTCTGGCGAGTTGACGGAGACGTATTCCTTCGCAAGCGACAAGTACGGATCAGAACAATCCATTCCTAACTTGAAAAAGTGTTCATCGAGAGATTGCCCTTGAAGGGCGGGCATGTCGAAGGCAACGGGCTCGGTAGCATCCTGGGACTTTCCGAGCAAGTCATGTCTGGATAGATGCTCTTTAGATAAGGCGACCAGGGCTGGGTCCGGCGGATCCGCTTTCTTGGGAAAGACTTGAGGATAGACATGGTCGCTCAGCTGTTGAACTCCAATCTCATTAAACCTAGCCAGAGCGGGGACTGCATCATTAGTACTGGGTCCGTGAGTTCTTGAAACGGGAAGCTAGTACTCACGAGAAAGTGAGCCCCGATCTTCTCCCTTATCAGGGATTTGCGTGGTTGATTGAGTAGCGAGGTATCTCGTTAGCCGTGAGGTTCCTTTCCGAGAGATGCGAGGCGAGCGCAATCTCTGCGAAAAAAAAACAGCTGCATCCCTGCGACAGGGAGCGCAGGGAAGACTCCAAAGCATGATCGTAGGCAAGTGCAGTGACTAAACTTAGTCCATGGTAAGGCGACTCGAGAATTCGCAGCCGGTGCTGCGCAATGAGAGGAGCGACCGGGCTTAGTAGTATGTTCCTGCGGCTTCTCCTGTGGGATCGTCTTTTCTTTCCTATTGGGGGATTCCGGCGTCATGATGAGAAATACAGGAAGATTGATGCTCCGCAGGGATCCTCATGACCGCCTACTGAATAGGGAAAAGTGCGCTCTTATCGTCACCAGGCCGATAAGACCAACGGCAGATCACTGTTAGTTCTCCCTAGGTCGTGGCTTGGCTTCCCTTCGTTTGGCTTCGTTCTTTCGATTCATTTCGCGGGAGCCAAGTCGTGGACTTCATTCTGTCATTTGGATCGCTCTGTCGTTAGTTCTCTTTACACTTGCCACAACATGGATTTCCCTCGTTATTCCCCAGAGTCCACGCCCGACCAGCCCACCCAGAGTCCAGATCCCAAGCGACGCCGCTTAGCCCCTCCCTCTCGGCTGGAAGCCGTTCAGCTTGAAGGACAGTCAAGCGAGGTGACTTCTGTAGATCTAACGGAAAACGAAGAAGTGTCGGAAATATCGAAAACGCAGGCGAAGCAGCGGGCAGATGCCATCCTGGCACAACAGTCCCTCGAACCCAAAAATACCGAGTCGATCTTTGCTGCTTATAAGTGCCCTGTATGTATGGATACTCCAGTGGATGCCACGAGTACTGTGTGTGGTATGTCTCTTGTACTCCGTGATTATCACGCCAAAGCGGCGAAAGCATAGGTGAAGGATCGAAGCTGACCCTACATAGGACATCTTTTCTGTCACAAATGCATCACCGATACATTAAAATTTAGTGAAGAACGGTCAGTCTCAACCAGCAAAGCGCCAAAAGGCACCTGTCCAGTCTGTCGAAAACCGCTATCAAGGAACGATGTCTCGGGTCCGAAACGACATTTGATACCTCTGCAGATAAAGTTACTTCGTCGCAAGAGAAGGGAGGGGGATAACACAGCCCCGTGAGGGATGATTCGCACTATCCGATTCCAGGTCGGGCTTGCAGACTGCGTATGCCCTGACATCTCGCAACTGACCTAGGGGATCAATCGAATCAGTCTACCATCCGAGTACTTCTCCGTTGCTCGGTGAATGAACTCTCGCTATGCAATTACTAGGGACCATGTTGCTACCCAGCAGCTGCTACCCTCAGATTTCATCAGTGCTGAGGCCAGTGCGATTGAATCGTATTCCTACCTACACTCGTGCCCATGGCGCTTTGTGCTATTGCATCAGCTTTGAATAATGCGAGTCTCAAAATTGGTACACTGGGCGAATGCGCTGGATGCTCAGGCATGTTCTTGTGGGATGGAAACTATCGATGTTATCCTTTGATAACGCGAGCGAAGATCTGCGTCATATCATTCGAGGATGAAAAGATCTTTCGCCATGAACGCCTATGGTTGTTCTGCGAGATACTGTTTACTGCCTGCGACTTTGGCGACATTGTTGGTGTGAATGCTTTAGAACGAAGTCATGGCGCCAAGCGATGAGCCCACTGTAGCCAAGAACAACTGCATGGAACTAGCAAGGTTCTTCATGTCTACGAAATGATGATTTATGCATCCTCCTTCTTCCCAAGATCTTCCTCTTGCTAGATTCATCTCAGATTTTCGTAATGTGTTTTGTCTCAGGAATGCATCGTTCCCTTGCGGAATGGTATGATCGAGTCGACGTCATTTCCCCGCGGGCATTATCCCCTTTATGGGCGGTCTTTCTACCCTGGCAGTAATTGCCCGTGCACCTGCGGCACATCTGCACCGCACCACTACAAACTCTCGGAGATTTCCAGGCCTTGAAAAGTTCCGGCAACTCTCGCAAGCTGATCAACTTATGGCATACTCCATTGTTCATGCTCCAAATCTACCGTGGATGTTGAATCCATGTTCACTACACAGTTCCTTGATTAGCCCGAGCCCACGCAGCCAGACCATAATCTGGATGCCATGAGTGTCCATTCGTTTGACCATGCGCAGCCCGCAGACCTACCGTCCCCCTCCCATCACATAGATGATATTGAAGCCAACCCACGTTCTCAAGATCCACCAATTTCGCCAACCACGAGGTCGCCCCCTTCGCCGGATGCGTTCACCACGGCGGCGCGGCATAACTCTCGGGAGACGGTCAAGAATCGCAGGCGGCGCTCGACTACCGCTCGCTCATACTACCGCGAAGATGGCCCTCATGATCAGAACTGGCAGCCTGGCGAGGAGCCAGGCATTGATCCCAACAAACCACTGCCGGCGTATAACGCCGAATGGATGACCAATACCGCTGCTGACCTGTACAGACGCTGTGAGATCTCAGTGGTGGACTTTTCTCAACATGAGATGCGCCAATACATTCTCGACAACGATACGCTGGAATCTTTCCTTGCGCGCGAGAGGGAGCCTTGGGTCCAGTGTCGGTGGATCAATGTCAACGGACTGAGCTGGGATGTGATTCGCATTCTTTCCAACCACAAATGCCTGCACCGGCTCGCGATCGAGGATCTGATCAACGAGACCAATCGCACCAAGGTGGATTGGTACTCTGATCATGCGTACATCGTTCTCAAGCTCCAGAAGCTAATCAAGCTCACAGAAGAAGAGGATGGCAGTGACACGGACGAGAGCAGTGACGGTGGACACGGACCGTGGATGAGCGATCGCAAAAGCTCGACTGCCAGCACAATGTCCCTGAAAAGGCCGACCAAACGCACTTTGGTTCTGGAGGCTTTGAAGGATATTTTCCGACCCAAGTCTCAAGATCGAGATACTTCAGGGCGACGCACTTCTAGTGGACTAGGGCACACTACCTCGAAAGCGTCCGGTCTAAGTGACCTTACAGAGAAAGAGCTCCCACCGCGCAGCATTCAGCGACTGCGTGGTGGGCCGAACGAAGACCGAATTGCCTTCTTGGAACGGCACGCCATCCTAGCCGCGAAGAGGTTATGTGTTACGCTCGAGCAGGTGTCAATCTTCCTGCATGCAGATAACACAGTGACCTCGTTCTTTGAGAACAGCGCAGACGACATCGAAGCTCCGATTGTGAGACGCCTCAGCTCCCCTGAGACCATTCTACGTCAATCGTGCGATGCAAGCATGATTGTGCAAGCGGTACTCGATGCCATCATCGATCTTGCTATACCAGTGACGACGGCGTATCAAGATGTGATGGGTGATTTGGAACTGGAAGTCTTGACCGATCCTGACGTTGATCAATCCAAGAGCCTCTACGTTCTCACGTCTGAGATCGCTATTTTGCGTAATTTCATGCAACCGATCGCCACGATTATCAACGCACTCCGAGACCATCGTTCGGAACCAATTCAGACTCCTGGCTTGGGAGCATTCAAGAATATCGGCACAAATACACCTACAGGTGATGGGGCGCCATACATAGGGACCGCCACGCCCAATTTGAAAAGTCTAGGTGGTTCGAGCGTATCGATTAGTCCTCTATGCCATACCTACCTCGGTGATGCGCTGGACCACTGTATCACCATCGTCGAAGGCTATGATCAAATGCGAAGAGCTGCCGATAACATGATAGATTTGATTTTCAACACGATTGGTGAGTTCCACATACCTTCTAGAGCGTGGGCATGAGCTAATACCATGTAGGTGCATATCAGAATGAGAGCATGAAGCAACTCACCCTAGTGACGTGCTTCTATCTCCCTCTGACTTTCTTGACGGTAACTTTGGCAGTCCGCCTGTGACATAGTTATACTTTACTAATCAAAACTGTAGGGTTATTTTGGAATGAACTTCGATGAGTTTTCTGGCATTCATCATAGCGATTCGTACGTGTATCTCACTCAGATCCCCTAGTCGTCGATACTGATACGGTTTCTCAGATACTTCTGGATGATTGCGGTCCCATTCGTGTTTGCGACGACCATGTTCTTGATGTGAGATTCTCCTTGCTTCCTCTTACCGAGCGCAATTCTAATGGCCTTATAGGCGCGACAAACTTCAGCGCTACATGGTGTTGCTCGCACAGAAACGCCTAATCACCAGCTCCAGGAAGAGGCGACAGAGGAAACAGGCCACGGAAAAGACATGAGCCTGCACTCCGACTTTCTCCGCTCGATGTTTTCGGATATCCAAGTGCAATTAGCACAATATTACCCATCTTCTGGTTGTATAGATGACCTCATGCCCTGCATAGCATAGCATAATATCATGAGGTTTAATGAATGTGGGTGAGAAGTGATGGCACAAGACAATGATAATAGTACATATATTAGATAGACCCGCGCGCTGCGCACGAGTGTACCTCACAAATTCTTCCGCTTGAATGCCCAGTAGGCCTTCCAGGGCAGCGTCCAGTCCGAGCGCAGCAGCTCCGGTCGAAAGATGTCAAAGTCGAAACTCTCCAACCTGTTCAGCCAGAGACGAGTGGGCACGGCAGGCATCAAGACGCCGAACGCGCGGTTCACCTCGTCCAAGGGCGTCTCATTGCGGTGCGCCGCATCCTCATACATATGGCCCTCCTCGCCCTCGTGCTCGAACTCGTGGCCGACATCCTGGCCGGCGCGGAGGTTACTCAGCATCTGCTGAGCGGTGATGAGGTGGTCGTTGGCTCTCGTGGCGACGGCGAAGACCGCATCGCGCAAGCCGGGTGCCTCAGCGCCCTGCCGGAAGACGTCCTCCTCCCGCAGCCCCGCCTGGGCCATGACATCCAGCGGCAGCATCACGGCGCCCTGCCTGTACTGACCGGGCTGCTGGGTCCGGTCCGCCGACTCCGCGCGCTGCGGGAACGCCACGAGCGGCAGCCCGCGCAGCACGGCGGCGATGCCCACGGCCTTGCCGATGTGCGAGGCCAGATGGTCCGCCGTCACGGAGGTCATCGGCAGCGCCGACAGCGTCAGGTAGAACAGCGTCGAGTACGTGTTCTCGGCGTAGGACTCGAGCGCCGCGAGGTTCGGGTACGGGTCGTTCGTCAGCGTCTGCTCGCGCGTGTTGATCAGCCGGTTCAACCACCCTTTGCTGATGCGCGCTTGGCCCTGCGTGCGCGTGTGCAGGTCGTCGATCGCCGCCGCAAGCAGGATCGCGATCGGCTCTTTGGGCGGGCTGCCGGCTAGCGTTTTGGAGACCGCGTCGCGCCAGTATTGTAGGCGCATTAGGCCGATTGTGTGCGAGGAGGTCGTGTCGGGGATCATTGAGAGGGAGATGTTGAGGGCGCGCAGCGCGAAGTACATCGGTCGTACATGTTGCGGGATGAAGGTGTGCAGGGTGTATGAGGGGCTGTCGTATTTTCTGATGGGATGGCGAGAAGGCTGGTGTTAGATAGTGCTAGATAGTATATGGGGTGGATGGGCTAGAGGTGCGCACTGTAGAAGGTTTGCGCAGTAGGCCTGTGCAGCCTTGACCTCTGCTTCAGCTGCTGGCGTCGCGGCTGCTGGACGCCCCTGGAGGTGGCGTCTTTGAGGGCGCTGTAATTGTGTGCGAGCCAACGAGCGTCGACATAGCTGCTCGCTTTTGCGACACGGTTGGATGAACTTGTTGGAAAGAGACATGTTGGACTGGAAGCAGGCCGGTGGAGGGGGATTTGCCTATCTATGCGGAGGTTGCGGAGAGGCTGTCACTGGCACATTACATATATATAGCTATTATTTTCTTCACAGGTGAAGTCAGTATGAAGTTCCTTAGAAGTAGAGATGATCGGCATCACATACACGTCAATTGAGGCTTTCCATCAATCTGCTGGTGAGAGGAAAGTCGTTCAATCAGTGTTCAAGCTTAAGCTGAAGCAACTCATTTAGTCCAAATTTTATTGGGCGAAGCGGCTTTACACGAAATGACGTCGGGCCGAAGTGGAATCGCGTCTCGGCGCGTCTTCCGCCTTTCGCTCCTCCATCTTTCTTGGCTCAATCAAGTGGAAATTTCCCTCAGACCCCAGAGCCCCTGCACGGCAACACCCGGGGGGCGATGACCAGTGCAGGATGCATTTTCAGGATGCTGATGGACGACCTCTGAAGAAGCGACGCTTTTTCGCCGAAGAAGAAGATCTTTCTGCTCCTCCCTCGACAAGCGATTCTACCTTGTCGGAGGATCATCACCAAAAGATCCTTGCTCAGAACGCTCAAGATGCGACTCCAGCGTCGTCTAACTCACACTTGGACTTACAGGGTACCAGCGTCGTTCCTCCTGAGCAAACCGCCCTCGCGAACCCAGATTTGCCACCGTCTAATTGGAGCGAGGAAAGCCCGGAGCAAAAAACAGACGACGGCTTCGATACCGCCACCTTCTTGGCTATAGTTGGACAACATGTCCCTGATCACATCATTACAAAGATACGCAAAGCATCGGGGGATGACCTTGAAAGGGCTGTGAACATCTTTTTCGATGGATCCTGGAGATCGCCCCCGAAGGCCACCCTGAGCCAAACAACCCTCTTGCCTCGCGAACGAACCCTTCCTACGCAACTCTCCCCTCCAATTACCCGTTCACCACCGACCCCTGCGAACAAGACTTCTAGCACGGATCAAGCCAGTTCGCGACTGGTGTCACAACCTCAGCTGAGATATATAGGCGCATTCGGTGTCGGAGCGTGGGCTACAAGGAGTGGTGTAGGGCTGGTCAAGCATGGGGAGCACGTAAACATTGAGCGCGCGCGATCCCAACCCGTCGCAAAACGTGGCCGAACGGGCAAGATAATCAGTAATCAGAAAGGCGATGTTCTTACTCGGTTTACCACCAAGTCCGGCCAGGAGGTAGGGCGTCTACCTCGGGAAACGGCCGAATGGGTATCGACTTTGCTAGACCAGAAAGTCTGCCATCTTGAGGGGGTGTGTGTCTTTGCACCGGACAGGATCCGCGTGAACGACACGATCTACCTGCAATTATGGTGCTACCTTCGCATCGAAGCGTTCCAGCCTCGCATGCTCGATGACTCTGATGACAACAGGTCGACTACGATATTCGAGGAGAAGGAAAGCATTGAAGAAAAGAAGCTGCGCCTTCGCCAGGTCGCTCTCGTGAAGCTTTTCGATGAGATTGGGCTTCAGCCGACTTCGTGTAATGATATGACAAAGAAGCATAAAAAAGAAGGATTGCTACGTGCAGCGGAGATGGCCGATCAGTATGACCGAGTCAAGAAGGAAAATCAAGCGAACAACGACTCGTCCGAAGAGGAAGAGACGCCTGAGCTCCAAGAGGACCAGCTTGACACACTTTACAAGAAAGCTCAATCGTTCGACTTTAGCATGCCCGAAGCGAATCCTCCGTCTACATTCACATTAGATTTGCGCAAATATCAGAGACAAGCACTATACTGGATGCTGGCGAAGGAAAAGGACAAGAAGTCCGCCAGGGAGGAGTCTCTGCATCCCTTGTGGGAAGAATATTTTTGGCCAACGAAGGATGTGGATGACAAGGAGTTGCCTGCGGTGGATGGCATAGACCATTTCTACGTCAATCCGTACTCTGGAGAGCTTACTCTCGAGTTCCCAAAGCAGGAACAACATTGTCTCGGTGGTATTCTTGCTGATGAGATGGGTCTTGGCAAAACCATCGAAATGCTGAGTCTGGTGCATTCCCATAGAAACGTGCCTCAGAGTTCTGGTGGCTTGGTGAGGCTCCCCCAATCTTCTGGTAGGGTTTCCGCTCCGTACACGACTCTTGTCATCGCACCAACATCGCTGCTTGCGCAGTGGGAGAGCGAGGCATTAAAAGCCTCTCAGCCTGGGACATTGAAGGTCCTCATGTACTATGGAACGGAGAAGAATGTCAATCTCAGAGATCTGTGTGCTGCCGGAAACGCAGCTGCCCCGAACGTGATCATCACGAGTTACGGAGTTGTACTTGCAGAGCACCGTCACCATGCGTCCGCTGTCCTTTCCCAGTTGGGCTCAGGCGGTCTATTCTCTTTGGACTTTTTCCGGATTATCATCGATGAAGCGCATATGATCAAGAACCGGCAATCCAAATCCGCGAAGGCGTGCTATGACTTGAGCGCAACACACCGCTGGGTTCTTACCGGTACACCCATCGTCAACCGTTTGGAGGATCTGTTCAGTCTGGTGCGGTTCCTGAAGGTTGAGCCTTGGAACAACTTCTCTTTCTGGAAAACTTTCATCACCGTGCCGTTCGAGTCGAAAGACTACGTCCGAGCTTTGAATGTCGTACAGACTGTGCTTGAGCCCCTGGTTCTCCGACGGACGAAGGCCATGAAGACCCCTGAGGGTGAGCCTCTTGTACCGCTGCCACGGAGAACGATCCAGATCGAGGAGGTTGAGCTCCCCGAGCAAGAGCGTGAGATTTACGACCTGATCTACACTCGTGCTAAGCAGACCTTCAACAACAACGTCGAGGCCGGTACTCTGCTGAAGTCATACTCAACGATCTTCGCACAGATTCTCCGTCTACGCCAGACGTGCTGTCACCCCATCCTCACCCGCAACAAAGCAATTGTCGCCGACGAGGAAGATGCCGCAGCAGCCGCCGATGGAGCCAGCGATCTGAAGGATGACATGGACCTGCAGGACCTCATTGACCGCTTTAAAGCTACCACGGAAGCAGCAGGCACCGATCAAGCTCAAGACCCTCTCGCCAAATTCACCTCGCATGCGTTAAAACAAATTCAGACCGAGTCCAGCGGCGAATGCCCGATCTGCTCCGAAGAGCCCATGATCGAGCCCGCGGTGACAGCGTGCTGGCACAGCGCGTGCAAGAAATGCCTCGAGGACTATATACGCCACCAGACAGACAAAGGGGTACCACCTCGTTGCTTCTCGTGCCGGGGGCCCGTCACCTCCAAGGACATCTTCGAGGTGATCCGACACCAGTCCCCCAACTCGACGCCCACTGCAGAAACAGATATATACAACAGCACGCCGCCGCCGAACCCGCAAGCACCGCCGCGAATCTCCCTCCGACGCATCAACCCCCTCTCCCCGTCCGCGCACACGTCCGCCAAAATCCACTCCCTCCTCAACCACCTCACCCGCATTCCCCCGACCAACAAAGCCGTCGTCTTCTCCCAGTTCACCAGCTTCCTAGATCTCATCTCCCCGCAACTCACCCGCGCCGGCATCCCGCACGTCCGTCTCGACGGTACGATGCCTCAAAAAGCCCGGGCCGAGACCCTCGCGCAGTTCAACCAAACCGAAGATTTCCTCCCCGAAGAAGAAGAAGACGACTTCATCGAAGACCCCGACCAACAAACCTCTCTCAACACCCCGCGTCCACAACCACGAACCACCAAGACCAAACTCAGGAGCAAAAACCCCACCGCAGACTCCGCCGCTACCATCCCGCGCGTCCTCCTCATCAGTCTCCGAGCCGGCGGCGTAGGCCTCAACCTCACGGTCGCCAACCACGTCTTCATGATGGACCCGTGGTGGAGCTTCGCGATCGAGGCGCAGGCGATCGACCGCGTGCATCGCATGGGCCAGCTGCGCGATGTCTCGGTCACGCGGTTCGTGGTCAAGGACTCGATCGAGGGCCGCATGTTGCAGGTGCAGGAGCGCAAGATGAATATCGCTGGCTCGTTGGGGCTGAGGGTTGGAGGGGATGGGTCGGAGGATGAGAAGAAGAAGGAGCGTATCGAAGAGCTGAAGCTTTTGTTTGAGTAGAGGAGGCGGAGTGGGATGTGGAGGGAGGAGGTTGTTTGGGATTGACTATATGATACCATTGCATTTTTGGGGGTTATTTACGCGCTGGATAGATAGGACTTGATTAGTAGTCCCCTGGAAAATTGAATTTTCTGATAGACATACTGAGAGACGGTTTCTAGAAGACCTTCGCGGTTGTAATGAACGACTGGTAACAGTTATGGCGAGCTCGCCAGCCTAGCACCCTAGAATGACCTGAAAGTCTCCAAATGGTTTGCTTTCTATGCCCCAACTTGAAGTAAGATTCTTTCATAAATCCTCCGAGTCACATATCCGGTGAGCGTGCCTTCATTCTAAGAACTATGAGCACCACTCTGGAGACTACCAGATAGACTATTCAATACTCCAGTAACTAGACATCCCACGCTCAGCCAACAAATTTACACAGTAGATTCATTCATTATTCCACATAAAACCCATAGCCATAATACAAACCCGCAAAGCAGAACGAGATCTCAACGCCAGACCCAAATTAAGAAACATGTAATGTACAGCGACATGATACCATTACCTCGCAATTTAGACCGAATCACCAAAAACCCAGCTTACTTGCTCGAATGATGCAAGACCTTGCCGACCTTCTCCTTCAGGTGCGCCATCTTCCCCTGATGACCATGCGCCTTGCCGTCACCGTGCTCCTCGGACTCGTTGGCATTTTTCGTGGCACCGGGGGCAGCATCTGCTCGTAATAGTCAGTCAGTAAATCAATCCTAAATTCAATGCCATACACAAGAAAATACTAACCAGAAGATTGCGCCGGCCCACCCTTGGAACCCAACCTCTTCTCCACCTCAAACGGCTCCCTCGGCTCCGGAATCTGCGGGCCTTTCAAGGCTTCCTCGCTGACCTTGTTACCGCCGCCGGTGGGGAGGCGATCCCCCGCCGAAGACCCGTCTTTTGTCTCGTTAGCCGGGCCGACGGACTCGGTGTCTGAGATTGTACGGGCGGTATCGGTAGCGCCAGCGGTGTTCTCGCGCTCGTCCGTCTTCTTCATCTGCTGTTGAGGCTGCGAAGTAGCGGTAGGGGGCTTATCCTTCGCCTTATCGTCAACAGCCACACTAGCCGAAGGGATCGTATCGGCCCTCTTCTCGGGCTGAGGCTGCAGCAGCAGCGCGCCCTCGGATCCGCTCTTGCTCTTCTCGCTGCCTCCGACACTCGAGGACAACGCGGGAGCAGGAGCCGGAGCAGGAAGGCCCTTGTTACCCTGCAGGATATCGTCCTTATCCTTCTTCTCGCGGATAGCCAGTGTCTTAGGCTCGGCAGCGCCTACCCCTACCCCTGAACCACCAGCACCAGACGCCGCCGCCAAAGAACCAGGCAGGCTCCCCCTCTGCTCTGATACTCCCGTCGTAGTGGTGGTAGGTTGGTAGTCGTGCGACTGCACCGCCGAGGACAGCTGCTTCGCGCCGTTGGAGCCGCTGGTTGGTGCGCCGGCGGCTGCGGCTGCGGCTGTTGGTGCTGTTGCGGTCATGGGGTCCGGGTGTTCCAGCTTCTTGGTAGACGGGTGCTCCATCATCTTGTTGGACGGGTTCTTAGGCTGGTACTCCATCTTCTGGGAAGGGAGGACCGGCTCGTCGACGATGACGTTCTTGAGGGCTAGGTCGGCGTTGCTGGGCGACCTGGGGTTCTTGGCGTGGTCGCCGGCTGTTACGGAGACGAGGGGCTCGGGGATCACGGCGGTGTTGGAGGTGGTGTGTGGTGCACCGGGTTGGTCTTCGTTGTCGTGTTAGTGTCTGGGTTGGGCTGGGTTTGTTATGGGGTGGGTTGAATAGGAAGGGTGGAGGAGGTGTGGTATGCTTTGGTAGATAGGTAAACGGACGATGCATCAGGTAAACGACTTACCATCGCGATTCCCGCCATCGTACGGATCAGTCGCAGTGCCCTTGCCTTGAATACCGGACATGGGCTCTTCGCCGTGCGGCTGGACTTGCTGCTGCTCACCGGTCTGGAACTCGTTCAAGAGGGCGTTGGTGGCGTTGTTAAATGTTCGGTTGAGAGTCTCCATTCTGCACTCAGGTGCGTTGACCGAATATCATAGAATGATTTATGAAGAGGGTGAAGCTGGAAGCTACACGTATAGGAAAATGCTTGGTATCTCGAACTAAATTGGTAGGTATAAGCTGGAATGTGGGGGAACCACAATCTCAATCTCGAATTCCGGGGTCTTTTAACGTCGTGGCCGGGCCATAGAGGCGCGAATTCATATACGTACGTCAGTGGCTCGGGGACTGCGATGAAGGAGAGGTGAGTTGGGTGGCCATGTCTTCTCTTCTCTTGCTCACACCGCAACCGCAGATCAACGGCCGCGATGTCATCACTTCTGCTCTGACGTCATTCAGTGGCCCCATCACGTGGGCTGAGGTCGTTTGCAACTGCTCCTAACTGGCTTTGCTCTCCATGGAGATAAGGTGCAGGACAGGAGAAAGTCAATTGGGAAAGTATATTGTGTCACCCGCATACCATTGCATTTCTGCGGTGGAAACTACCGTTTTGTAACACCCAGTCGGATAAGCGCGCCAGTCAAAACAGGAAACAGTCCTTAACTAGGTAAACCCGAACAATGCAAAGCAATCATTTTTCATCCAGGAAACGAATGCCTGTAATAAAGCTTAAAACTGACTGAGCCCAAGAAGAAGTCCTCCTCTCCACGTGCTCTTGACGAAGCGATACGTAGCTGCCAAAGCTCGGGCCACTATGCAAATCAAGTAGCCGTGGCGACGCCTATAGTCCCGAGCTGATATACATGTTGAGCTCATTTCTGCTTGCCCGCCTCCCCGGGGTTCTTCGCTTCCGGGTTGAGAGGATTCTTCGGGTCATACCCAACACTCTTGACAATACCCAGACCCTTGGTCTTCCCCTCGCGGAAAAGAACCCGATCGCCAGGAGCAAGGAACTCGGGGCGCTGAACAAACCGGAACGCAACCAATGCACGGTCGCCGGTCCGAATGAACGGACGGTCGATGTCGATGACCGAACATGTCTGGCTCACGGCGCCCACATGTAGCATGGCCTGGTACCGTGGCTTGATGGTCGTAGCGTGAGATAGAATAAGAACTGGATCGCATCAGTAACGGCGCACCATAGAAGTATAGAGACAACAAACATACCCTCTGCGACGAACTCTCGGAAGACTTTAGGGGCCTGGTCCAATTTCTTGAGAACCACCATGCCCTTGCGAACCTCCTTTCTCCGAACGCGCTTCAGAGCGAACGAGCCGGACTGGCCGGCAAAGCAGGCGTTCACCTGGATGCGCTTGCGCTCGATAGACTTGATCGTGGTCGTCGTGAACTGACCGAGGGAGTCGGGTCCCACAAGTACGGTGTCACCCGCATGAATCACTCCCGACTTGGCCACGCCAGACACGACCGTACCCACATGGGGCACAGAGAAGGTGTCATTGACCAAGAACTCGAACGGGGCATCGACATTATAATGACCCCGATGAGGAAGGATATTCAGGAAGGTCCGGACGAGCTCGAGGTTCTCTCCGGTCACGTTGGACACCTGGAAGATGGGACATATCCGCTGGCTGACGAACTGCGTAGCCGTGTTGATGGTCTCCTCCATGTCCTTGATGAACACGGGGATTTTACGAGCGCCGGGGGATTTCAGGATCTTGCTGAGCTGCGAGAGCGTCTCCTGAAGGATCTGAGGCGGGCAGATGTCAATTTTCGTGACAATGACCATGACCGGCACGTTGAGAGCCAACGCGATACCCAGATGCTCTTTACTCATCCCAATCAGACCGTTATTCGCGGCCACCATCAGAAGACAGTAGTTGGGGCTGCTGCTCAGCATGCCAAAGACGGTCGTCCGCAGGTAGCGTTCGTGGCCAGCCAGATCAGAGAAGCCGATCACTTTCGCGGAGCGCTTCCCGATCTCTTCCCACGACAGCTTGCGGCCCTGTGAGCTTCCGACGATATCGCCGCGACTGTCGAACCCCATGATCTCCATGCCCACCGAGCTGGTACGGCCGCTTTCGACTTCATGCTTGTGGCGGAACAGGTTGAGCCGGGCCTTGCCGCGACCGTCGTCCAGATTTCCCTTCACGAGGACTCCGAGCATGGTACTTTTACCGGCATCGACATTGCCCACGACCGCCACACGAATCTCCGCCATCTCTTCCACAGTCCCTGCCGGCTGCCGGATCAGGAGCTTCCCCCACGAGCCCTTGGTCCGCTCGTTCTTGACCTGCGACTCCTCCGGCCCGCCGACATTGTAGGTGACCAGGATGCGACAGTGTGCGGGGAGTGTGTCCGCGGCCTCGCGGAGGCGCCGGATGGCCGTGTTCCACTGGTCGAGGTCAAACTGCATGGACTCGCCGCCGTCCTCGAGGCCCAGGTCGAAGAGCGTCTCGCCGTGGCCCTCATCGATGCGGGACTGCAGGAGACTCGCGAGCACCTGCAGATCATCGTCGGGTTGTTCGCCCGTGCCTAGGAGGACCTCTTTCAGCTTGACGGTCTTGGGGGTGTCGCTCAAGCCCAGCTGGTCGAGGATGTCCAGCTCCGCGTGATCCTCGTGGACGCGCGACACGCTGGCGGTCTCATAGCCGCTATCGCTGGGAACGAGCGGGGCAGAGCGCTGCGCCTGCTGCTTCTCGGCGTATTCGGCGAACTCGCTGAGCGCCTGGGCATCGGATCGTTAGTGAGGCGGGGGGAGGCAGGGGGTGCCGCCGGGGCTCCGCGCGAGGATTTAACACACAATTTCGCCTCTCCGTCGCTCCTCCATGGAGAGTTTGGGTCCAGTCGGTGGCATGGTTGTAGTAAGTGTTCGTCGAGTAAAGGATACGAAGGTAAACAAAGGTCAAATAGGAGTCTATTGGTAGCTAAAGTATGGATGTTTCGGTCGGATGGAAACGGACGAGGTTCGCCTCTGGCGCACTCAGACACGTATTCGTGTGATCATAATTCTCGTCTGGGAAGCTAGGTGGAAGAGTGCGAAAGGACTAGGCCAGTGCTATGGAGTGAATGATAAGAATAGACGATGGAAAGGAGCATGAGATAGGAAGAATAGGTGGTATTAAGAGCTAGGTTTGGGAGGGAGAGGAGCAGAAACTGGAGAAGGTCGGGAGAGCGAGCGAGCCGGGGGAAGCTTTATCGATAGAGGGAGTGCGAGTCATCGCCGCCTCGTGCGCGCCGCCCGCCGTTTCTTGACTCATCCCTCCTCCACACCCTCAATTCATTCATTCCAGTCAAGCTCAGTCGAGTCATCAAGCAAGGAACCATCTGGAAACGTCTTACGCTGACTGCAAGGGTGTGCATTGAATTCATTCAGCTCAACACAATGATCGAACGCTATGACTCTAGTTGCATGCACGACAGACTAGCCATTGTCGTCCGTCTCCTCATCGTGGCTGCATGGCCTGATGCCATTCTAACCCACCCTGGCCCCCGTCTTCATCTGAAACACGACCTTTCGCACATCCATCTCTCGTCCGAATACGTGAATAGATCATTTGTTCCAATTAGAGTCTTAAATTTGGGAACCCTGTAGACATCGCCTGGTAGTCGTGGTCTCATACTGATCCGTGGCCGACAGATAGAGCAGCGATGGTTACGCTGCTGTGGCCTTCCGATCCTCCGATCAAATCCAATTGTCCTTGTTTGTTCGTGTCATCATGCTTGAGGGGAAATCAGAACGACAGAGTCGCCTATGGTAGGCACGTTAGTCGAAATCCGCGAGAGTGTACTTGTAGCCGACGTCATCGGGGGGATAGCTCGAACGCACCTCGAACGAAAAGCATCTCTTCCTGCTTCTTGATCGTCTAGATAGAAGGAGCATGTATTAGTCTTGCGGTCGCGACGATACTACCAGGAACTCGAGGCAGCGACGTACTCGGATCGTCTCTTGTTCGTTCTCATCCTCCTCCACCACGTAGATGGTCTCCTCCACATCGCCCAGGACTAGGTTGCAGTGACTATCGTAGGCCTGTAGCACGCGATGGTCAATACCAGCCTCCTCATCGTCCTTCCACACAAGTACGGAGACATACATGAAGGCGACCCTTGAGCTCACGGTCACCGCGCAACTTCACAAAGACAATCTCATCGAGCGACAGTCGCACCAGGTCGAGGGGTTCGGACACCGACGAGGTGCCCGCATCCTCCGTGTCGGCCATCTCAAATTAGGGAGGGGAAGGGGCGGGGAGGGTTGCGAAAGAGATGGGAGGTAATGAAACGAGCGAACGGAAGCAAGATTGAAGGAGTTCAGTCAATCCAGCAATCAACGAGCTGCAGGGGGAGGGAAATTGGCGAATTGACAGTCACCCGCGGAAGCTGACTTGAAAGAGACTGGCAGGGATTCTTTGTGCCGCCAAGACCACAACAACCGCCAACTCCTCAGTTACTCCGCTTTCATACTCTTTAGATAATGTGAGCTTTCCCCCTCCCTTCTGCTCCCCCCCGGGCGCTTGCTCTTCTCCCCAGCCCCCAAAAGTCTCTTACTGTGTGCTCTCAGCGATCCTTGTTTTCTCCTGTCAACTTTCAAGCGCAATGTTACAATTACTACGCTCCAGTGAGTCTTGGACTCGCGCGGGGCTCTTACACTCTTATCGTCCATCTCGCCTACCCCATTCCCGCTATCCGTCTCCACTTCACATAGTTCGATATCCTACGTGCCCATCGCGATCGGTGAGAGTATGGACCAAGCCGTGGCTGAAGAAAAAGAAGAGAAAGCCTCTCCCCAGGGAAGATTTCTCGCTGAAGCACAACTACCATCCGATGCTGAGTACAACGGGTGTTCTAGACGGTGGACCTACGCTGGAGAAGGAACTCGATTCACACTGGGACGTCTGGCAGCAGCAATTCATTTCAATCATCCAAGGCGGCCAACCGGACCAGGTGATGAATGCGCTCACGGACCCCCGGTTCAGCGATCTCGTGGGCGGCATGCCCCAGACCACGTTCGTCGAGGCCTTCCTGCTGCTTTCCCCCTCTTACTTCATCGTGCCCTACCGTGACATCCACCGCCCGATCCATCCCTTTGTGGAGAACCTCAAACAGCTCAAGCTGCTGGAAGAACGATTCGACGAGTTCGCCAACAACCTCGCGCGCATCATCCGCACCAGGGTTGCGGGAGGGCAGCAACTGGGTCTGCCGGAATTCACACACCTGCTCGCCTGCGCAGCCTCCATGGCGGATGTCCCCATGGCGCAGCAAGTATGGCAGGCGATGAAAGATCATGAGGTCGAGCCCGACACCCAGTGTTACAATCACTTTATGGAAACGCACATTTGGGAAGGAACATTCACCGGCTTGGAGAAGTATCGCATGAGAGTGACTCCGTACTCGTATGAAAAACGAAAACACGGTTATGAGAGTCAAGGCTGGAGCGGATACGGCACTGGACGACGCAGCGTGCGCAAAATCATACGAGTGCTATTCCAGGAGATGGTGGACAGAGCAGTCCCTCCGAACGAGGAAACCTTTGCCAACTTGCTCCTTGGCTATTGCCGCGGAGGTTGGGTTCCTGGAATGAAGGATATTCTCCGAGTCACGTGGAACATCGATGTCGACGAAGTGAAGGCAGAAAGCGACTGGTCGAGACTGTCGGAGGTCAAACACAATGATCCTGCCTCCCCCCTTTATCCCACGGAGCGACTTCTGTTCGCGGTGGCTCACGCCTTCGGCACGAACAATGACATCGACGCTGCGATATCTACAGTAGAGTTCATCTCGGCCCAGTACAAAATTCCGATTCCTGAGAGAGTTTGGATGCAGTTGTTTGAGTGGGCATTCGTTCTGTCGCGTCGCAGATTTGGCCGGCACAAGGAGCAAATGAGTTTAGGGCACATCAGCTCATTACGCGTGATCGACTTGTTCGAGAAGATGACCGCGGAGCCACACAACGTGCGGCCCACAATGGTGGTCCGCTGCAAGCTTGCGAAGATAGCGTGGGATCGCAAAATCCTGCGAGACTACAAAGCGCAGATGGCTGCTGCGTATAAGATCTTGAAAGAGACAAGGCAAAGGCAGTTGGAAGCGAGGTCCGTCATCGAAGCTTACATGAAGCGGCGCAGGCCACAAAACGACCACACGCACTGGCAATCGCGGGAATTCTCCGACGCCATATACACCTACGACATCCTTAGGCTGCACACCACCCAACAGACCGAGTTCATGGACAAGCTCGCGAGGAACATGCTGATCAACAGGCTATGGACAGGCCGAAACAATTATTCATGGCAAAGGACTCTGTTCCCGAGCATGCTGGAGGAATGGGAGGACTTTCTCCCGAAGGAGTTCATCTTTCACATGAGAACCGGACTGGTGTACTTCCATGGAGATATCGGGTGGGGTAGCGCTTACCGCTACAGCGGCAAGCGCATACCGATTCGACGGCCCACTCCCCATAACGATGTCGAACCGGGCGACGAGGTCAACTATATTGACGATGAGTTTTTCTGGCGAGCGGTTCTCCGACTCAACCCGGACATTGAGCCAACCTCTCCGTCCCTAAGGCGGCTGTTCGACCCAGTTCTCAGGACCGAAACTCCGCTGTATGTAGCCGGGAAGACACTGGATCAAGGCGAGCAGCGCTCGGAGCACCAAACGGTGATGTCCTCCAACTAGGGTCTCCAGCGGATCTGTCACTCTGTCTGGAATCCCTGATTTCTTTCGCAGTTTTTCCTTCATTGTTGCTGAAGCGTCATTTAGCGTTGTCTTTCGTCGGCCCAGTGCTTCGCGTCTGGGTTGACCGTGTAGTCCATGCATGTAGTGAAGTTAACCTTGGAAATACCCCGTCCATAGTGATACGATGTGATACCATTCCTGCTTAGTTTCTCGTTTAGTCCAGGTCGTAAAGGAGCCTATCTCGGAGCAGTCTGGTGACTAGGAATGTACCACACCTAGTATATCTATACTGGACCAGCCCATTCCAATTAGAAGGTTTTCGCACTGCCAGAGATCATCCAGGACATCAACACGATCCGCATGATCGAATGTCCCAGCCTCACCCACAGAACCGCTTCAAACCCTCTCCCGTCGTAGATCATTAACAGCCATATACCGACCGATAGTAATCCAACCCCAACGAAACCAGACCATCTGGCTACGATGAGCCTTAACCATAGCCGACTGGGCCGTCACCCACTCTCCGACGGAGCTAACGAACAAAAGCCGCGAAGGGAGCTGATCGCCAAACCCACGGGCCCCGGAGCCCGACACGATCGAGCGCAACGCACCGCCGACCATCGTGAACGGCGCATCAAGCACGCCGGCGTACTTGCGCACGATATTAGTCGTCGTCAGCGTGTACAGCGCGACGGGACACTTATACCCGGGTTTTCCCTTGGTCAGCGTGCGCAGCCAGTGCACGGCCCCGTGGTACAGCGACCGGTGGTTGGGGTGGTTGCTGATGCCGCCCTGGTCGAACGTCAGAAGCACGTCGATGGTGGCCGTCGGGGCCGCCGCGCCGCCCGCCTTTTTCGTTGGCGCTGTCTCCGGCGCAAACGCCGACCCCAACAGCGTCGCTACGTCGTGCTCGGTCCATCGCGCGCTCATGCTATCGGGGAACCGGCTGGGGTCGTCTACGACGTACACGTCGGCTTCGTTACGTAGTCCCAGCTGCAGTGCGCTTTGCACTAGCTCTTTCTTGCGGATTTGGCCTAGTCCGTCGGCGTCGCCTGTATCAGGGAAAGGTATGGGTTAGTGGTTTGGTTCTCTTGACGGTGGGAAGGAAGGGGGGGGGGGGGGGGGGGGGGGGGGGGGGCCCCGGCAAAAAAAAAAAAAAAAAAAAAAAAAAAAAAAAAAAAAAAAAAAAAAAAAAAAAAGACTCTGGCTTCGGGAGGGCTAGGACCGTTGGCGCAAAGAACATCGCTTCGTCGTCTGGGTGTGCGATCAACAGGCAGATTCGTTTGTTGTAGATGCGCGGGAAGGCCCCGGCGAATGGCGAGGATGTGGTCGATGACAGCGTCCAGAACATGAAGACCACTGCGATCGCTAGGCCGATCGTCGTCAAGGTTGAGGTGTTCATGGTACGAGAGTTGATGATTGGTAGGAATTGGAAGGAAATTCTGAGGGAGTGAGTCGTGATGCTCTGCAGCTATTGTGGTCGAGAATCAATTGAACTCGGTCTCCGGGTTGCTCAGTCTCCCAGCACCTATGCGTCGCTTCGCAACTCGATGCGATTGAAGCTCAGCAACCGTGCGCTAGCAATTGACTTGTGCGGATCGGTACAAGTCAAGACTGAGACGGGAATGCGGTCATAGCCGCTGAAATGGAGGGTGGATGGCGCGGTGATGTTGTGTAGGAAAAGGGGATCTCGAGCCACGGGTATCGGGTTCTCCAATTGTTGATTATCGGAGCTCCATGGAGCTAGGGCACGTGACTGACTTAGATGCCACCACAAGGTGCCACAACAGGGCATTGCTGTGTAGGTTCTCGATCACAAGAGTGACAACCTTGGAAACAAGCTAAGAGATTCTGTTCGTGTTGCAGTAGTGCCTACCTACCTAGGGATGTGTTTTGGGCATTCACGCCTCAATTGCGTCTCCGTAGCATCAGAATGACTATATATTACGAGTGCCGAGCCGAAAGTGGACCTACCACCACCACCAAGGAACTGTTCTGTATCCTTATGTCTGGATTGTTCGAAACCCTCAGGTGTATGTGGACGAGCAGGAAAGCTTATATTGCTTGAAATTCGAACACAAAGAGATGGTTAAATCTTCGGAGGGGCCTTCTGCGCAACAGGCCATTGATAGCGGATACGGTAGGGCTGAGGTTATCAGGACTACCAGACAACTACAGTTTGAACATCCCTGTTTCTACTTCTTAACTTACCGCTGCTGTGAGTCAAGCCAACCGCGTCGGGATCGGGATCCCGAAAGTTTATAAGGACAGTCATCAGTTTAGAGCTTACCATCCAGTGAAGGCCCTCTGAAGAGTTGGTGGGCTATGCAATGTGGTTAGGAGTCTTTGACGTGTAGGCTGCCAAATCTAGAACTTGTGTCACAGGACGAGTTGCGACCTGCGGCCCCATCTCGTACGAACTATTACCGAAGTCAACTGCAGTCAGTGCAGTTGGGTGGACCGGCAACGCGTCAAGTCGATTATAATTCCCTCAAACAGGCGCTAGGAATCTTCAACAATCCTTCTCCTGCAGGGTCCTCTTTCCGCTGTACAGCGGACAATGCACTCGGAACATGTTTCATGACGAGGCCTGCAGGCCATGGCCGAGATCATAAGGTCCGAGCCTATACACCGTGGTTACCCGTAACTGCAAAGCGGCTGAATAACGTTCAGGGCCGTAGAATGAATGGCAAAATTGCCCCCCCGGAAGGCGGTCCGCGCTGGTGCCAGCCCTGAACCGCAGTTACCACACAGTCACACCGCGATTCCGCGAATGAATTTCCATGGATCCTCAACGCCTCCCACCCTCAATTGAAAATTTGAGGAACCTACCGGGGCAAGTAAAAAATGGAGCGAAAAAAGGGCCGGGTGGGAAAAGGTAACATTCATTGTCCGCGGCGGCGCTCGCCGATGTCCTTGAACTCCTCGGGTGGTCTAACCTGAAATAAATGAACCCAATGGTTGGCGACGGCGGTCCGCTGAGGGCCTTGGAAGAGAATGGGGGCCGGCAAGGAAGAAATTTCTGATTGTCTGAGGCGCTAAGCGGTGTTAGTGGTAAGAGGTCACCACGATGGAGTGGACTCGAAGGCGACCGGCAGCGATCCGGCTAGGACAAAATTGCACGGAGTCCGGCGCCCGGCTAAGTAAAACCACTCATACCTGTTGCGCTTTGCGCTTGGAGGGGTAGTTTTGCCGTTGAACTGCCCAATTGAGTGAAAGCATGGATGAACATGCCTTTGCAGAAGGATAACCATTACTACCAAGCTGCTGCACGTGCCATGTATACGGCTTAGATTCTGCAAGAGATGGGGCCCAAGCTCTTGCACGACTCGCAGAGACTCCGCGGGTGAGAGGTAAATAATAGCGCAAGTACTCTTTCGTATAGGGCGTGCTCAAAACAAGGCCAAATGTTGGCAGACGAGCATCTCAGAATTGCATGCTTGATTCAGAACTCCGTACTCCGGAGTTTCGCTGCATGGGACGCTTGTAATGACTGCCTGAGAGATCCATGCTAAGCCAGGAAGCCAGAACTAGGTAAGGTAAAATGGGCGGCGATTTCCGCCCCCAAACGGGCGGTTGTCACGCCTGCCCCGCGGGAAGCGAGGTTCGGAATAGAAGTTCCATATACTAACTACTCCGGAGTAGGTAGCTGATGCGCCGGGGCTGATACCACATACCACCCTCCACGGCTGAATGTACTAGTTATCGTGTCGTGGACAAGGTCAGAGCAGGGGATTGCCGAGACGTCCAAGCATCAAAAAGCAGGATTACCTTGCGAGTTAAGACCCGAGTCAATCCCGCCATCGGAGTTGAACCTCGCAGCCCGAGGAGTAGGTCGTTATTATGGGGTAAGTAGGTGCCACTTGCAATCGACATACGAGATATACTCCACATATCTAGCAATTGTGCGAGTTGAGGTGTGGTAGAGCGGAGCAAGCCGATTCATTCCATCTGCGCCTTAGGACCCCTATACAAGGTGGGTTGTGGTAGTTGTAACAGAGAAAGCGGAGTCGGTAGAATGGAAGAATGACAGACACTCATGGCATGATCGAAGTCGGCCATCCGTGGCAGTCACCGACAGCATGTGCCGAGATTCTGACAGTCGGGACGATCAATCGGATCAAAAGACAGTTGACTTTGGATCTTCAAAGCCGAGTAGACAGTTCAGTACTAGAGTTGAGAAAGAAAAATAAAAGCCAGAAGTTAAGGTGTTAAGGTGTGTGGTTGGAGAGACTTTCGCGCCTAAGGGGGGAAACTGTTAGGTAATGGGTAGGGCGACAGCCGGTGGTTATTCGTCAGTGGGACAGAAATTCCCCTGCCAACAGGACAGTGCACTGCATCTAGAACTTAACTATGTCGCTCCTCTCATATCATGTCATATCTCGTGCTGGATTCACCTTCAAACCAACCTCATCTTCTGAAGCCTCCCTCGTCTGCTACGAGTATGTCTAGATAGGAGGTGCAAATGCGCCGACCGGCAAGGATAGCCGGATGATGCAATGCCCCGCAAAGCCCGGAAATAAACTGCAGTGCGGGGAAAGAGAACCCATGCGGCGCCATCTGAGTGAGCTGATGTCCAGAAGGGTCTTCTCTAGTGCAAGCGATGAGTTGATGTTGGTGTCTGAGACTTGCCCTAAACAGGTAGCTATGAGGAGAATCCACCACCACCAGCCATGTGTGCGACAGTATCTTTCTTTATGGGAATTAATCGCGAGTCGCGACAAGCCCTAGGGGCAGCAACCAAGAATTGATAGGCATGCCCTTATTTTGACTTTTTATCCTTATTTTTCTTTCTTTTTCTTTTCTCTTGTCGGCAGGTGGAGCCTTGACTGAGGTGTACTCGTACACTGTACTCTGCTTTGGCTCTCCCGAGAAACACATATCTATAGTAGCCAGTAGAAGGGAAACAGTCTGCAAAGAATTTTCAATTCTCTTGGAAGATTCCCATTCCGTACACACAACGTCCGGGTCCGATGGGGCTAGCTTCTCTTTTTTTTCAGGCTCTGGTTCTGACCTTCCATTGTTCTTGGCGCCAAAGTGCAACAGCGGCAATTCGGATCCAGAGTCTGAGGCGGGATCTCCAATTAGCGTCGCAAGCGGTGGCTGTACGGTCATGTATAGTCGGTCAATACAGGGTGTCACCGCCTGTAATGAGGGCACAACCAGCAGACCGCCTTGAGCCCCTCGGCTTTGCAAAGCAATTCATGACGCCACGTGATGGTTCGATGACGGCAGCTGACCTTCCTGGATGAGCAAAGGAAGCGCCCGTCAGGTGTGATGATTCGGCACTAGTAGCTTCCAGCTTGTCTGAACGGATATTCCGTGCCGTCGGTCTACCATTCCATGCATGGGCTTTGCTCTATGATCTGTCATTCTGTTGTCAATCCTCGGGATCTTACCCGATGCCATCTACCTACGAAGGTACCTGCACCCACGGGGTCTCGAATTCACCATGGGGGTTGGGGAACTAAGGAGGGGAGATCTCTGACCGTGGTCGCTCCTGAGTTCCAAGTATAGAACGCCCCAATCATATTTAGCCCTCAGGCTGATGGAGGCTGTCTAGAATCTGATTCGGATACACACTGGACCCTCAGTTTCATTCTGGAACTGTGACATGACAACATTCTCCAGCGGGTTGACATTATTCCACATCACCATATATCCCATGGATTGCGCGTAGTCCGCTATGATGATGTTCTCACGCGTGCAGCATTGCGCAAACAAAGAATCTGGCCAAACGAAATGATCTACACCGGAGAAAGCTGTTCGTTGCTGGATTCCCAGACACGGCCCTAGTGTGAGTCATGGCGCCTGACCTCCGCTGTTGTACGTGGATGGGAGCATCATTCTAGGAAGGACATTCCGCACACTCCAGATTAGATTGCTCGACAGCACATCAAGTCAACTGATGCAGGTGAAGTTTCACTCGATACAACATCGACTACCTCAACTGCCCGCTTAGAATGCGCTGCGCAAGTCTGTATGCATCCATCACATGCTGCCAGGTCAAGTGTATTAGATGCGTGATGTTTACTACATCTAGGTAGCATACTTGAGACGGCGGGCGAGGGCTAGAATCCTGGTTTCTCAGAATCTCCAGGTTTGAGAATTGAGACCAGACCAAGTGTTGACCAAGTGCCAAGAGCTGTGAATATACGCAGACTCCGGGGTTGCAACTCCCAGCAATTCTACCCGGCCCTCAGTTGTTTACCCGGTCAGCACAACCCGTCAGTTACGCAGGGCAGACCGCGTCGATAGGATGGCTGATTAGCCGATGGTTGTTCTAAAATGAGGTGCTTTTGGCATACACCCTCAATATCCTGGATGAATCACGCAAACTACCTTGCCTAAGCAATGATAGTACTGAGTATGAAAGGAAGAACGGTCAAATTACTGCCAAACAAAATCACCGCTGCATCGAGCCCACCACTACTACTACAGTCTAGTTACCCTCGGGGAATTATTGGCGTTCCGGCCAGGTACTGTACCTTAGGGGAAAATCCTAGCAGCAAGAGCAAGACTCTGGCGCTTTCCGACGGAGAGAGCCGTACGGTCAGGTATGGAAACGGTAATGTAAGGCCCACTATGACGCTTTTTCTGCCGTGCCCCTCTAAGACTCCATCGGCCGCCCGATGCGATGGAGACATTCAGGGTGGCCAGACCAGGGAATCATTCGTACCTGTTACTGGGTGTGGGAACGCCCTAGAAACAACCACCACGCTAAAAAAGAAAAAGGAGAAAATTAAAGAAGAAAAAAAAAATTTCAATAACAGGAAAAAAAAAAAAGGGAAAATGAGTCCTGAAGGGGGTGTAGGGAGTATATTTGGGTTGCAAATAAAAAAATAGAGCTTGTCCTGCCTCATTCAAAGGCAGCTGCTCTCCCACTTCTTCTTTCCATTCTTCGGTTTGCTTGATAGCCTAGATCTATTTCATTCTTCTTCTACAGTTGTTCCAGATATAGACTACTACAACTACTACAACTGCACTACCACTACTGCTACTCCCACAACACGATTGCCTCTCTTCACTACTCGTGTACACTTTGTCTGCTGCCTCATCTCAGCAATCATATCAGGCTTGAACTTTTGACTGTAATCAAAAGTTCTTATAGGTACAAGATTCAATTTCAATTACAAGGAGATTATGTACTTGACAATTACCTCGAACTGCCCACACTCGCCGTGATATCAAAGACACCTTGATCAGCTTGCCACTGTCAGCCTGGTCATATATTGCATCGTGGACCGTCAACCTTTGACATTCACTGCTCTCCGAGCAACACAATTCTTTCGTGAAAGCCGCTGAAACACCAGGAGCTGTTGCGCTCCCATCCTGTGTGTACTCGACACTGTTACTATACTTAGCTACCAAGGTTTCACTCCAGCGCATCCACTACCAACACTCGCCACCATGCCTGGCCGTCTACTTTCCAGCTTTGTCCGCCCTTCCATCTCTCACCATTCATCCGTCTCTAACTCCAACACCTCGTCTTCCTCGTCCGTGAACGAGATTCCGAACAACACGATGGCCTCCAAGAAACCATCCACCCATCTGAGCGCTGACCGAGCCCGCTCACCCGAACGTCGGCTATCGTTCGCCATGGAGCATCTCATTCATCCCCACCGAGACCACAGCAAAGAGAAGCGCCGAAGCCATGGCCGTTCTGCCCGTTCCAAGGAGCGTGCCGCTCACGATCACAGTGCCCATGCCTCCGCGAAGCTTGATGTTATCGTTGAATCCCCGCCCCTCGTCTGCTACGGAACCCCGGCCAGTTCAACTGGCGCCTTGTTCTCCGGCCGTCTCAAGATCACCGTTACTGAATTAGCCGGCATGATCACGCTTGATACTTTTGACATGCGTCTAATGAGCAAATTGACCACCAAGAAACCAGTTTCGAGGGATTGCTCCAACTGTGCTTCGCGAACCGAGGAGTTGACTCACTGGAATTTCCTGACCGAGCCCCTCGCCCTCAAGAGCGGCGACCATGAGTTCCCCTTCAGCTACCTCGTCCCCGGCCATTTGCCCGCTTCATGCAACGGCTCGTTGGGTCAGATTGAATACTTCCTCTCTGCACGTGCCCGCACCATCGCTGGGGAAGAGTTCACCTACAAGATGCCACTGCACATCAAGCGTGCTATTCTCCCCGGCAACGATAAGTCTTCCATTCGGATCTTCCCTCCTACCAACCTTACCGGCCGCATTGTTCTTCCATCTGTCGTTCACCCCATTGGCACTTTCCCCGTGCAGATGACCTTGAGTGGAGTAGTCGATAAAGGTGAAGAGACTCAAACCCGCTGGCGTTTGCGCAAGATGATGTGGCGGATTGAGGAACATCAGAAGATCGTCTCTACAGCCTGCGCCAAGCATGCACACAAGATTGGCGGCGAGGGCAAGGGTGTTCTGCATCAAGAGACCCGGATCATTGGTCACAACGAAGAGAAGGATGGCTGGAAGACCGATTTCGACACCGCCGGCGGTGAAATCAGTATGCAATTTGAAGCCAGCATCAACCCGTCTTGCAACCCTGTGTGCGATCTCGAAGCCTCCGGCGGTCTGGAAGCGCGCCACAACCTCGTCATCGAATTGATCGTCGCAGAAGAATTCTGCCCCAACCGCAACACGAGACTCATCACCCCCACCGGCGCAGCGCGCGTTCTGCGCATGCAGTTCCACTTGCACGTCACTGAACGAAGCGGGCTCGGTATCAGTTGGGACGAGGAAATGCCGCCAGTGTACGAGGACGTTCCTGCCAGCCCCCCGGGCTACACTATGCTGGACGGAAGCAGCATTATGGAAGACTACCACGGATCTCCTCTACACCTCCCGGAGTACGAAGAGCTCGACCGCATGGAGTCTCTGCGCCTAGATAGCGACTCAACACACTCATCCTCGACGCGCAGTCGAACACGTCTCACACCCGATGACTTGTCGGCCGAACCGGCAGAGTTCGACACGAGAAACCCCGCTGCTTCTCCTGGCGATGCCTAGGTCTAGATCGAGACCGACTCCATTACGCCGCTTTTACCCCGCATTCTTCAACTATTGGGACTCAACCTCCCGATGCCTTATGATTTATGACTGCTTACGAACTCAAAATGATTTTCAACTCAGCTCCGGGGAATATTCCTGTCCTGATGCACTCTCAACAGTTCCTCGAAGATTGGGATTCCAAGCTCTCACTACCTTCCCTAATTCCTAATATCCACCCTCACATTGCGGAAGAAAACACCAAAAGTCTGTTTAATAGAAATTTTATATCGCTGGGTCCACCTTTGTGCTTGCATGATACCCATTGTCTTTCTCAACTCTTGAACATTTTCATTTGTCTATTCCTGTTACTGGCATTACACATACCCAGGTACATACATACTTTGCTTGTTGATATGGTCAGCTTTGCTAGACATCACGATTACATCATGAATGAACAAATTGAATACACTAAAGTCTTTCTTGTGCTAGTATCTCTTTGCCTCGAACAAAATATCCGAGCTAAATGTTAGCCACAAGTAGAAGTAGGAAAGTAAGGAACATTCATTATGCACGGAGGCTGGCCGCAAGAGTTGTCCTACACCCAGGCTCTCAAACACAGCCAGCGGACTCTGACGTCTGGGACCAGGAGATCACTCCTTAATTTTGAGCTCGTAGACTTGGATCGAACCGATTGTCGTACCAAATCAATAATTTGGGGAGGGTACTGCAAGTACCCAGCGGACTGCTACATGAGATCCCTGCAGGCCGGACAGGCACATGAAACTCGGCGCGGATCTTCAGTCTCCCATCGGCGACTGGAATGTTTGCATGCAACAATCGTCTCAAGAAATGGGCAGCTGCGTCTTAAACCTTTTTTTTTTCATTCTAGTACTATATACAGTGACGGAAGCTCCGACTCAGCTTGAGTTTCTCTTTGCAAATACTCCCCTTGCGATCATCTTGACTCCTCCCTACTACGCCTCTACTTCCCCGCAGTAACTCCGAAGAAAAAAAGCAGCCCAGCTCGAAAATAAACACAACAGCCACCTCCAGCCTGGTACATACAATAGCAATGACCCACTGGTCGATTATTCATGAGTCGAAGATGGGCCCGAACGCCGGTACGCCCCTCGATTCCAACTCATATACCACCTTCTTGGTGAAGACAGGGTTACTGATGACACAGACAGCCTCGGCATCAAAGTCCTTAACGATCCGCCGAATGATGGGAACCATATCGATCCGCCCCGACTGATTTGTATCGATGACCACGGGGTTCGCGTCCATCCTCGACACCAGGTTGAGGACCTCCTCTCCGTACGTCTTCAGAGGCGCCCGCGCCTGCCACACCACTCGAAGCGCGGGGCGATTATCGTCGCCCAGGAAGGACAAACACGGTCCAATCCCCGAACCTGTGGTGACGACGACCACCCGCTTGAACACTCGCATCACATACGCGAAGCCATAGGTGAGCACGCCGCGTTTCCACAGGTGCGTGGGCTGGTCCTGGATGCAGGCGGCGGTCCAGTCCCCGGCCTTGGACACCAGACAGGAGAAGCTCTTACCGTTGAGGTCCGAGAACGTGGCGAACCCGTGCCAGTCCAGAAGCGGGTGGCGTGCGAGCTGGATGCCCTTGCCAAACGTCGTCGTCGTATGGCTCAGGTGCAGCCGCACCGCGTGGGACGAGAGGAACTCCGGCTGCACCTTGACCTTGCGGAGGAGCACCCAGGGGTGCACGATGGCCACGACCGTGACCATCAGGAACCAGAAGGCAGGTAGTTTGATCAGGAATCTCCCGAGTGGTTCGTTGGATGCGCGACTAACCTCGTCCGCGAACACCACGAGCAGGATCACGAACAGCGCCACTACCAGCCACCCGAAGAACCGATGCATGAGCTCGAAGTAGTCGTGCTTCTTCATCCGGAATCTCGGATACGCGACAACGATGATGGTGAACAGCAGGGCTAGGATCAAGTATGCGAGGATGACTGGTGTCGCGGAGGTGGTTGGCCCGCCCGATGCTGGAGTCCAGTGCTCCCATGAGAGCAGACCGACAAAGCCGGCATACCAGACAAATGAGGCTATCCCGCATCCGCTATGCACGCCACCATAGTGGTATACCTTGGCCGCGATACGGCGTAGCCGCAGAGGCGCTGACCTCGGTATGGAGGCCACGATGACGAAGATTGAGTTCACCACTAGAGGCTGTCGCGCAAGACCGCATGCAAGCAGATTGCCCGCAGCAGCGTTCACTAAGGCTAGTAGCCTTCGATCTGTTGCCATGATTGCAACGAATACAGCTAAATTGGTCAGGAAGACGAGGGAGAACAGCCGGCGATATATGTTGAGGAATGTGAATCGAATTGCAGCGAGCCTCCGCTTTCTGGGGATCTGAGCCTCGAGGTCCAGAGATCCATCTTCTGAGTCGCGATGATGGGACTCTTCTGCTTTCTCTGAGAAGCCCTTGATGGTTGAGTCTTCGGTCCATGCTGATGTGCTGGGGCTTGCCGGGTCAGATGCACAGATGACTGCAGGCGGTACTGTTATAATGCTTTCCACCACAGTCGACGACATGTTGCTTTGAGGCAAATGTCAGATTGGTTTTCGAGTCCGTGGGCAATGAATCAGACTAAGATTGAGGAGCAGATGCAAGTAATCTTCTGGACCAACAGGTCGGGATGAGGGGAAAAGCTCCCAATAATGAAAGGACTCAATTGGTCCTAATGGGCGAATTGCTGTGATCCGATGTGAACCTGCATCTCGCAGACCGGGTATAGGCGTCTTTTGAATCTTCATGCATGACGACATCTGACCACCATGCAGCTTGGCTGGTTCTCAAAGTGTGGATTCACTTTCAACATCGGGGATTATCTCGGCTGTAGACCACGGTCTCTTGTCTTCAGCACCTGAAAGCAGGCCGCATGCGGATCACCTCGGCATCTGGGCAGTGGTTCATCCTCGATATCTTGGTTCCGCCCTCCGTCATGTCGACACTATCGAGGGGAACCTGTTCCACATCCTAGTTCCCCCAGGCATCTGCCAATGAACAGTGGATAACAGCATCATGTCTGCCACTCCTCAGCCCTCCATTCTCCGATTCAGGAAGTTGCAGAGCCAATGAATGGTTCGTCCGAGTGCGAACATCCCGTGCCGGTGTTGTGACCTGTGAATCTAGCGATGATGACGATTGATGGAACGGTCTAGAGATTAGGATGCATCAGCATCGGCACGTTGAGTGGCTCATGCAGGACGGTCTGGGTTTCCTGATCGACACTAGCCCTGAAGCCTTTGAGTCAGATGCAAGAGTGCTTGCCACGAAGGTTAGTGTTCTCCACCGATCCACGACTAGAGGCGAGAGGGTTGCATCGATAATCGGACAATCCGTGCCTTGGAAGTGGGCAGGGTATGCCCAAGTTGCATGACCTGACAGGCTCGGCAAGTATACAACGACCCATGCAGAAGGCGCAGATACCATGCTTTTCCCCGATTTGATCTCGTTCGGAGGGGGTCGATCAGTGGCAGAGTGGCTCTGGCAGGGCCACCTCAGTCTCCATCCTGATAAACTAGTGCGCTCAGATACATGGGTAAGGAAACCCCAATGAGGAGTTTAGGAACATGGCCACCCATTCCCACTCCCCCTGCTCAATTAGCGGGCGGGGTACTGCCTCTTTCGGGCGTCGTCCAAGATAGTCAAGTCCATCATGTAATGGCTTGTCATGTACGGATATCTGGGACTCTGTTAACAGACGTCAGCGCGACATGGTGACTGACTGACTAGACCTGTGGGGACGGGTCCTGCATACTGCGCGCATGGTCGAGCGCGCAGATAGCAGACTAATTCAGCAGGGCTAGAACCAAGCCTCCGGGAACCGTGGGAGTAGTTCGGGGAGGGAGGATGAGTTCTCAGGACGACAGATCTAACCGGGGGTTCAGCTGCAGAGGTACGACCTGAAAAGCAACGATGGGGCTTCATTGACAGGACGAGGCACCAATGAGAGAGCGCCGAAGACAATGTTCAGATCAAGTCCGGCCGATGGTCGCCCAATATTGGTTTAAGTTATGGAGAAATGGGGGTGGGAGGGGGGGTTGATCATGGGCCTAGTTTGAGTGCATGACGGGACATGTTCGCCAGTGAATTGCTTTTGTTGCAATCTCTCAGCCATGATTAACGACCCACTTGGCCTCGATCTGAATTGAGATGCTAGGCGCAAAAGCGTCCTCGTCCGTGGGCCCGGAGCAGAGGAGGGATCAACAATCCGATCCGATCTTAGCGGGATAACTCGGTGGGTGAAGATGTGTCGGGTTTTGGCGCCACTGCCCTAAAGTACTGTAAGTATTCCAAATTCCAAATCACCACTTCCCTTTCCACCACAGCAGGAAACTGGAATTGTTCGGGCCTTCACTAGACACCGCAAATTGACCACCCTCTCAGTAGTCTTTCTGAAACCGCCAGCATGACAAAAACATATTCCTTCACCACCATGGAGATTATTATATTTATCGCGTTGGATCTCCCCATGGTCGGGGAGGATTTCACTCAACACTCCTGTGTATCCTCTACTCTCTACCTCCCTACAATCGTGTCTCCGACTCTCTAGCCCAGTCGGTCCTTTGTGCTCATTTGACCTGCCTGCTTGCTCCTGACCGAATATCTTCTGTCAATTGTTTTCCCGACGCGATGGGTCTCTGGGAATCGTCCTTGGCGTACCCCAATCTGGGCCAACCCCCATACACTGACTTGTTGACATTTGCGTTCCGCAGCCCCTACCACTACGACAAGGAGCGTCCACTGTTCATTGACGCTGAAAACCCGTCACAGTCTTTCAGTGCGCGACAGTTTGAGACCCTTGTTCGGACACTGATTGCAGGATTAAGGGCCCATGATGTGCAGAAAGGGGATTGTGTGTTGGTCCACCTCGGGAATAGTGTAAGTATGCAGTGCATTTCCCTTTTCCCTTTTCGCTTTTCGTCGCTTGCTCTACACCGATTCCGGCCTCTTGCCCTTCCGCTCCCCGCTCCCTCCCCGTTGCTTGACATGTATGTCGAGTTTATTTTCCATTTTCTTTATTTACTTTTATTCGATTTCAATTGATGCAACGATGTTTTCCGCCCGAATTAATTGGACCCCTCTTCTTTCACTATGCTAACTCAATGGGGTAGATCATTTACCCCGCTCTCTTCTATAGTATCATCGGCGCCGGCGGCGTGTTCATGGGTACCAACGCACGAAGTCAACCACAAGAATTAGACCACCTTCTCCAGCTAGCTGAACCCAAATTGATTGTCACTTCGCGTGATGCGCTTCCCACCGTCCTCAAGGTCTCGGCCGACCGGGAAATGCTCCCCAGGCAGGTTTGCCTATTGGACGAGTTCGCAGGGGATCACATCGGTCAACTCCTGTACTCGGGACCCTTAGCCTATGCGGCCGCAAGCGCCCCATATCTATCCAACAGTGGAGATGAAACCTACCTCAGCTTCGCTCACCTTCTTGCGTACGGCGAAGACAATTGGCTCGCCTTCCATGACGAGATGATTGCCAAATCGACCCCGGCCGCGATGTTCCCCACCAGCGGCACCGGGGGGTTACCCAAGGCGGCGATTCTGTCGCATCACGCTATCATCTCGCAACATCTCAGCATCCAGTACGAGGTTCCCTACGAGGTGACGCGGTTAATGTCACTACCCATGTTCCATCTGTTCGGGGCCCTGTGGACCCACCTGTTCCCCATTCGCTACGGACAGCCATTGTTTGTGCTCTCGCGCTTCGAACTAGCGCAGTTTGTCACGGCGGTGTATCAGTATCGCATCTCCGAGACTTACATGGTCCCAGCCATGATCCACGCGTTCAATCGCGCGACTATCCCGGTTGCGGGCTACCTGTCGTCGCTGCGCTACGTTGGCGTGGCCGGCGCGCCCATTGACGGAGCGTCCATGCAACAATTCCAGCAACTACTTCATGGCGAGGCACAAGCCTCCCAGCTGTGGGGGATGACGGAAGTAGGTGTGGTGTTCCAGAACCGGTACGGAGAGCCAGGCCACCCCGGAAGTATCGGAAGGCAGCGTTCGGGGTACGAGGTTCGGTTGGTAGGCCAGGAGGGGGAATTGGTCACGGAGGAGAACAAGCCTGGGGAGTTGTATGTGCGGGGGGCAGGCCTTCTGATGGGTTATAAGGGACGCAGCGATGCCAAAGACGGGCATGGGTGGTTCCGCACCGGGGACGTGGCTTATGTTCGGGACGGGGTATATTACATTCACGGCCGTACCAAGGAGCTGATCAAGGTTCGAGGGTAAGTTCTTCCTCCTCTGTTGGGTCTTGTCTAGCGGCAGAGCTCTAACCAAAATCGGAACCGCAGATGGCAGGTCGCGCCGGCCGAGCTCGAGGCAGTCCTACTGCAACACCCCGGCATTGAGGACGCGGCGGTAATCGGGGTTACATCGCACGACGGCAGCACGGAGCTGCCGCGCGCCTTCATCGTGCGGGCCAGAACCCCCACGGGCACTCGGTTGACGGCCGACGAAGCGTACTCGTTCACGCGGCAGCAGCTGGTCAGCTACAAGGCGCTGGATGGGGGCATCATCTTCGTGGAGGAGATCCCGCGCACGGCGAGTGGGAAGATCCAACGGTTCCGGCTCGCGCAGATGAACACCTATCGCGAGATCGTCAGTTCGCTACTGACGCGCTTCAACAAGGGAGGCGCTAGTCTTCAGACGGTGGGGATCATGCATAATGGTCGCATTACGGTTTGATTGAAGGTGGGGCAATTTCTAGGTTGGACTTCTTATCTTGGTGACGGGTGGATTACGCGTTTGCAGTTTTTTTTCTGGTCATGGTACTGTACATGGGGAATGATTTGAGGCGTTTCGGGATAAGTACTGGGGTTGAGACTATATACCATATACACAATCGGCGAGACAAGATTGAGGGTCAAGGTTGGCATCGACAGACGATATACCAGGCTATCTAGATCCACAGAAGAATACATCTTCAATGCACCTTGTGTTCTTCCATTCGAAGTTCTTGAAAACCGTGGTGTCAGCGGCCACCAGGAGAGAATACGAACCTGAACCATACTCCAGCATTCATCTCACCTTAGCATGCAGATTGACGCGCAATCCAAGCATTCAGCATTCATTCAGGGGAGCAAGCATACCTAAGCCCTCCCTGGAGGGCACGTTACACAGCCGCAGGAGTTGTAGCACTGCACAACCGCTCTAGCTTTCAGATCGTACCTAACGAAGTAGGTGACGAGGGACTCATAGTGTAGGCGACAACCCACGTACATGCCCCTAATGTAGGGGATGAGTATACGGTGCTTACTACTTACTGATTGCTCTCTCTGCTTCCTGCGTAAAGGGTGAGCGATTAGGCTCGTGCAGGTGCATACACCCCACTCCACTCACCTCACAACAACTACCCACTAATGGGGACAGTATCCAAGTTTTGGCGTGACAGAGCTAGGAAGATACAGTGGTTTGAGTCAAGGCAGGGGCAGTCGGGATTAGAATCTGTTTGCTATGAACCGTCGGCCAGGGTATTCCAGTATTTAGCTTGACGAATCCTCAGATATTGCACCCCATTGTCGCAATAATCGAGTCGTTGACTCATCGAGTTTCAATCCTGTCCCTAGTGTAGTGAGGTATAGATGGTTTAGGGAAGAGTCAAGTCCTCCGTCTACCTCGCTCGACCTGGAGGTCTGGTGAGTCGGGGTAGCTGTCAGGCAGGGTTGTATCAGACGCAAAATAATGTCACAGGAATTGGAATTACCCCACAGTTTCTTTTCTTTGGGTGGGATTCGTTTGATGGTTGATGGCGGAATGTTTGCCTTTCCAAGTTTGTGGGTAGGTTTGCTTGCTTGCTTGCTTGCGTGTTGGTGCCTGCATTTCCGGGGCGTTGATTGGCTTTGCCTTTGGTGCCGGTTTGCGCAGGAGGATTTGACTAAATTCCAAGGAGGTTCCTTGCGATGCAGGTTGAGTACGTGCCGTCCTTATTGTGGGTGATTGCTTGGGTATCCTGGTTGTCTACAACACTACAGTACTCCAAGTCTAGCGGAGATAAGATCGGGATTGTTGGTGGAAAGGGAGATGGTCGTGGTTTGTGCTGGTACTGGTAGTAACCTGGCATTGAGATCTCGTTCCTGATAATTTGATCGGATGTTTGCTCTGCATTTGTCGTTTGTTCATTTATCGTAGACATGACAGGTTTGGTTGGACAGGGCCGAGAATGTGGCTGATGCCTTCAGTAAGTTAGTGTACTGTACCTCAGCCGCAGGGATTCAGGCCAAATTTCAAGCCTTGGTCCAATTGGAAAAATGGAGTCCAGAAATGCTCAGTCGCCTAGTCCGGGTGGTAGGACTGACGTTCCTTCGTTCGTCTGGGCGTACTGTAGACTAGGACTCTGTTTCTTGGGCTGGCACGCTTCAAATCTGCGGCAGGCTAAGCAACAGTGAACAATAGACAATAGACTATCAATCGCCGAACCGGAGAATATGGTGTGGTGGAAGCTGGCAGGTGCGATGGGATGGACTAATCTAGTAAGGGAACTGTCGACTAGTGCCGCAATAGTCTCGCTCTAGTTCCAGGCACTTCACTCCAACCACTACGAGTACAGCTTCACATCTTTCTTTCTTCCTTCCTTCTCGCGCCACACCACACCCTGCTGCTGCGTGCCACAGGGGACACAGCCAATCTTCTTGCTCTATTCCTTTGTTCTCAAGCGGAAGACCCATCGCCGAGTTAACTCTCTCTCGGTCCCTCCCTCCATCCTTCGCATCCTGACATCTTCGGCTAAACGGAGACACAGAGAGACAGGGAAACACATGGCGATGAGCGAACCCACCACTGTCAATCACTCAATGCTCCAACCCAATCAGTCCAGTCAGTCCAGTTTCCAGCCCGATACAGTGCTATCGAACTAAACCCGGACAATCGAATTGTCTGTCTGTCCAGCTCGTCAACAGGCCGCATTCGGAAGGTCACATTCGAACTATAACTATCGCACTACTTAGTACCTATTGAGCTCTTAACCCTCCGCTGTCATCCTGCTATATCCAATCATCAATCTGGATGCATCTTGTCTCGATTTCCTCTTTCTTTTTCTTGTATTCCTGCCCTGTCGGATCTTCGCGCCCGCCCTTCCGCCAGCCAGCCTCTCAGCCATTTTCAACCCGGCCGCGTTAATCGGTCCAGATTCCATCATGTTCGACGCCTCACTAGATTGATTTCCTCTACTTGAACCCCTGGCCTCGCAAGCCATTCTATTCTCGGTCTCTTGCCATCCGGCAGTGCGGCTTGCTAGGTTTTGCATTTTCCGCTCAATCATCCTAATTGGGGGATTAGCCCCGAGGGAGACGAAAATATCCATGCGACGAATGTCATGGCTCAACGATCCCCCGAGTATTAGCCGGCGCGAAGACTGCACGCAGATTGTCCTCTACGCGTGGAGATAGATTGTCATTCCAGTCCCGACCAATGGCCCGCATCATAGCATTCACCCCCCAATATTGCAGGTGTACAGTCAGTGCATACATACGGACATGTGTGTATGTCAGAGTCAAGTCGACTTGCACCATGGCGCGCGTAGACTGATCCTGCATCAGACAGACTCTAATGCCCACCCATTACATGTGACATCACCACTGCTGAGCTCTAGCCTATCAATAATCCCTGCCATTTCTTCTGGTCGCTTGCCTGGGAGGAAAACCGCAAGTGAATTTCTTTCCGTTCATTGGATATCTTGTCCCTAGCCAGTTCGTCTAGCCACAGATGCCTGCTGGAGCAATCTCCTCCGTCCAGGGGTCTCTTTATTTGCGATATTTGTCCTGACGGACTAATGCACCAGCCATGACACTTGCTTCTGAGCTGGGGTCCGGTCTCAACGCTGCATCTGCTCTAGTTGCGCGACCGTTTCCTGTGGAGCTGCAGTGCCACGTCGACAGACATGCGAGGAAAGGGATGACAGACGCACGTTTCGCGAACACTCAAGGCAAAGGCACTCTTCCGGTAGGGCGTGGCTCACCAGCCGTTGTTGTTCCTATGCCACGAGTAGAGGCTTCGGGTCGTAAGTTCCGCAATCATCCCCCTTGGCGCAGCCTGGGCATGGCCCATTGTCTAATGCCGAATTCGCGACTGTCCGCCATCCTACCCTCTTCTTTTTTTGTAAAGACCAAATCTCATTCGTCAATTTATATCTCAACTAGTTCGAAGCGAAGCTACCCTAAGCTCGTCGCCTGGATTATGCCTTCGCATGCAATTGTACGCTAAGTATCAGAGGTGATTCGCGGTGTACAAAATGATTGGTGGATTTGTGTAGGCTGAAGCTCGGTTCGAATCGCCATCAATCCTGCACATAGGGAGGCCGTTGCACTGTGACAATGTGCTCTGCTGTGATGAGGTGCGAACCGAGGTCGTACAACACTCGCATCGCGCGCTTACTTTGTATATGTACCGTGCGGGCGGGCGAATGTGGGCAAGTGTCTGCAACCGCAGCGTTTGCGGTACTGCGCTTGATAAGCATGGCAGAGGAACTCGTCACTGCATAGTGACGTGATTGCATACGAGCTTGAGGAGGGGATGCATACCATCCTGGCCTTTCTTCGAACAGCTGCGCGATATACTGGCTCGCCGCGGTACGGTAGCCAAGGCAGGCACCGAGCAGCCTTGGACGCATCTTGTTCCGGGATCTGAATCCTTCCATGCGGCGAGAATAGAACTCCTGCTTCCCGCTTTCCCAGTAAAAGGAGAGTGAGTCACTAAGAGTCCGGCCTATTCAGTCCATAGATGGATGAACAACAGCTCGCTTTCACTCACGCAAGACCAGACCAGACTAAATCAGATAATCCCATATCCCATCCACCAGACACCCCAGATCAATGGGCCCAACGCACCGAGCACTGCCGGTCCGAATGACATCTCCAAAACCCCCCAAATCCACATGGTGCCGAAGGCCGGCGCATGCTTCATGACCGCGTAGTAGGGATCCTCATTTGTCATCAGCATCAGCTTACACCCCAGGAAGCCCGTCAGCGGGAGGAACACCAGAGTGCGTAGACTTGGCGGGAAGAGAAGCCTGCGCATAAACGCCCACGACAGCTTCTCACTGTCCCACGGTAAGAGCGAGACGGTTTCCTGTTTGCTGTTCGTGACCCCAAGGAAGGAGACAATATGTCCATGGGCGAGGTGGATCAGCAGCGCCAGCATGGGGAAAGCGACAAAGGCGGATTCGCGGACGAGTTTCTCGAGCTCGATCTCCTGGGCGTACTGGTGCGCGGCGAGATACGCGAGCGTTAGATGGAGAGTCGTCAGCGGTACGGCGAGGAGCAGCGTGTCGATGACGGGGGGGATCGGGTGTTCGAGCTCTTCTTCTTCTTCTTCTTCTTCTTCCTCCTCGTCGTCCTCGTCCTCGTCCTCATCCTCATCTTCACCAGAGAGATCCTTATCCCCCACTCCTGCATCTCCTTTGCCCCGTTGTTCCTGCTGTTGCTGCTTCCGCCGCGCCTTTTCCGCCCGCTTGATCGCCTTCGTCTTCGTCTCGGTCGACAGACTCGCCTCGTCAACGGCGGAAATCTGCCCCGTCCGCGGATCCACCGTCACAAACTGTGTACCTGCGTTCCCGCTGGGGGTAGAAGCGAGTTGTCCCAGGAGCGCACCCTGTCTCTCGGCGATAATATCCACCAGTGTCTTCTGGCCGGTCGCGGCGGAGGAAGAAGAAGAAGCGGAAGCCGGTGGGGGATGGGCGAGAGGGATCGAGGCTGGGTCGAACGCGTCGGGTTGTTTCGCTGCTGCTGCTGCGGCGGCGCGGCGTTGTTTCCGGTTCCTGGATCCTTCCATTGCGTTTGCGTTTGCGTTTGCGTTTGTGGGTTGTTGGGTATTTGGAATTCAGTATGCTGGAGGTTGAGATTAAAGGGGTTTTTAGTGGGGTACGAAGGAAGGAGGATGCCAAGGGCTGCTTTGTGGTGTTGTGGTGTTGTGTTGTTGTTGTGATTAGTGTAAGGGTGTGGTGGTTGTCAATTGTTTAAATTAGGGGAGCGCAGCTAGTTGTCAGACCATCGCTGCTGGCTGCTGTTATCTGGCGATTTGGAATTATGATGTATCCGACCTCCGCCGCCGCCGGGGTTAAGCGGGGTTAAGCATCATCGAACAATTGACAACTATGTCTAATAGCTACACGATACAATCGATCATATGATTATCAAGTAGTATTCAAACAATATGCCGAGCATAGAACATTCTCTCTAATAGCCGCAATAACAGAGATTTGTTACCAGAAGAGCCCAAGCCACCTATTCGAACCCAAGCCACTTTTGCACACAGATCTCGAACGACGAGATAGGAGAGTCTGCGAGGCGTATCATATCCCCATCGTTCACGTCCTGGGCGTCATATTGAGATCGCAGCTCTCTCCTACAGACAGTAACTATTACTTGATCTCGAGGTAGCGTCGCTGCTGAAAGTTTTGCTATACGCTGGGCTTTCCTCATGCATGTATGCACCTGCCAGAGTCCTCGTCCAATTACTGCCTGGCGCTTCATATCCCAGTCTACTGTCTATTTGTTCTAACTCCAGTAGAGTAGCTCTAGCACTGTACAGAATGGCCCTCACCGTGCCCTGTTTATGATAAGATCATGATGATTCATACTATCGAACTCGCGACACCGAACTACATGAAGCACAGGACAGCACGCACAACACTAATTCACGGTAAGATTCCAGATTAAGCTAGCTGACTATCGCAACAAGAGGGTAATACAGAAAAAACATATTGACCAAACTCCAACCACCTTCGCCTGGATCGAAGTTGCAAAGAAAAGAAAAAGAATGTGGAAGCGAGTAAGAGTGAGCGAGGAGAATTCAAACGTATATCATGAATCATAGATTGCTCTACTCGAAAGGCGCGAACGCATGTCTGTCAGACGGCGCGGCTGGGACTCCTAACCGGACTGGTACAGAGCGGGACCGGCGACCACGTGGGGGTTCAGCATGGTGATGTTGAACGGGGTGACGTAGAGGTCCGAGTCTGTGATGGCCAGGAAGATGGTTCCGTTGGCGGCGGGGTCGCCAGCGAAGGTCGACACGTCGGGCTGGATGGTCGAACCGGCGTTGGAGCCGTTGAGGGTCAGGGCGGAGTAGGTCACGTTCAGCTGCGTGGCCCAAGCGACGAACCTGGGCTCGCCGGCGCTGGTCGACGTCACGTAGCTGTTGTTCGGGCCCACGGCCTTGCCGGGAACCTCCCAGGTGAGGAAAACCTCACGGCCCGGGTAGGACAGCGGGTTGGTGCGGTTGTGAGTGATGGCGGGCGAGCAGTCGATGCCGACCTCGGTCGAGTTCAGGCAGGATTCCGACTCGGGGACCACGGTGCTGTTCGACACGTTGGTGCCGTTGGTGATGGTCTCGCCGGAGGCCTCGGCGCCATTGATCCGGAACGGGTTGGGCTGGTTGACGATGCTGAGAGCGGGGAAGTTCTGCCAGGCCAAGCGGGTTTGGTCGGCGGGACAATCGGCGATGTAGGGCGCAAGGAGAGTCCAGGCCCAGGACTGAGGAACACCGACCTCGAACCACACCGGCATGGGGAAGAGACCTTCGAATTGGCGGAAGATCAACTGCTGTCGAGCTTCCGTAGTGATGGCCTGGGTCAGGAGAGTCGCAGCCTCGCGGGAGTCAAGGTGAGCCAAGAATCCGTAGACACCGGCCTCACCGAAGCGAGTGAGCTTCTGGCAGAAGTCGACGAACTCGTGCACAGTGGTGTAGGGGTAGACGTAGTTGCACTGCTTGGGGGCTGCCGCGCCCAAGATGTTGGTCAACATAGTGGCATGTCCCACTTCCTGGTTGGCCATGAACTCAATGAGATGGCGATCCTCAGCGGTCAGTCCAGCAGCAGTGAATTCTTCCTCCGAGAAGCGAGCCAATCCATCGTGGAACAGGTCCAGTTCGATGTACTCTTGGTAAAGTGCGAGAGCCTGTTCTGAGGTTAGCAAGTTGAAGTAAACTTCTCCTGGATGAAACATACCAAAGACTCGTAGTCAAAGTCACTCTTTGCGTTGTAGACAGGCTCAGTACCGTTGGTACCAACTCCTCCAGCGGGGATGTATGGGCCTGGCTGAGGGCTGTGAAGCTCTCCGTCGCTGGGGTAATCGAATGCCCCCGGCGCAGGGCCCTTAGGCGAAACGCCAGGGCCGACGGAGCTTGCAGTCAAGGCTCCAGTGGTGGTCGGGGTTCCAGTGTATGGTGTGTGTGCCTGAAAAGTCGAGTAGGTCACCACAGGCGGAGCAGCAGCAGCAGCAGCCGTAGTTGTCTCAGCAGCATCGGTGGTGCGAGCAAAGAGCTGGCCGGGCAAAGCCGAAGCCAGGGGCGAGCCCAGCGAGCTGAGCAGTAACAAGCGGCTCCAAGTCATTTTGAGTGGTGATGGATGTATGGAAGCTTGAGGAATTCAACACCTGGCGCTTTGAGGATCATCACAAGACAGGGGCATGATGATCTAGTTATAAAAGTTTCCTGAGGACGGTTTGTGTAGCGACCCAGCTGTGACGCAACCGAGCTATCATCGTCCATGTTGTAAATCTCTGTCTTAAGCCGACTAAGTCCTGCTCGACCCAAGCAGTGCTTGGGGCTAGGTTCTCGGATGAATGCGGCACCGCATGTAACCACTTTGTATGACCCTGGAGCGATGTCGGTTGGGATTACGAGTTGGTGGTCGACCTCGCTCCACCGTGTTGATCCATCCGGCGAGGTCGGCAACCAGACATTGGGCAAGAGCCGAATAAGGCTGAGCTTAAGGTTGGCATGCACAGAGTAGTAGACGGGTGGACGTTGTTTCCATGGTTTTTCATGGACAAAGAAGTGTGTAGTATAGAATGGGGCCGTCAGTGGAGAGAGCATGACGAGCTGGCGAAATCAGGGAGCTAGGGGCGATCTCCGTCCGAAAGGGGTCTTGATCAGCCCTCGCACTGTGACACAACCTTGAAATGCCATGGTTCAGTCAGCCCGAGCTCGCAGACAATCAATATTCAGTAGAACTATAGCTGAAGAACTTGGCCGACAAAAAGAAAGGCCCACTCTGAATCCCGTGCTCCACTTGCCCAGACACACCTTAGATATCTGATAGCGCCGCTTCGAGTCAGGCTCCGAGACGTTCAGAGGAAGTCAGAGTGACGTGCAGGAAAAATGGAGCCCTTTGAGTCATCAGGAATATTTATCCAGGGAATCAGAGAGCGCAGACGTGGTTACATAAGAGAAGAAGGTCGGATCTGGTGGAATTGCATTCATCTCCGCCGCCGGAAAAGGTAGGTGTGTGTGACCTCTTTACGGCGTCATCATCTCTTCACTGCCAGCTGCCGTTTCGACCGGGCCAATTCGGTAATGCTCCCGCCAATGCGGTTCCTGACAAACCATGGCTTGGAGCTTAGCTAGTGCTCATGGCAATTGAGCTGGAGCTGGTGGTGTTCGATGGTTTCGATGCCGATGGATGGAGTTGAGAACGAGAGAAGGACAAGGATCGATGCGAACAATAGCAGTGTGACGTGATCGGGAACGGCCGAGAACCACCACCAGGATTACCCCGCAGCTTGCCTGGTTGCTGACTGTCCCTTGCACAGTACGGAGAGCAACTGTACTGTACTTCTGCAACACAACTCGCAACCAGCCATACGCTTCAACTATCCCATTTGTCTTCCTCAATTAGAAAGGATTGTCTCATTGCACCATGTCACACTTGCGAGTCACGGAGTTATTCTCCGTCGAGGGCCTAGTAGTCGTGATCACCGGTGGTGGGAGTGGTGAGTTCCCTCCTCCGCGCGACACGACCCCAGGACGTGTTCAGGACGTTGCCACTGACCCAGGCTTCCGCTGACAGGGCTGGGTCGGATCATGGCTCACACGCTGGCCGAGAACGGTGCGTCCAAGGTGTTTATCATGGGTCGCCGCGAAGAGGCCCTGAAAGAGACGGCGGCCCTGAGCTCCAAGGGCGCGATAATCCCCATCCCGGCCGACATCTCATCCAAGGACTCATTACAAGCGGCCTACGATGCAGTCTCGGCGCAGACAGAACATGTTGATCTGCTGATCGCAAACAGCGGGGTGATGGGTCCGGTGAACCGTCCCCCTGGTCCCAAGCCTGACGGATCACTTCCCAGCCTATCCGAGGTGCGCGACCAACTCTGGTCCGCCTCGATGGAAGAGTTCTCGAAGGTGTTCCACGTCAATGTCACGGGCGCCTACTTCACGGTCCTAGCGTTCCTGCCCTTGCTCGAAGCAGCCAACAAAAGGAGACCGGCGCCGGAGAAGAACAAGCCGTCGGCACCGACCGCCCAGGTCATCATCACCAGTTCGATCGCAGGCTTCAACCGTCGGGTACCGTTTAGCTTCGCGTACAACCTTTCCAAGGCCTCGACCACCCAGCTGATCAAGGTCCTTGCCACCACGCTGTCGTCGTACGACATCCGGGTCAACGGGATCGCGCCGGGCCTGTACCTCTCGGAGATGTCGACCATGAACTTCCAAGACGGCGACAAGGGTGTCTCCGACGGCTCTTTCCCCCGCGACATGATCCCACTAACACGTGCGGGTAGCGAGCAAGACATGGCCAGTCTGATCCTGTGGATGGCTGGGCCCTCAGGTGCGTATCTGAACGGCAATATCACCGTAACCGATGGAGGCAGAGTGAGCGCTGTCCCCTGCACATATTAACCGCAGAGATGGCACAAATAACAAGACTTCTTTTCGCGCATATACTGTGGAATACTAGATCTTAGAATAAAATGTCAAGTGACCTCGATACATATGCTCCGTACAAGATTCTGCTCACATCGTCAAGTTCAATTCAGCTTCAGTCCCCGTATATATCATACCGCTGGACGATATCGCGATGTCAAGTTGAAAAGAGGCCCTGAAATAAATAAAAGAAATAAGCATACTCCTCAGACGCCGGCTCGGCATCATGAAATCAGTAGGTTGCTGTGAGCCGCTGGACCAGGTAGTCACCTGCCGTGATTCCAGGGTACTTCAGCGGGCGGATATCCTCTCCGTAGGTGCCCGGGATAGCTTCAATCAACTGGTCATTATTGGGATTGCAAAAGTATGCGATGCTGTAGCGATCCGGATACACGCCGGACGAGTCATCCTCGCCGTCGACCACCTTGGGAGGCTCTACAACGCGGTGTCTAGTGCTCTTAATGGTCTCATTCGACCAACGGGCCAGCAGGTCCCCCGCGTTGACGACCACGGTATCGGCAACGGGGACCGCGTCCACAAAGGTGCCCCTGGGGCTACGAACCTGGAGTCCGCCGCACCCATCCTGGAAGAGCAGGGTGATGGAGCCGTAATCGCTGTGCTCGCCCGCACGCACCTGCAGCGGATTACTCTTGAAGACGCTCTTATCGACGGCCGGATAATGCAGTAAGCGCAGGTTGTTGTCGCCGGCGTCGACGTACGAGTCGAAATAGTGCTCCGGCAGATGCATGCCCAGCGCGATAGCCCGCATCACCTCGGTGTGTAGCGCCTTGCACATGTCGAAGAATGACAGCATCACCGCCTTGAAGTCCTGGCCCTCGGCGTCGAGATGATCGGGCCAGCGGTTGGGAAGACCGTCCACGCCTTCCCGGCCGATCTCCATGGTCTCCTTGAGATCCGGGATGCTGCGTGCATCGCCAGAAGCAGCTGGGACGTCATCCACCGTGCTGAGCTTCTCTTGGCCCGTCTTCACATAACCACGGTTCGCCTGTGGAGTCGTCCAGCACAGGCTGTCTTTCTGACCCTGGGGCCGCGCGAAGAAACGGGCGGACGAGCTAAAGACGTGGCTAACCACGGATGGTGGCACGCCGTGATCCTTGAGGTAGAGGAAGCCGGAGGTCTTGAAGGCGTGTACGACGGACATGGCGACTTCATGCTTGTCGGCCGGGGTTCCATGCAGGAAGGGCCCGAAGTCGATGATCTACGAAGAGACCGTCAGCAGGGACAATCCATGAAGTCCAGCGTCCGTACCACAGGCGAGACTCTAGTCTCCGCGGGCGACTTACAGGAATCACCAGGTCGTCTTTCTCGATCGCCGTGGTTACAGGTTGGCACTGCTGCTTGGGCAGGTTGCCTTCCATGTTGAGTTCAGGCATAAAGACTTCAGGATCTGACCTGGATGGATATTAACGAGACGAGAAGATGAGCATCGATCGCTTGATATGTTTATGAGTACTGCAGAAGACGTGGCAGAGGAGGAGAAGGCCATGTGGAAAGCAGTGAGATCACTACTGTACTTATCCGCTCCTCAGAACCAGGGAAGGGCCGCAGGAGCAGAGAACGATGAATGGACGAGCATGGCACCACATGGGAAAACCACATGGGAACAAAGTACACATGTATGTACTTAGTACACCAGTCTGTTGGCTTGGACATGGCGGGGAAAGATAAGGCTTGACAGTCAATCATGTGGGAGGGGGCGATATGGCGATAGATCAACTTGGGTCGCTTATCGCTTGTTTACTGACCCATGTACCCCAGGATCCTGATAAGATAGATATTGAGATCTAAGGTACCCGTGTCCACCAGATAACCAGTCCTTTGAATATTTTATCGCTGCAGAGAGAATTGAGGGGACATGGTCGCAGGCTGCTGGCAGTACAGTACTGATAAGTCATTTTATGCAGGGTGAAGTAACTATCGACCACTGCACTGCATGTCAATCGAACCCCTCATTTCTACTCCTGCCCCTCCATTCGTCCCCTCCCATAGCCAACTTCAACTCAGTCCATCGCCCGTCCACTACACATTGAACCCATTCTCTCATCAAGCCTGCAGAACAACCAGACACAACCATGGCGCCTCTGATCGTCGACATCCACACGCACGTCTACCCCCCGTCATACATGCAGATGCTCCGGGCTCGCAAGACGGTGCCGTACGTGCACGACCCGAGCGACAGCGGGACTCCACGGCTGATAATTCTCTCATCGGACGACGACCCATCCATCCGGATCGACCAGCGCGGGCGGCCCGTGGACTCGTCGTACTCCGACATCGAGGTGAAGCTAGCGTTCATGCGCCGCCACGGCATCAACAGCAGCGTGATCTCGTTGGCCAACCCGTGGCTGGACTTCCTAGCACCGGACGAAGCGCAGAGCTGGGCGGAGCGCATCAACGACGACCTGGAGGCGACCTGCGCGCGGGTGAACCACGCCGCGGACCCCGAGAACACGCGGGCGCTGCACGAGAAGGAGACTTTGTTTGCGTTCGGCGCGCTGCCGCTCAGTGCGCCCAGTGCGGACGTGGTCGTCCGCGAGATCGAGAGGCTGAAGACCTTGCCCCATCTGCGGGGCGTGATTATGGGCACGACTGGGTTGGGGAAGGGGCTGGATGATAGTGGCCTGGACCCGGTTTGGAAGGCGTTGCAGGAGACTGACTCGGTGCTGTTTCTGCATCCACACTACGGACTGCCGGATGAGGCTTTCGGGGGATCCGAGGCCATGAATCGCTACGGTCATGTGCTGCCCCTCGCACTGGGGTTCCCGCTGGAGACGACCATTGCGGTGACGCGGATGTTGCTGGCCGGGGTGTTCGATCGGTTCCCGGGGTTGAAAATCCTGTTGGCGCACTCTGGCGGCACTCTTCCTTTTCTGGCTGGGAGGATTGAGAGCTGCATCCTGCATGAGCGCAAGTTCGTTGCCAATGGAGGCGGCGTGCCTGGCCCACAAAGAAGTGTGTGGGATGTTCTCAATACGAATATCTATCTAGATGCTGTAGTCTACGGTACTGCCGGCCTGAAAGCCGCGGTGGCTGCAGCCGGTGGTGCGGACCGCCTACTCTTCGGTATGGATCCTGAAACTTCGCTGGTATCCATTGACGCTGACTATCAACAGGAACTGATCACCCGTTCTTCCCCCCGTTGAGCAAAGATGACGAGGAATGGCCGAGCGTGACCACGAACTATAAGGCTATTCATGCCGCCTTTGACGGAGAAAGCGACACCGTTGCAGGGGTTCTAGGCGGGAACGCGGCTCGCATCTTGAACCTGAAATGACATCTGGGTGTACGATAAGTGAATCGCGAAGAAATATCTCGATGTTTTTGTGCCTTATAGCAATCGTATATTACCATGCTATTTATACATGTGTCGGTCGTGGGTCTCCGTAAAGACATGAGATATATGATATATGATATCATATGGTGAGCATCATTCTGGTACCTACTCCAACTATCTTCCGACGACGAGGTTCCAGCCGAGAAGACTCCAAACCTCTTGAACAAACCATTCTGGTGCTGAAGGCTCAGGAACTTTCACCCTGTTGAGAATGCTGTTCAAAGCATCATCTTCAGTATTATGCCGGAGCGGGCGTAAAGCTTCCCCAACAATGGAGCTCCCGCCGAATACTGCTTGTAGAAGAGTATTTTGCAAAGTCTCTCTGATCCCTGCTGCATGTCCCAAGTCGCTGTCGGGTCTTGTGGATGATAAGGGTGGATCCACTATGACCACCAATCTCTCCAAGGGTGGTATAAGATGTTTGGCCTCCAACCCAGCAGCGAGGATCGATGCCCCACCGAGCTGCATATCCTTGAGGCCAGGCGGAAGCGACAGACTAGCAGGATCTACATGGAGATCGGATCGCTGGTGAAGGTCCTTGAAGACAAATAAGCAGAGTAACTGGCCGACACGATTCAGCAACACGAAGCTGAATCCATCCCGTAGATCTGAGGTCTTTGTGCAACCTCTGTCCAGTGAGGAAGTCATGTTACTGATTAGTAGACTCAAGTGTGCGGCGACCTCATCTTCCGTACTTGTATCTTTTCTATTATCCAATTGAGATGTTTTGGTCCTCCTCGACCTCGCAGCTGGCTTGGCTTTGCTCGCTGAAACTCCAGTTGACATTTGATGCTGGACTCTGTCCTGGCAATAGCTGCCCAGAGCTTGGATTACTGTCTCGTATAGCCGCACGATGTGGAAAGTGATCTGTCCACGACCTTGCAATGTTGACTCATTCACAGGTATCTTCTTCAATGCTTTGAGTAGTAATCCATAGGCGCAGTATATACTTTTTAGGATCACCGCTATACTTGGTCTTTGGACTGGAGGCGCATCCTTTCCTTCAGACCAAAGCTCAGATTGCTGCTGGACCGCCCGAACTATATCCTCGATCGCGATGGAGCATAGCTCAGCAGCAGCAAGCACCACAGCCGAAATGTTTGTACATCGCTGTGAAGCTTTTTGCAAGGTATAGAATCTTCTCATGAACGACGCTGTGGCTAGATCAACTCGTTAGCATTTCGCACACTCCCGATATATGCAGTCGACTCACGCTCTTCCACATACTCAGGTAGATGATCACCAAGCCCACCTGAGATATAGTCAGTCAAGTTGGTAGTCCTGCCCTGTGACTGCGTCTGCATCTTGCTTTTCTTCCTTGATCCAGCCGATCCAGCCGCATTATCATCCAACGTAGCCTTACGCTTCATGGCCTCGTTAGCAATATCGTTCTTAGCAGCATTCGGGCCCTGCAGCTTCGCGCTAAGCACTTCGTTGCGTTGTTCCAGCTCGTATATGCGGTCAAGGAGCTTGCTTTGTTCGGCTTCGGATCGTTCGTAGGCCTTCTGCCAGAAGGCGACGCTGTCGAAGTATTGGTCTCGGTTTGTCGGTCGATCTGTCGGCGGGACTGATTTGATGAACTGTCGGATATGGGTGAAGTAATCTGATCTTTGGTTAGTGTCCCTACACTGGCCAACACAGAACGGAGGAAATGTGTACCCTTCATTGTAGTCTCAATTGGTTTCTGCTTCACGATAGCCAGTGCTAGAGCCAGCTGAGCAGGTGAGGGTATAGTGCTGTCGGCCATCCTGGCTGACTGGTCTGACGTAGCAGGGGGACTTGAGCTGCAGCACCGGGAATGATCCTCGTAATGTCTTCAGATCCGGAAGATGAGCGTGCGATTGTCGCTGTATACCCATACATCAAGATTCAACGACATCTTGCATAATGTCGGAGAGTTAGACCTGTCAGTGCGAACATTGTTTAGTCCACGGTCTGTCGAACAACCACTGAAAGAGGAAGGAGCCGGACATATTGTCTACTGTAGACCTTGATACTAAGAAAGTATATATAAGTACAGCGCGTCAAACACAAATATTGTTAGAGAACAATAGGCAGACTTCTACTTTAGCGAGTCAATCACAGCATAAGAACAGATAAGCCAGAAATCTATTACGATAAATATGGGAGGGAAATTGATTTTATTTTATCGAGGCCATGCTTACAGCTGGAAGTGACTAACTATGACAGTGATAGCTCCCCGAATCGCATTCCGCCACCGCCATTGACTTCCGCTCCGCCCAAACGTCTTTTACCCGTCGCAGCAGCTGCACTTTTTAGTCTTCAACCCTCTTCACCTCAAAGGCTCACCACGCCAAACGACGTGCAACGATTGCCGCGTATTTCTCCCTTACCATCAATCCGATATTTCAATATACCCTCCCGGGTCAAATTCTACCACTCCCTATCCGAAAACCAAACCCCGAGCCCAACCCACCCACACCAACACCGACAACCGGCCCAACCGTCACAATGTCCTCCTCCAAGGACGACCTCAAAGCCCACGCGGCCTCAACAGAAGACTTCTACGCGCTCCTCGATATCTCACCAGCAGCAGCCGAAACCGAAATCCGAAGAGCCTACCGCCGAACGGCGTTGAAGTACCACCCGGACAAGATCGCGAACCCCACGCCGGCAGACATCGACAAGTTCCACCTCCTACAGATCGCCTACGATGTACTCTCGGATCCGGCCGTGCGGCAGCTCTATGACAACGCGCGGGAGGCGCGACAGCGCAAGCAGCGCGAGCGCGAGATGATGGATTCGGCGAAGCGGAAGATGCGCGAGGATCTGGAGGCGAGGGAGCGCGCGGGCGTGGCGGAGATGGCCGGGGGGCAGCGGGGCGTCAAGAGGGCGTGGATGGGGACGACGATGGGCATGGACGGGGATGCCGATGCCGAGGCCAAGTTGCAGAGGGAGATTGATCGGATTGCGGAGGATGGGCGGCGGAGGCGGCGCGAGGCCGAGGAGCAGATTAAGAGGGAGATGATGGAGGAGGAGAGGATCATGCGGCGTGAGGAGGAGGAGGCGCGCAAGGCGGCCGATCGGAGTAGTATGAAGGTCGACCGGTCGCAGGAAGGGGGCACCAATGTGCCAGAGTTGGAGCGCGGGGTGAAAGTGCGCTGGGTGCGCGAGGGACGGGGGCTGGATCTGGATGCTGAGCGCTTGAGGACCCTGTTTGCTCCGTTCGGAAAGGTCGAGAACGTGCTGCTTCTCAAGGATAAGCGGCAGCGCCTGGGCGAACAGCGTGAGAAGAAGACCGTCGCCACCGGAGTCGTCATCTTCGCCTCGATCGTCAGCGCGCACGCCGCTGTTTTGGACAGTGAAAAGAAGAAAGGAAGCCAGAGTGCGGACAGTGACTGGTCGACCATCGAATCGGTCTTCTGGGCATCAGGTGCTCAGCCTGAGCTCAGCCCCGAAGCAACAAGTGGCACCGCGTCGTCGACTTCCAACGCAGCGGCAGACAAAGCTCCCACTTCGGCAGCCCCCTCCAAACCCACATTCAATTTCTCCGGTTTGAAGGCGGCAGGAACTGGTAATGCTGCCAGGGGTCCTGCAAAGGCGCCCTCCTTTGGCTCGTTTGCCGCAGCGGCGGCCAATTCTACGAAACCTGCTCCTGCTGCCGGCTCTACGAACGGGTCGAAAGCACCGAGCATGGAAGAGTTGACCTTGATGCGACTACGGAACGCACAGCGAGAGAAAGAACGCAAGGCCCTGGAAGAGCAGCTGAGAAAGGAAGATGAAGCCGCGGATGCCGCTGAAGCTGCAGCAGCCCAAGCTTCTTGAGCCCCTACTGCATTCCCGCACCTCCGTCTTCTAACGCACTTTAACGACAACTGCCCGCGAGTGAGCTGACATGTCACTCATACGCACGCATGTGAAATTCTCGCCTTGATTCATATAGACATCTTGCTATAGCATAGAGATACCCTTATCGAAGTTTTATGATACTTATACCAACTACTTTGGTCAATTGGAAGGAATGAAATTTATCTATAAACTCATTTATCATACAAGTACTGTACATCAACTCAGGACACATGCGAAGAGGCTTATTCGTAGCGTTAAGATTCCTCCTCCTCCTCCTCCTCCAACCGCTCAGCAAGCTCCTTCGCGCGCTGTTGCTCACGGATGGGATCACGAGCACGGGGAGGGTTCCTCGTGGAGGCGATATAGTGTTGCAGCCACGGCGGCACGAAGGCCTTGATCTTGACAGTCCTAGAACTCGGCGAACCATCCTCCGCCGGGGCGTCCCAAGTGATGGTGAACTCTCGATCCGGGTGAAACTCCCTATTCTCGCCCGTAGGGCTCACCGGCGTCATCATCTCCACCCGACACAACGCAAGGCCTATATTCCCAATCCCAGCCAGGAACCTGCCGGCGCTGCGGCCCCCGGTCATGCCGCGAAGCTTCGCGATCTCCAGGCCCGAGGGCGGTGGGGGCAGCGTCGTGCCCAGGGCGGCGGGGTTGTAGACGGGGAGATCGCCATCGGGGATCGAGGAGCCGGCATACAGCTGAACGGGGAGGATGCGCTTGCGCACGAGGCCGGTATGCTTGGTGCGGATTGTCAGCTCCTGGCCGATGTAGCAGCCCTTGCGGAAGTCGATGGCCCCGGCCATGTCGAAGTTGCATTCGAGCGGCAGCGAGGGCTTGTGCAGGAGTTCGGCGGTGCCCTCGGCGATGCCGTGCAGCATGCGCCGCACGTGGTAGGAGTCCAAGCCCACCTCCTGCGCACCATCGGCGAGCGGGTTCTCGTACGGTCTCGACGCGTGCTCAAAGTGCGTGCGCAGATCCACGGTGTCAGGCGCAAGGATCCGCAGTCCGAACCCGGGCGCCCGCGTGTCCTCGCAGCCGAGGACCCGGTCCATCGGCCAACGCCCGTCCGAGTCATTGTACCTCATGCTGTACGTCGCCCAGCGGCCCTCGCGTTCGTTCTCGCCCCACGACGCCCACACGGTGCGTTCGTCCGCATCGAGAGCCCGAATCTGCACCTTGGACCGCAGCCTGTGGCGCTTCAGGCGCTTCACGAGCGCGGGTATTTGGTCCACGGCCGCCTCGATGAACCACCCGGGCCCGCCGTCCACCGCGGGGGCCGGGTATATGAAGGCGTCGTTCAGGATGCGGCCTTGCGAATTGAGGAATGCGGCGTACGAGCCTTTCTTTTCGTGATCCAGCGTGTTCATGTTCTGCGTGATGAGGCCCTGGAGGAAGGCCTGGCTGTCTTGCCCCGTGGCGTGGATGAGGCCGCGGTGCTTGAGTCGAGTATAGCCGGCTGCGGGCGGGCGAGCAGGGTTCGCATTTTCGGGAGCGGAAGTGTTGCGATGAACAGTCGTGGAGAAGTAGCGGCTGCGACTGACGCAGCGAGCGCACACCGTGCGTGTTGGGTTGGAAATAATCATTCTTGTGCGGTGACCGTCAAGAGGTCACTTTTGTTCGGCTTAGAAATGTGTAGTAGATACAATGTAGGATATCCGCCGGTAGGCGGTACAGAGTGGCAGAATAGCATATAGCCATGACATAATCCCGCTAGAAAAACGCAAGTTTTGGCCTTGCATACGCGAGTTATGGTGTCATTTAAGGTTGGGAGGGTACATGTAGATGAGAGGAAAAGATCAATATTCGACAGGAAGAGTTACTCAAAATGGTGGCGTGGACCGTAGTTGCACAGTCCTACAAAGCTATCTAATAGACCCTGACAAGCCCCAGGTCCAATAAGCTTCGTGATATTATTTGTTGCCTTTGGCAACACCTTCCAGAAAACCAAGTAGAAACGCCTTGTTGTCTGGCGGAGCAACTTTACTAGAGAGAGAAAGTTGACCGTCCTCCACTCCACTACCGAAAGGCGAGGCGGCAGCAATATTCAGCGGCGTGAGTGGGCTAACGACACCTGAGGCACCCGAGGCCTTTGGTGCCGATGTGCTAAGCTCGGCGGGAGAAACTCCTGGTGAGGCAGGTGCTTTCCCAAAGAGTGACAGCAATGCTTCCCTTTGTGCAGGTGTTTGGCTTGGCCGGCGATCAAAGCTCACTTGAGGCTGCGAATCCCGCCCGGGATTGCCCAGTTGATCACCCGCTTGCTGCTGCTCTTGCTCGTTCGCCTGAGTCTTCAGGGGCAGCAGGTCCACGATGTTGGCGTTATCGGAGCGACGCAGAATCTGAGGCTGGAATGGCTTGGCTGGCTCCGGGGTGCCGGACTTCACAGCGCGATTCCGAGAAGGAGTGCGTGAGGACTGCGAAGACGTCGGCAGTGGGTTCGGTTCCTTCTTGGCAGATTGAGGCCTGGGCAAAATTGTAATGGGAGAAGCGAGAGTCTGTACCTGATCAGACTTCTTGACCCTGCGGGTAGATCCGTTCATTCCTCTTTTAGGGGAGGGTTTAGAAGACGTCATAGGTTGAGGCACGCCTGACAAAGGACTGGGTACTGCTGAAGACTGCCTGGGGTCCTTTGAGGACGAAGGTACTCTTCGATGGGCTGCGGGCTGCCGAGCGGGGCTGTGCTCCCCGCGAGGTCGCTGAAGAATTTGCTTCCTAGGCGGAGACACCGATTGGCCTGGCAATTCTGCTGGTCCGGTGTTTGAAGGGGCAACAGACCCTCTCAGCAAGCTTAGAAGCTGGTCTTGGTGTTGTGATGGCCGCCTGTCATGGGGCTGGACCTTGTCCGACAGCGGGACTAGACTTGCATTGGATGTTTTCGGTGTCTTGCTGGAGTCATCTTTGAACACGTTCAACAAAGCAAGGGAATGACTCGTAAGCTTCGGCGGCGGCAGCTTGCTTGCAGGAGGCACGGTCGCGCCTTGCATATTTGGCGCCTGTGCCGAATGAGAGAATTGCGGATCTCCTGTTTGTTGGTATGGGGCCGGACCAGGAATTTGACTCGGTGGTGCCGTGGACATTCTTGCTTGCATGGGTATATGCTCAAAGAACGGCGGCATTCCGTGATAACCATGTGGAGCGCCTGCCTGACTCAAGTGAGGGGGCGGGGGTTGAGCAAGCGGGGGTGGACCGATATTTGAAGCCGACGGACGAGGTACTGAAGGCTGCGGGAATTGCGTAGCACTAACCGGCAAAGGGCCTCGCGAATGCTGAGCTTGCTGAGGGAACCCTGGGAAAGTGGCTGTATCAGGATAAGGTGGTCCCATTGATGGCAGACTATCTGGAATGGCAAGTGGCGGCAGAGTCCTGTCAGGTTGAGGCACTTGTGGAAGACCATCTTGCGACGAACCACTTCTAAGGAGTTCTAGTAAGGCATTGGACTTCGAGGTGACGGTTCTTGGGTCCTGAGAAGCAGTCGCATTCGCAGGATCATCCTGGATGGGAACGACGCTGTTGATGTTCAATAGACGTTTGAGATGAGATGAAACGTCTTCTGAAGATGCGACTTCTGGCAAATCGCTCGGAGTGGCCAACTGCGCGGGAAGGTGACTAGGCGTAAAGCCATTCACAGCCTGGGATGTCTCATCCATTGACAATTCTCCCTCAGTCTGCACGAGATACCTGGCGCCTGGGTGCAATTTGACATCCATTTTCTTCTGCTGGGCAATCCATTTCTTCAACGGGTGCATGAAAGGCGCGACCATGTAGAACTTGTTTGCATTAGCTACCACGAGTCCTTGCTCTTGCTGTTTGCTCTTCTTGAGTGTCGGCAATTCCGATAGTTTGTACCATTCGATCTTACTGATCTCTTTGCGGGTTCGAGGTTCGAAATGGGCATCCTGTGGCACACCGCGGAATACGTACAGCCTCATGTGCTGTTCTCTCATGGTGATCTCAATGAACTTGGCGTCCTTCTCATCCGGAACGAGTCCGGCCTCGCGTATGTCATAGCCAGTCTCCTCGTAGACTTCACGAATAGCGCAGTCAATGTCCTTCTCACCCTTATTGATCTTGCCACGTGGGAAACTCCAGTTAGCACCCTTCTTCCAGCCTTTGACCAGGACTACTTCGTCCATATCCTGGTTCAGCATAATGGCTCCGCGAACGGGTACACGAGTCTTGTAAGCCAGGAACTCGGAGAAGGCAGTGATATGGTGATAGTGCGACCATTGCGACATCAAAGGACAGTGTTGAAAGATGCGCAACGCGAACGCTTTCAGCGATAGCGACGGAAGAGCCGGATCAAGCGGCCGAATGAAGTCCTCGTAGAACCATTGTGCTTCTTCGACTTGGAAACATATCCGTTCGACGGATTCAAGTTCCTCCCGTGGTAAATTGATAATGAAGCGGACGCATAAGTCATCCAGCCCTGGGGGACCACCGTGTCAGCATGATTCGTGTCAGAGGCGGCGCCGGAGACGGCGCGTCAAGGCCGGACTCACAGTCTTCCAACTGCATTTTTATTTCTGTCATACTGGAAAACGTGGTTTAGCATCTCAACAGAGGTACGTAAGGGCAAATGGCTCTCCAGACGAGGACGGAGAGAGCGCAAGACAGAGAGATGGAGGGGACAGCTCAGCGCGGTCGCGGCTTCAAGGAAGGGTGCTTGGCAAAGCGCCACCCCTGAAGCGTACTTTTGTGAGAGTGAGCGAGACAGGGAATGAGACGAGTCAATGGCTCAAGCGCCTCGAAGAAAGCTAATAGGAAGTTGTGAAAAGTGAAGGAACGAGGAAGGTGACTCTTCTCAGTTCGACACCCGACGACGGCCTGATCAGGTTGGAAGAGAGCTCGGTAAGGACCAATGGTCCGAGGACGGAATCAATAATGGGGAGCCTGAGGGAGGGGGAGAGGGTCCCGCTCAGCCACGCGCCACAAATTGTGGCTGACCCGGAATGACATGTGCTCACTGTGGCTGGTGAATGAATGGCCGTCGTGAGTCGGCGGAAGCTACGTAACAGGGCGGGAGGTCAGCCGATGACGTCGGGGGATTTCGCTCGTGTGTTGCGCCGATCGACGTTGAAGTCAACGACTGGCTGCACAAGCTTTTTAAACCTGCTAATCCTCTTCTACGAGCTGAACTTGCGTTATGTCAATCCAAAATTCTACGAAGATAAATCGAAGATAAAGATATACATCTGAAATATTTCCGAGCAAGAAATAGGGAGCATAACCCGGCGCGCAAACTTTTGGCAGATTTATAGGTTCTGCACCGAAAGCCCCCCTTGACGGTGTTTGCGGCGCGACAACAAGCCATAACGAGCCATGACGACCCAGATTGCATCGCTGGTTGGAAAAAGGATTCTAGCCGAGTCGGCAAGAAACCATTTTGGACAAGAGGTAAGAAAGATTCTCTAGGTGGACAGACAACACTCGTGGCAATTCATGAACTAAAATGTATTGTGTTGTGGCAGGATCCATACTTCGAAGAAGTCCCTGCCTCCCGCCTAGGACGGGCATTCGGCAAGAAGACACAGAAGAGGCGTAAAGCGATACCGCCAGGTTTATCCGATCACGACAAGAAAGTCCTAACGCAGGTCAAGAGAAGGGCATACCAACTGGACTATTCTCTATTCAACTTGTGTGGGATAAGGTTTGGATGGGGAAGTGTGATTGGGCTAGTCCCTTTGTAAGTACTTGCGGTGACGACATCTAAGCTGACCGTCAGAAGCTAACGCGCCGAGAACGCTAGTGCCGGAGATGCTGCTGATGCAGCGCTCGCCTTGATGGTCGTGCGTTCATGCGAGGGTATCGATGGAGGTCTTCCTGCACGAATTCGCATGATGATGATGATCAACGTGATTATCGACTTTTTTATAGGGCTGGTTCCGTTCGTGGGTGACGTTGCAGATGCCGTCTATAAGTGCAATACAAGGAATGCCGTGCTCTTGGAGAAGCACCTGCGAGAAAAGGGAGCCAAAGCGCTTTCAAAGCACGGAGGGGGACCCGATGCACCTGAAGACGCGAGTCTACCCGATGAATATGATCGATATCACGGAAGTGCTTCAGAGGAACCCAGGAGGCATAAAAGTAAGAAGCACTCTAGGACTGACGGACCCGCGGTGCCTGAGCCAGCAAAACATCCACAGAAAAACCGGTCGCAGCGAAGGTGGTTTGGCGGCGCAGCTCCGGAAGATGACGATCTCGAGAGAGGAGTCGTCGACAACACGCGGCCAACCAGGCGCTGACAATGAGGTAGCATGTCAACCCGTAATATGGAAATGAGGATTGGGCCGGGTTTGTTAATGTTGGGGAAGCTTGACGTAATTTCCAGACACCAGATATAATCTGATCTTATGATGTTTATACTGTCGGTCTTTAGCAACTTAGCTCGGGCCGGGATCGAGCACACGCATAACATATCCTGGGAGTCAGGCTGTCCGAGTGAAGGCCTGTGGCCTGTGGCGTGGTTGAAGCTGCATCCTTATTAGACATGAGAGCCCCGCAAAGATTGCATTGATATTCCGCCGAACGCGTGCTGGATGATTGGAGTTTGCTTGCTGTTCTAGTTACGTTCAACATAACACCAGGGTATTTCTCGCCCTGTGTAGTGACATAACGGACCATCAGCTCGTCGATTGACAGATTCTTTGTAAGCGTATTCTCCGAAGTCGGCTGATGGGGAATAATGAGGTCAGCAAGTTCGGGGAAGAAGCTAGCATAGTTGTGCAATTCAACAGTGAACAAGTCCCGAAGAGGAAAATTGTATTCGAGACCATAAGGAGACATGCCATCGCACACCTGCCAAGTCACCGAAGAGCCGCGACCCTTTGCAACATTTGCGAGTGTCTTGGCAGCCAGCTTGCTGTCGGAATCCCCCCACATTATGCCTCGACACTCCATCTTCTTCGCAAAGGCGACAATAAGTCGATTGATAAGGATGTTGTCGACGTCAGCTCTTGAAGTCGCGGTTGAGATAGATGCACGGAAAGCTTCTAGGCGTTCCTGATTAGACAACGAAGCTTGATCCTGGAAACTCGCATTCGCATATTGAGACATAACTTCGCCAATGCTGGGATCAAAATCGAAAATGCTGTAGAACGGAATGGTCGTAAAGGAGCAGTGAGGAAAGAGTTTCTCGGCAGTCTCAAAAGCTTCATCATGCGCAGGTATAGAGGAAATAGTCGAGGGATCGATTGTAAGGACGAGAAGCTCAAAGCCCTTAGGACCATGCGTCTTGAGGCGCATAACTTCAATTTGCTCATGCAACATATGCAGCAAGACCGTAGACGACAGGCCATAGGAAAGTGGGAGTAATAGTCTGCAGGGTTCATCTTGTGGCATATTCTTCCTAAGGCGATAGTTTTCCGTGCGTTTGAATGGCTTGTAGTTCACGAAGCGTACATAGCAGGCTCTGTAAGAGGCGCATTGTCCATCAATCACTGCGGCGCCACTTCGACAAGAGATCGATCGTGAGACTTACTGACAGACATGACGGCCGCGCAGGATGAAGGCAGGCTGCGCTTCGCGGCAGTTCATGCAGGATTCTGGAATTTCCTTGCCCGGCATGGTTGTTGTCAATATTATATCGTCAAACGATACTGTAGAGGTTCCGGCTTTGTCAAAATTGCGGCGATTGCCAGACAAGCAACGGAGAGACGCCGATTAGAAAAAGGCAGGCAGAAATTCTAGGCAGCGCGGGCGGGCTTAGATAATCTCAATCGGCGGGACCGACATCAACACGCGGCTTCCCCGGTTTCAGGTTGTAGCCACGAATTCGTGACATCGCTGCGCTCGTTAATACGCAAACAAGCGTCGCTCACCACCTGGGGACTTTCTTCTGTCTTTCCTCTTGTTATTGACACCCCCCGGCTTTCCTCACCATTGCACCTTCTTATGCTCCAGAACCGTACCTTACCTTTTACGCTCGGCGAACCCGGAGCTTTGTATCGCTAGTAACCCCATCGGTCAGCTCCTATTTATGGTCAGAATGAGAGGGTGGCTTCAAACCCTCGGCTTAACAGCCCTACTCGCAGGACATGTCCTAGGAAATGAAGTTGCGTTGGTGCGTTTCTTTCTTGTCCAACCTCCCGAAGCTCATCTCTAACATTGGGTGCTTTCCAGACACAAGATGAAGCCAGTCGACAACGATGCTCGGGAATGTACAGCCGTAAAGCTTGGGGTGGAAACGCGGATCCCTTTATCCTGACTAAGTTTGTGCAAGACTCGAACGCTGGTGACAGTGATCCTCTTGTCAGTCTGGTTATTTTCGAATGGACCGATGAGAACCTCATCGGGCGGCCTGTACCCGGCGACTCCGAAGTATGTCCCCCGCCCAAGAGTGAGTATCAAGTGAACGTCTTCTCATTGACTGATAAAATCTAGATGATAGAAACAATTTGCGATGAAGCGAGTGTACAAGCCAATCTATGCAAGGAAGATCAGATCGGATCGTTCATCCTTGCTGCGAACGCCACCGAAACCGCCAAGTTTCCCATCATCACCCAAGCTGTGCATCTAAACAACCCGGTCGCCGTCAATTACCCGATCAAGAAGACAGGTTTCTACTGTGTGAGCACATACGGGTATTCTGGGCAGGACTACAAGGCCGTTGTGGAATTCCGAAACTCGTATGGAGAGCTTCCAGCTGCGCAGATTGCGAAGCTGCCCTTCTACGGAGGTTTGACCATTGTCTATGCTGTGGTTGGAGCGTACGTTCTGCGGATTGATCCCGGTGCTTCGAGGATCTGAGCTGATGATTATAGGTTCTGGGCTTTTCTATATGTCCAAAACCGTCATGATATCTGTGAGTGAATAATATACTCTTTGGGGGCCAATTTCAACTAATGTATGGCAGTGCCTGTGCAAAATTACATCACCGCCATCTTGGTTTTCCTGATCGTGGAACAAGCGATGACTTGGGGATTCTATGGTATGTCGAGCCAGTTGCATGTGGTTTGGAAGGTGCTTCTAACATTTCACAGAATACCAGAACGTCCACGGTTTGAATGTTGGTGCAAAAGTATTGATGGTAATAGTGGCCGTCCTAAATGCAGGCCGCAACTCCTTCTCATTCTTCCTTCTTCTTATCGTGTGCATGGGATATGGCGTTGTCAAACCCTCGCTCGGACGAACTATGATCTATGTCCGCGTTCTCGCCATAACTCATTTCGTCTTTGCTGTGATTTACGCTGTCGCAAGTTTGTCTATCACACCTGACAGCGCCGGTCCCCTTGTCCTGCTCATCGTTCTACCGCTTGCTGGAACGTTGACTGCCTTCTACGTCTGGACATTGAACTCACTAAACGCCACCATGAAGGATTTGATCGACCGAAAGCAGAAAGTGAAGGCGATGATGTACAAGAAACTGTGGTGGTGCATCCTTGGCAGTATCATCGTGATATTCGGCTTCTTCTTCCTCAATTCAATCAACTTCGCCGGACACAGCGAAGCAAGCTTTGTGCCCGAGCACTGGAAGACTAGATGGTTTGTCTTGGATGGCTGGCTTAACATTGTCTATTTTTTTGACATTGGGTTCGTCGCGTACTTGTGGCGGCCCACTGCCAACAACCGACGCTTCGCTATGAGTGATGAGGTGGGTTCTTGCTGTGAACGAAATGATTACGAGATTATCGCTGACAACATGCACAGATCGCCCAAGACGACGATGGTTTTGAGATTCGATCTTTCGGTAGTGCCTTGGACGAGGAAGACGCCCTTGGTGGCCTTGAAGAACATTCTGCCCATGAGCCGCGTCGCGATTTGTCGCCCATTCCGCCTAAGCCCGTTCCTTCCGCGTCACGCCCACGGGAGTCACTTGATGGAGAGACTATCTTCGCAGTGGGCGAGGACGGTGATAGATGGTCGGATGATGAGGACGAATCGCCGCGCAATTCGAGTGAGCGACAACGCCTCACCGGCAAGCACTAGATGGTAATATCGACTCTTCGACCGGAGAGCTCGAGGCTGCGGTGTGGACGTTCGTCTGGGCGTCGAAGTCAATTGTCGGTGTGTAGGATTGGGGGCTCAATGTCGCTTTAATCTGCTTTAAGGCATATCACGGCGTTTGGCTAAGGAGAATTCCCCGTGAGTTTCGTTTTTAGCCTTTAATTTCTTGTTCAATGATGATGGATGAAGTATTTTCTTGTTACATAGTGTATAAAGTTTGTCTGATTCTAGTTCAAAATGAAAACTCTGCGTTTCAGGATATGCTTGAAGATGCACAGTTTGGTTAGCCATCAGGTTTATACACGAAGAATATAGAAGTAAGAGACACTTTTTTTCTCGATCGAGTGGCCTCGGCCCTTGCAGCAAGGCGCCGCAGCTCGCGGTATGATTTAGCCCTGAAAACAGCCATCCCGCCAAGATCTGACCGTGAGCAGCCATTTCTCATCCCTGCCAACGACGGACAATGATATATACACCCATGACTCAGACCTAGCTAGTGTCTCAAACCTTCCACCTTCTTCAAAAGGAACCTGTACCGAAAGGAACCCACGACAGATACTCTCTCTCAACTGCGACCCAAGCCACCTACAGTTACCAAACCTCCACCCCGCCGCCGCTGCCGCAACCTCCGACTCACAACTTACACAAACCCAACACGAACACCACAATCACTCCATATACCACATAGAGTTGCCAAACACACGAAACGAGCCACCATCTGCCCTGATTCTCCATACACCACTGAGCCATAATGTCAACGGACAACTCAACCGACCCCTCCCCACCACCACCAAGCAACCGCACCCTCTCCGCCTCCCTCGTCACCCGCTGCCGCACCCTCCTCTCAGACCTCGACGCACTCCAATCCCTCCTCGCACAGACCCAACGAAACCCCCAGATCGTGGAGGTGCGTTCCCTGCGCTCAAGCGTGCTTTCCGAGCTGCGCACGCTCGAGAAGCTCGATGCGCAGGTACAGGAAGTGGAAGCTGCTGCAGCTGCAGCTGCTGAGGGCTCAGGAACCTTTGATGATGACATCGGGACACGGGACGAGGTGCGCTCGCGGCTAGGCCATGCGCTGCGGTCGTCGAATCTGCCGTTCTATGAGGCTGTGTGGGCTATTGCGCGGGGGTCGTGTTCGGGCTTGGTGGCGTTTGGGAAGAGGTTCTACTGGGGGTCTGGGGCTGGGGATGGGGAGGGGAAGGATGGTGCTACGGGCAAAGGGGGCATGGGAAAGAAGAGGGCGAGTCGGGATAAGAAGAAGAGTGTGTTTGTTGATATTGTGGCGGATGATGGGGAGGAGTGGGTGAAGGTTTCTACGATTTCGGAGACGAGGTTGTTGTTTGAGATGGCAAAGAAGGGGTGGGAGGCTGATGGGTCGGAGGATGAGGATGGGGATGCGGGTGGTCAGCCCAGGACGGTGTTGCGGAATTATGCCAGTGGGGATGGGGGTGAGGGTGAGGGGGATGAGGACGATGATGACGATGAGATTGAGCTCGTTAAGCTGGCTAGGGATATGAGGAAAGCGGCGGATGTTACGAGGGTCAGGTATAAAACGCCGCGGTTGCGGTTTGTCATCCCTAAGATAGAGGAGGGCTCGAGTTCCGAGATTGATGGTCTATTGAAGATCATACGCGGGTATGGAATTGATGTGAGTTGTGGGGGGAATGTATATTCTTCTTCGCAGGGCGAGCCCACGCAAGCCGAGACGCTGGTCCGGCTGCTTCCTAAGCCATTCAAGCGTTTCACTCCTACCCTGAATGTGGACTGTACATTGCTGCTGGCGGCCGTCTCGGACCTGTCGCATTACAAGGATATCGCCCCGTCCCCCGTTCATCACACAGCCATCAATCGCCAGATTGATATCGAACATACCCGCCCGCTGCTCCCCACCGAGTTGTGGCCCGCCGTGGTGGGACACGATCTTGTCTGCACAAAGGAGGCTGCCCAGAGAATGCAAGAGATTGTCAACATCATTGGTACAGAGACCGAGAACCAGCGCATGAGGATACTACTAGGGGAAGGGTCGTTTGGTGACTGTAACCGAGAAGAACTCATTCAAGCATATCAGAAGCTATCCGATTATGAGATCCCTGCTGACTGGAAGCTCCCCGTCATGACAGTCGATGCGGCGCCGATAATTGCCTCTGCGAAGAATCTGGCCAAACTTCCGCCTGTCTATGAAAAGATCGAGAAGGTGCTGTCCGACATCAACCATAGCGTGTTCTTGTATGGATGGGCTGCCGGTGTGGTAACGATATCAAGTAATCGCACGGTGGTCAAACAGATCGAGTCCATCGTTGAGAAGAACAGGGGAACGGACGATAGTCTGGAAGGGCCTGCGATCTGGGTGTGCGATACAGCGAGGAGTTTGATAGGGAAAGAAAAAGGCCGCAAGGAGTAGATGGGATCACTGGGACGTTTTAGAAGATAGATCGATGGGCATAGAATCATATAGAGCCATACCAGTCATTAATCTCTTCTTTGGCAGCGATCCAATTGCTGAGGATCGGTGTATTACGAGAATGGTCATTGCCATAGTGCTTCGCAAGGAACTCCCACCACGAAATCATGAGAGTTCTTGAACCTTTATTTCTCAGAGGAACGGGAGTTGTCCTCCGGGAGCCAGAACACAATCTCTTTATCGGCGGATGCCAACATGTTGTAGCGGGGGTTGTATTCTACCATGGCGACCCGACCACGGTGAGAAAGCTTTGTCATGGGCTGCAGAAAGCCGTTGGCATCAGGAGTCTGCTGGAGGTCCCATACCAAGACGTCCGGGTGATCTCCAGAGCCTCCGATGACATATCGCCCATCTGGCGAAAAGCATGCATCTCCCTGTCCGAGGGGCTTGCCAGTTGTGGAAATGGGCGCAGCTCGACCGGGGGATCCAGCTTTGCCAACCAAGAATGCTTTCAACGAACCTTCAAAGGCATCGAGGATGAAGTGTCCATGGTAATCCGTCCCCACAAGCAAGTATTTTCCGTCGTTCGAGAATTCAAGCCGGGTCCAAGCCCGCCCACGCGTTGACGGAGTGTATCGCTCTTCGTGGGGCGCAAGATCGAAGGTGGAGAATGGAGACTTGTCGTAGTTGCGGTAGTCGTACAGCAAGATGGAAGATGTAGACTGGGATGCAACTGCAATGACTGATGCCGACGGATCAAATGCAACGAGGTAGGGTGTCGCAAGATTTAGCCTTCCCTGGGCGTTTCTAGAGCCAAGATCCCAGAGCGCGATGGTATCGTCCTTGGAACACGAGATGAAGGAGTCGCCGCCAGGGGACAAAGCCAAGCAGGTGACCTTGTCAGTATGGCCTGAGAAATACCTGACATAGCCTTCATTATGTAGGTCAAGCAATCGCAGTGAGTCTGAGAGGATGAGCTTCGGATCAAAACATGCGGTTCGCGGTATGAGACGTACCGTCCAGCTTGGTGCTAGCATGGAGAACCTGACGAGAATGGTGTGTGAATCTCGCCAGATGAGCTCCGTACTTCTTGCTAGGAACTGATTTCGTAGACTTGCCCTCCTTGATGTCGAAGACTTGAATGGTGTCGTCGTCGCCGGAAGCCACCAAGTAGTCACCTTGGTCATCGAAATCCAACGAGGTCACATAGTTAGCAGTATCCTGCTTTGGAGGCCGGAATGCCTAGAAGGCAGACAATACGTTAGAGAGGCAGGCATTACAGTGTAGTAATTTAAAGACTAACCTTGGTCGGGCGAAAGCTACGAATGATGTCCGACACTTTTTGGGTCTGGAGCATTGGCTGCTGCGCCTGCTGCTGCGCCGCCGGCTGCGATTGCACTTCCGTCATGCTTGCTGTGTTCAGATGAGGCAGGAAGCTATCGCGGCGCTGATAGTGAAACCGAAACAATTGCTTGTCTTATGTATGATACAGAGTCAGAGATGTACGCTCATGTAGCTTGAATTGTGCTGCCCTGAGATGCTCTGACCAGAGCTTTATCGACTGGCAAACGCGCCATGACTAGCCCGTTTGTCGCGTTTGAAGCTCTTTCGAAATAACATTGTTCCGGCCGGCCGGTTATATTCGGGGTCTGGTTTGCTGACCTCAGCGATCGCCGATGGTCGGAGGCTCCGCGCGGAAATGCGGCATGTTGGCCAATGATAGCCTGCAGGATCCGAGCCAAATCTCCAAGTCGGACCCCGGTCAGATTGCAGTGCCCGCATGGATTGTTCACGTTGGCCTGCTCCCTGGATCGGCGAATAATGTCTGACTGTGTCACCGTTCTTTTTAAAACTCCTGCTCCTCGAGATCCTCACCTCACCTCCTGAAGATCTTGTTTCCTGTTGTACAGTCAGATTTTCCCGCTATCCCCACAGACTCTAGCCTTCGCAGTCCCTGCGCAGAGACCAGTCGATTCTCCCCGCGAGCGGAGACGATCCTTGAACAGCCATGTCAACGACGACAGGGTTTGTCGCACTTCACACAACGAATTCGCCATATTTGCGATCGCGCTGACTCAAGCGATCTTCTTCCTAGAGCCTTCCTCGCCGGAGGTGTTGCAGCATGTGGAGCAGTCACAGTCACTCACAGCTTTGAGACCGTCAAGATCCGGTATGACCACCCTCATGCGGCCCTCGCTCTCTGCGCGCGGGTCGCAGCTACAGGACAAAAAGACTAACACACTTTGTTCGCTAGTTTACAATTGCAAGGAGAATTGCAATCGAAGAGCGACGCGGTCAAGAAATATCGTGGTGTGTTCCACGGTGTCAAGGTCGTCCTGCAGAATGAAGGCCCGCGCGGCCTGTTCCGAGGAATCGGCTCTGCCGTAAGCATCGCGCGCTCTCACGAACAAGATGTCCCATCATCTAACGACTGTCTCAGTATATCTATCAAGTTCTCCTGAACGGTTGCCGTCTCGGGTTCTACGAACCTCTGCGCGGATCCATCACAAATGCGGTCTACAAAGACTCCCAGGTTCAGTCCCTCGGCATAAACGTCTGCGCCGGTGCCGCCTCGGGTATCATTGGTGCCGCCATCGCTTCACCATTCTTCCTCGTCAAGACTCGTCTCCAATCCTTCTCGCCCTTCCTCCCCGTGGGTACGCAGCACAATTATCGCAACTCCTTCGATGGTCTGAGCAAGATCTATAAAACCGAGGGAGTGAAGGGGTTGTATCGTGGTGTCGGCGCGTCTATGGTGCGAACGGGTTTCGGTAGCTCGGTTCAGCTGCCGACTTACTTCTTCGCCAAACGTCGCCTGACGAAGCATCTTGGTATGGAAGACGGGCCAGCTCTGCACTTGGCTAGCAGCACAGCTTCCGGCTTTGTGGTTTGCTGCGTGATGCACCCTCCTGGTATGTTTGAGCCATATCGCGAACTGCCGATTACAGCCTAGCTGACCTTTTTGCCAGACACGGTCATGTCGAGAATGTACAACCAGACCGGTAACCTATATAAGGGCGCACTGGACTGTCTGTTTCAGACTATTCGCACTGAGGGCATTCTCGCGATCTACAAGGGTTATTTCGCTCACCTTGCGCGTATTCTGCCCCACACTGTAAGTCAAACGCCGTGGTACATGAAGATTGGAAGCAGAGTGCTAATTGATTTTCCAGGTCTTGACCCTCACTTTGGCCGAACAGACCAACAAATACATGCGGAGACTTGAGGACCGGTTCCTCTCGGATTCGCTCAGGGCCCGACTGTAAATAGACGACATTCATTCAGCGGCATTGGCATAGCTATAGAAGCATTTTGGTATATTTGATCAGGGGTTATAGGGTCGACTTATAGCGTGTCTTGGCTCGGCTCGTTGTGTACATAAGGCGTTTCAGCTCGGATAGTCGCGTCACCTTGGATTGCATAGACCTCGAGGCAAGATAAATTTAGACCATCTCTATTCAAAGTGTTCAGATTTCAGATGAATTCAGGCGTAGGTCGGCAAAAGCCTAATCGCGTGAGCGAGGGAGGCATACGTTATTAGACAGTCACAGACGCGACGACGCAAACAGCTCCATGTGGACGCTAGACAAAGTGTTGGACCTCATGTGGGCCTTCAAGCAGCACCCAATGTTTAGCCCGCCCCAGTCTAGACCAGGGTTGTCGGGGATGACATCTTCGCAGCATCTTGCTTCCGTCGGATCAATCGCCCGAAACACGACGCGTCGTGCCGACACAGGCTTGTACACACGGCAACCTATGTAACCATATTCTAGCCAGAATATTGTAGCGTTCTCCTTACTTTCATTCCATTTCCCAAATTATATAACCCATCATAGATAGCTCATGTATTATTACAGAGCAGGGAAGAGCACGACCCCAAGCATCAATAGCCAGCACACGGCAGACGCGTTCCGGACTTGCAGGACGTCATCACCAAGTGGACGAAAACAACAACCTTGCCTGAAAACCCACTATTTACGGTTTTAATACTCACCATGGAATCTAGATTGGGGCCAGGCTACCACAACAGGATAGGCAGACGTACTGAAGGGCCCCAGAGAACTCCCGTAATTCCGTGGTGGACCGTAGCAGCCAGAGTGTGTCTCCGTGTGGATTGCAAAAAAGGCCGACGCGTCGCGTTCTTTCGGTGAGCACTGAGCACGGACACCAAACCTGGGAAAATTTCGTCTCGGATTTAAGCCAGTGGGGATCGGCGGCTGAGCTCAGCTTGATTGATTGCTCAGGATGCCGTAAAGCTGCCTAAGCAACTGCAGTCATCTGTAAGGTACGGGGATCTGGTGAGGGGTCCAGGCATGAGGAGTGATCATAGAAGTTGGTTATTCAAGACCATGGAATGCCTGCTTTACAGCATTGGAGGTAGCAACTTCGAGGGCATCATCAATGAGTAGGCGCGAGGAGTTCGATCGCGTCAATCCGATCAGATAAGATAGGGACCAGTAATAAACCCCGACAAGGAATAGTGCGACGTAACGCGAACACACTAAAATACGGAGTTTGAGCGGCAGAGACCAGCGCAATCTGTGCCGTTCCAGGAATGTGGAGAGAGCTTGCAAAACTTGATGCAGACGCTGGAACAGTGGAGTTCTAGAGCACCGGATGGGCTACTGGCCGGTGGTCTGACTGGAGTAAAGCAATGGTTCATGGATCAGCGGCAAAGCGAAATTGGAACGAAAGACGTGTAGACGCGACGGACATCAACAGACTGGGCCCGCTTTGTCCGGAACAACCATTCTTCCAGCCAGCCACCGGGGCCCGAGTCGCGCCAAGTCACGTGCGACGGGCTAGGTCACGTCGCGCTAAGGATCACGCTTCTCGTTCCATGCAAGTATTTCTTGTCCCCGACGCCCTCCTCTGCACTGCTCATTCTCTTTCCTTCCAGTCCATCACGATCAATTGTCTGGCGTGTTGCTGTGTCGGTGTTAACCATTGTCTCTGTCTTTGTCTCAATCATCTCTTACACATTCACAATGTCCGCACAACTCACTCCCTCCAAGCAGGTAGGTGATGTCACGTCTTGCCTCCCCCGGTCGACGCGTCGACTCGAGCAATCCAGCTAATTAAACTTGGTGAATAGGCTGCTTCCTCGCTTGAGAACCTCAAGATGAGCGACTCCCCCGTCAAGAAGCTCAATTTCAACCCCGTGGGCAAGGAGAACGCTCCAGCCACTGTCGACGTCCCTGCCGAGAAGACCGTTGCCGAGAAGCCCGCCGAGGCTCCCAAGGTCGCTCCTGGTATCAAGGAATTCGAGGTCAATGAGCCTCTTCTCCAGGAGAACCCTCACCGTTTCGTCCTCTTCCCCATCAAGTACCACGAGGTTAGTCCGACACGCCCACTACGCGTTACGCGTAAAGTGGTTTTTTTTCTTTCTCCCTCGGGTGTCCCCACCCGCGTCGAGACTAGTGCACTAACGTGTAATTTTCGCGTTCCACAGATCTGGCAGATGTACAAGAAGGCCGAAGCCTCTTTCTGGACCGCCGAGGAGATCGATCTCTCCAAGGATATGCACGACTGGAACAACCGTCTCAACGATGACGAGCGCTACTTCATCTCTCACGTCCTTGCTTTCTTCGCTGCCTCCGATGGCATTGTCAACGAGAACCTGGTGGAGCGTTTCAGCGGAGAGGTTCAGATTCCCGAGGCTCGTTGCTTCTACGGTTTCCAGATCATGATGGAGAACATCCACTCCGAGACCTACTCCCTTCTCATCGATACCTACATCAAGGAGCCCAAGCAGCGCAACTACCTTTTCGACGCCATTGATAACAGTATGTGCATTGCGCTCGAAACGTGATTGGACGTGGATGCTAACGTGCTGCAGTTCCCTGCATTCGCAAGAAGGCTGATTGGGCTATCAAGTGGATCCAAGACCGCGAATCAACTTTCGCCCAGCGCCTGGTCGCTTTCGCTGCCGTTGAGGGTATCTTTTTCTCTGGCTCTTTCGCCTCTATCTTCTGGCTCAAGAAGCGTGGCTTGATGCCTGGTCTCACCTTCTCCAACGAGTTGATCTCCCGTGATGAGGGTCTCCACACTGACTTCGCTTGCTTGCTCTTCTCCCACCTGAACAACCGCCCCAGCAAGCAGATGGTCGAGGACATCATCGTTGAGGCTGTTGGCATCGAGCAAGAGTTCCTGTCGGACTCTCTCCCCGTTGCCCTGCTCGGCATGAACGCCAAGCTGATGTGCCAGTACATCGAGTTCGTGGCCGACCGGTTGTTGGTTGCTCTTGGTAACAAGAAGTACTACAACTCGGCCAACCCCTTCGACTTCATGGAGTCGATCTCTCTTGCTGGCAAGACCAACTTCTTCGAGAAGCGTGTGGGTGACTACCAGAAGGCCGGTGTCATGGCCAGCACGAAGAAGAAGGAGGAGGAGGAGACCAGCGCCTCGGCCGGTGGTCTCAACTTTGACGAGGACTTTTAGAAGAGTGATGCCACGATATACCCGGTTGTCGGCACCAGCCATGGCTACGAATAATTCTTGTTCTGTTTTGTGTTATGAAGCTCTGAGGTTTACACGCATGGGATTGGCGTTGGATGGGCGGATTTCTTTTTTCTTTACTTGTATCTAGCTAGGAATGTACATTGTTGGATAACTATTACTGACGCTTCTGTCGTAGACGTTGTAATCAGGCCTTTCCTTCCAGCTTCCCAAGCATCTCAATCTCAGGCCAAGTTGAGTTAAGCGATTCCGGGGGAGAACCCCCGGACCCCCCTTCCCTTTAGCTTCCTGGGAACCTCAAGCTCAGGCCAAGTTGTGTAAGCGATTCCGGGGGAGAACCCCCGGACCCCCCTTCCTTTCAGCTTCCTGGCCACCTCAATCTCAATACTATACCAGAGATAAGACCTACAAAACATCACAAAACCACACGGGTATCATTTCCACGCGTTATCAACAACCAACCTCACCCCACCCCTAGCTCTGCTAGATACAAGCTCCCCAATGTAACAGACTGACTAGAATTTACCGCCTCCCCTTGCCCCCCTTCTTCTTCCCCTTCCCACCTTTCCCGGGCCCCTCATTCCCCCCCTCCCCAGCCCCAGCAGGAATAAGAGAGGGAGGCGCATCAACCATCTCCGCATCCCCCGCCCCCGCCCCCGCAGGAACTGCACCAGCACCCCCCAACCCCAACGCCTCAACATCCGCCCCGGCCGCTAACTTCCCCAGCGAGGTGATCAACCGGCCCACCTCGGCGCCCTTGTTCGTCCGGTACTTTAGGCAGATTCCCGAGCCGGCGTGGAAGGTCTTGAGGGTCAGGGTGGCTATTCTGGGTTTTTCTTCTGTTGGTGGTGCTGTTGTTTGGGATTCCGGTTGGGGTTGTGTGGTGGCTTTTTGGGTTTTGGGTTTGCTTGCGGGGAAGGTGTATTTTGTTGTTATTCTCTATCAATTGATCATGTTCGTTAGTTTGGGGTGTGCTGGGGTGTGTTGGGCCAGGGAAGTATTGGGCTTGGGCTGGTTGGAGGGTACTGGGATGATCATGAGGTATTTGGTAGAGGTAGGCTTGCAGCCTGACTCATCAGACTCATGGATGGCACGTACCGCATCGGGATATGCTTGTAGCAGGAGCGCGGATTGCTCCAGGTAGGCTTGTGGGGTGGGGAGGTAGGGCATTTTTGGATTTGTAGGTGGTTGCGCGTTGATGGGTTGCGGATGTTTCGATTGTATGCGCTGCTGGCAATTGAGGACAAGGTCGGTGTAAGTGTGTGCTTGGTGCTTGGTGTGTGTGGTTGTGGTTGTGGTTGTGGCTGGGTTGTGGTAGGTGTGTTGATGATATCTGCTAATCGCGGTGGGTGGTTTTGCTCCGTTCGGAGGTGCTGGTCTTGTCCGGGCGGTGAGGGTAGATCCGATTTGCCGGTGGTGGTTGATAGCTTGGGTCAACGATGGAGCAATTATGATTTATGCTATACGAGGTATGCTGCAGGGTTGAAGATGGCAGACCTTGAACCAATGTCTCTGCGACGAGTCTAGGCGAGTCTCACAATATAAACAAGCATGCTAAACAGGAGTGCTCAAATTGTTCGTCATTCGTCCCTCGTACCTACTGTACCCTGTAGGCTCTGTATAACCTCTATCGTACAGACATACAAACTAATTACATCGAATAATATGCATAATATACCATGCTCCGAGCACCTGTCCATCTACACCGATGAAGTCAAGCTATGTGATCGGATGCGCGCATCTCACGCAGACCAGCCGTTGTCTCCCATTGCGCCCCTTGGTCGCCCGGAAGTTGGTGCCCGCACAGTTCTCGCATCGCAGCACTTCTCCGTCCTCGCCATCACCGTTCGACGACCCGTAGTCGCTGCTCAGCGTACTGCCCAGGCTCATGTTGCGTTCTCCGGGAACCGCCAGATGATTCGGACTGGGCAGCCCGCTTCCGCTGCTGGGTTTACGCTTCTTCCTCATCGCTAGCGCGTCGCGCGCAATCTTGTTGTAGAACGCATAGCTTTGCTCGCCCTGCAGCCACAGCGGGTTGTCCTTGTCGCCGCTTTTGGCGAACATGGTCGTCGAGGCCGGCGGCGTCTGTGGCCGAGCCGCGCCGTTGGCCAGAACGCGGGAGGTATCTGCGCTCGATCGCCCGCTGTCCATGGACTGTTTGTAGGAGGATTGAGGCGGCGAGGTAGTAAAGACCGAGCGGGAATCCGGCCGTGCCGCGCTGGACGATGCCCGTCCGGGGCTGAAATACCCCGATGGACCCTCGCGGACGGACTTATGCGGAGAGGGACTGCGGGTGCGTGGAGTCCGCATCCCCGATCGGCTATTGCTCGTGCCGTGACGGATGACCGAATTACGCCACGAGATAATGCGCTCCGATGGCGTTTTGTGCGTCGAGTCCTTTCCGGTGGAGGATGCGATGCTGTGCCGGGCTGAGTTGGTGCGCCGCAGAATCCGTCGTGAGATGGTCGAATGCGCGTCCCAGTTATCGTATCGCCGCTTCTGGTAGGCACAATCCTGTCGCAGAACCTGAATCTTGCCTGAATAATCGGCCACAATCATGATGTTCCCGTCCGGATGCGTTGATCGCGCCAAATACGCCGGCGACTCTTGCGCCAATTTGCTGGCGCCCGAATTGCGATTCGCTCGCCCATTCTCTCGGTCTGTCTGACTGACAAGGGTCACTGGCGGTGGGTTGCAGACGTCAAAGATTGGATCCTCGGCGAATCCAAGAATCTGTTTCGTTTTCGTGGGCGCCATGATGGCGGCAGTGACCATGGCTGACTGTGTATCAAATACCTCCACGGCTCGTTTGTCGGAGTCCTTCTCGATCGAATCGGTAGGCCACAGATATGTTCGGCGATCTTCACTGCCACAGATGATATGTTTCCCGTCGTTGCTGAAGGAAGCGCGAATCTGGCTGCAGGTATTCTCATTACCACGGAACTTGGCCTCCAGCGTCCTGTCGCGGAAGTTGTACATCCGAATGCGGGAGTCGTTGCTGGTAATCAACAGTTTCACCTCGCCATTAGGGTCGCCGCATGGCAAGATCCTTGTGTCGATACCAGTGATCTTACTGCCCTTTGCGTTGCGACCACGTGCGGAGCGAACGTGGATTTGGCCGACGACCTTTAACCCATCTGTTTCGTATATATTACACAACCCATTGAGACTTCCAGCGATTGAGTAGCGCCCGTCGGGTGTGAAGGCAACGGCTGTGACCATGTCTGGCACGGTGGCTACAAAGGCCACGCTCTTATCAGGAATACTCCACAATCGCAGCTTGTTGTCCAGTGACCCTGCCAGGAAAAACCGATCATCTCGCGGGTGAAATTGTATTGATGTGACAAAGTCGCTATGCTTGAAACAGCAGAGACACTCCGGTCGGCTCACATGCCAAAGGCGGACAGTCTTGTCCATCGACGAGGAGAGCAGGAAGTTATTCTAGTCTCCTGGGTTAGCACCGATTTGAGTTCGCACGTAGCAATAGACCGTACCTTGCTCCAACTGAGATCCAGCACGCTTCCCGTGTGGCCTTCGTAGACCTGGACTGGCCGGGATTTGAACACTTGCGCATTCAACCGTGGAGGAGCGTCGTCGCCATCGCCCGCAGGCTCGGCCGGATCGCGGTCCTCCGGCGAGCCAACGACTTGCCACACGCGCACTTTCCTGTCCTGGCCGGCGGCTGCCAGGTACTTGCCATCATTAGAGAATACGAGCGCCCAGATCGCCTTGCCCGTGTTGCCCTCATTGGGTCCTGCTGCTGCTGCTGACACAGAAGCATCCTTGTCTGAGCCCCCCACGGCACCACTCGCACCCTCAAGCTCCTGCGCCACGAAGACCCGACTGAACGTCTTCTCTTTCTTGTAGTGTGCACGCACGCGGATGTACTTCGGAGGCGGCGGGAGTCGGGGAAAGAATCCTATCGGCTGCGAGGCGGCATCGGTATCCATGCGAGCGGTTTCCGGCTCGGAGACATCGTCCTCGTAATCATAATATTGGTCCTTCTTTTTCCCGGGAATGATCCGACTGAGAAATGAGACACCTTTCCTGTTGATCGGGAGGGTCGATCGATCAGCAAGCTTATTCCGTCAGGTCCGGAGGGGAAAAAGCAATGTGAGCCGCATGGGGAATCTTGCGGGGTAAAGAGGTCTGCTTATAAGGAAAGGCGCACTCACTTCTTCTCCTTGGACAACTTCGGGTGCATCGTCGTGTCGCCTCGAATGGAGGCATGGTCTAAGGAGCCACGATGATCACCTCCGCCCGCTTCCGCTTCGTGGGAGGCCCGACCCAATAGCTTCAGGGGGATAGACTTGTGGGTGTTGGTGCGCTTGATGATATGCTATCGGCAACGCACGGTCAATCAGCCACCTAGACATCTAGACCACGAAAACAAGCGCAGCAGCCTTACTTGTGATAACGGATCGATGGCGCTCGAGTCGGTTGTCGATTGGTAGACGGTCGGAGAGGAGGCGGCGTTTTTCACGGAACCATTGCTGGGATACTGTATGGTATGAGAGTTTCGTTTGCCATCTTGTTGGGTTCCATTCGAGGCTGAAGTGAAATCCGAAGCGCCAGAACCTAAGGCGAAGAACAGAACGAGTCCGAGTCAGCAGGTGATTGATGGTCGAGTCGGTCAGTCCGGAGAGGGGGTCTCGTGACTGGACGGGACATACCGATCGGAAGAGTTTGGGAAGATCGGATCAGGCTGGGTCTGGAGGCATTGGGACTCTGATCGCCGCAATTGTTGAAGACGGTGGGGCTATTGCTCGTATTTGTTGTGCTGGTGGTGGAGGTCTCGTGAATAATAGGAATGGAGGAGGAAGAAGAAGCGTTGCTGGTGACGATGGCGGGAATAGTCAACGCCCGCGACACCGCAGGTGGTGGTCGCATTCCCTCCGCCATGGCCATGGTCCGGGTGTCGCCGGGAGCGGCGCATGAGACTGGAGAAGACTGGAGGAGACGGAAAGACGGAAAGACGGAAAAGACAGATTGCCCGGAGGTAGGGGTAAAAATAGGGTGAGAATGTACAACTAAATCGAAGGGAAATCAAGAAGAACTGGGAGAGGAGGCAGTGGAAATTCAAGGATTCAAATGGAGATCCGCGGGATGGCCATGGAATAATTAATTAATTGAAGGTGTCCGGATGAATTGCGCCGGGGTTAACCAGTTGCTACTACTAAGTACTGTACTAACCAGGGGATGACATCAAACAGGGTCTTTTTCTTCTTACGGCTTCTCCGCTAAGGAAAGGCTTGGTTGGGTCGAGACTCCAGAATCCATGGATGGCCGCTAGAGCGGTCTTGCCACGGTCAGGCCATCCATGGGGTTCTGTCCGTCTCAGACACGAGTATACTGAGTAATACTCGTAGATGACTGGCCTCATAAGTTCATCATTCTCAAACTGAGTACGTTCTCCACCATGAGCTCGATCGGAAAGTGTGGAGAGAACGGAGTCAAGCAGAGTGATAATCGAACGTCAGGGTGTTCTCCAGTTAATATCAGGCACAATGCGTAATTGCTTCCTTGGCAACGGCAACCATTTAAAAAAACCCTACTGTACCAAACACATGGCCGCCACAGCCACCACCCCCTTCTTTTCTTCCCTCCGCCAATCGACTCTTTCCCCCTCATCCGATATCAGAAGATTGGACCCGTGGGTGGTTACAGCCCAGCGTCGCATCAGAACGGTTAATCTTGACGACTGCTTGGCCAGAGGTTAATCATCATCATGAAAGGACCATAACATGTCTTGATAAGAACATCTGATCTCGTGTCTTTTTCTATTTCTACTAGTCAAATTCACTATCGTGCTTACAAACCGGATATACACGGAAACAGGAAGCAGACCAGACCAGCCTGGCGCCCCTCTCACCCTCTCCCTGCCAACTCTACCACTTTTACGCCACACTGCCCATGTTGTCATTTTTGGCATATGCCACTTGGTAAACTGTATACCAGGGCCGTTGAAATAACCCGTCCAGGGATTCCAGAGACCGTCCAGTCGTGTCCTGAGGGAAGTCAGCAACTCCACCCGCGTGCAATTGGTAGAGACAACACAACCACAACCACCATAGGAAGACACGTACCGGCATCGCAAAGAACACATAAATTAAGGAAAGAAAGCACATGCAGGCGAAAAAGGCAAATGCGCCCCATTGTTGCATCACCTCCAGCATATCAGGAGTCGCCCGGGAACATCCGAAGAAGAAGGCCCAGTGAAAGGCCATGCCCATCGAGACAGCCAGCGATCGGATGCGGATCGGATACACCTCTGCCCCGATAAGATACGGCATGCCATACCACCCGATGTTCCAGCCCACCCCGTGGATGAATATCGCGGCCACCGCCGCCGTCGAGGCCTGTGACACGCTGGGAGTCTCAGCGATGTGCGCGGCGGTCATTGTGCTTGCAATGCCCAGGTAGCATGCCAAATAGACCAAGGTGGTGATCTGCAGGGTAATGCCTGTCATCAGAGACCTCCGCCGCCCGATGAAATCAATCACCAGTAACGAGAATATCAGGCAGCTGATGAACTTGACCACGGCATAGAGACCGGTCGCTAGCGACGCCGTTTCGTCCGGGATATTCAAGTAACCGAAGATCGTCGGGAGATACTGAGTGATGGCGCTTGCCCCGGACCATTGAGAAAATAGGTGGCTCATGAAGACAAGCAGAAACCGCCGGCGGTTTTCTATGGGAATTAACAGCTCCTTCACCAGATCCCACTGCGTCGATCCCACAACAGCCTCCCGCTCGTACAGAATCTGTGACTCCATGATCTGGATGTCAGCCATCACCTCCGTATGGCCATCCGGCAAGCCGCGGAGTCGGGATACCGTGGCGATGGCTTGTGCTCGCCGACCAACGTAGAGTAACCAACGAGGAGATTCCACACAGAGAAACGTCCCGAACCCCCAGATCATGGCAGGCACTAATTGAAGAAGTGTAGGAAGCATCCACTGCCGATCATGTCCCGCGTATGCCTTGGTGATGCCATAGTTGAAGAAGAAGCCGAACACAGTCCCCAGCTGTTGGCAAGTGGAGTACTGGATCGCAAGAAGTCCTCGGATTCGCTTGGGTGCAATCTATTAATCGGATGAGCCCGCGCTTTCCAGGATACGGTAAAACAGAATCCGCTACCTCTGAAATGTACATGGCCGGAACCACGGTGATGCCTCCACTACCGAACCCAGCGATGAATCTCGACGCGTAGAAGGCCGACAGATTCCCACGGCTGAGGCCCTGTCCCACAACACCTGCTGCATAGATCAATGTTGATACCCGCAAACTCCACCTCCGCCCGAGGCGATCATTAACTGGCAAGCACTAGGTGAAACTCGTCAATGAGTCAGTCGCTCGTGGACGGAAGGAGGTCGGCTCACTGCTAGGCAGCCGAAGATCGCCCCAGCGGTAAAAATCGATACAATCCATCCTTTCGTGTCGGCATATTCATCCGGTGATTGTTCATCGACCCCGAACGCCACGCGAAATTGCGACTGCACGACAAGACATGCGATGTTCGCTGAGGGGTTAGAGGGTTGAGATATAGATGGTGGACCTTGTTCTCTCACCTTCGTCGAACCCCTTACAGATCCCTGCCAACGCGAAGACGATCGTATTCATCAACAGAAATGAGTTGATGGACCATTTTGAAGGCTCCTTCAGAGCGTGGCTTGTTTCTGCAATGAGCCCCATGGTTGCTCTTCGATCTTCTCCCTTCTGAGACTCCGGATATGGTTCACTCGCGCGCAATATATACAATGTATCCCTTTCCAGGGGCGCAAATATCCTTGGCATAAATGGCGCACCGATGTAGCGCGACGAAAATATCTCATGACTGTATCTCATGTGTCCCAGGCAAGGAGCTGTCCCTCGCCTACAAGTGTCGCCGGTTTTCCTTGCAGAAGCTCTGTCAGTCTGCAGGTAGCTTCATCGTGGGTGATAAGAAATTCCCTACCCGTCTGTCCTTCAACGCATGAGATTTAGCTTTCCAACATTCTTTCCAGTCGACGGGTGAAGGTTTATGCATAGCAGTCAGGATGATTGCTATGCCAGGATTCGGTGGTGCACAGGGTAAACCAGCCACTCCAGGCTTTCGAGACCTACTGCCAGGCTCGGATTAGTCGGCTACCATGTTGCAGCCCAGGTTGCATCGCAGTCTTTTAGTAGCAGCGCATATGCAGCCAGAACAAATCCCGATCTCCATGTGTGTGTGATTCTCGACCGATATATGCTAGGGGCTCAGGGTCTCGGTCTTCTTGACTCGAGACGCCCTTTTAGTCTCATTCCAATACTTGGCTGCTGCATTTTGAGCTAACTGCATCTGCTGCTCTAGTTCCCCGAAGCTCGCCGTCTTGAAGCCTCTCCTGGTTTCAAGAATGTCGGGGAGCCGACTTGAATGAATGTGCACACCTTTTGATATCCGAGAAATCCTTATATTTGTGATCGACCTCTGAGGATTAGTACATGAATGGTCATCCTTTATCCCAGTACTCTCGCTCGGGAGATACGTCTGCTCCCTGGTTCATCCAATTGCGTGTTACACCGTGTTACATATGATACCAAAGGTCTGTTTTACGGCACAATGAACAGAGAACGGAGATTCCTACGGCACCTCGATACTCCGTCTCGTTTTCATGAAACCCTGGTCGACCACGAAAACTACCGTAGAAGACACATAGAAGTAAAATTCACCATGAAAGATCTGTGAAGTGTGATTGACCATACTGGTTTCGACGAGGAGACCGAACAAGAACTTATCCATGGAGCCTTATCAGCATGCAGAGGATGAAGAAATGCCATTACTATGGAACGAAGAGTATATCGCAATACACAATCGAGACCCCGATGTTTCATGGCTCGTGACCACCAATGGCCGATAGTGAAGCTTTGGTTGATTAGACATCGCGACCCTGAAAGTGTATATACTATGACATCCCACACTCTCTGTCACTCTCCGTGGAGATATGATATCCCCAGATGTCTCAAGCCTCGACTCCATCACGGTTCAGAGTTTTGTTGAGTGAAAACACGATCTTGTGGAATCGTCTTCAACATGTCTCTGCAAGGACTCAATGTTCTTATCGTGCGTGATCACTGTACATTGCCATGATCCAAGCTAGTACAGCCGCAGACCGGCGCCTCGATGGGTTTCGGCGAGGCCATCGCCAACTCCGTCGCACAGCAGGGTGCAACTTATCTGATTCTATTTGCCCGCTCCGGAGTGAGCCGCTCCTCCACCAGCCCCCAACACAATTCAAAGATATCACACTTTGCCATCACCAGGATAAAGTGCAAGCTCTTGCGGTAGAGATCCAAGAACAACACCCCAGTTCGAGGATAATCCGCGAAGCAGTCGACAACCAATCTTACGAAGCCGTCAACGCAACCGTGCAATCCAGCACCAAGGCGCTCGGGCAAATCGACATTCTGATCAACAATGTACTTTCCCCCCGTTATATCATCCAACCCTTAAGAGAATGATAAGACCCAAGACTAGGCCGACCTCACCCTAGGCGCGCCCGCGCGCGCATTCCCGACATCCTGACAATGAACAACATCAACATCAACGGCTGGATGTTCGTGACGCCCGCCGTGCTGAACGCCATTTGATCTTTATCCCCTCTTCCACTCCTTCGCCGTCAACTTGCGCAAGTCCTTCACGAATCCCGCCGAATGTTCCAGGGCAGCAACGTACCCGCCATCATTGCGTTCTGCGAGTCGGCAGCTTCGTTGAATTTCTCCTCGACCCACACGAAAATGCCCATTGGGTTGCCGTTTAGGGCGAGATTGCTTGTATGTGGCTGTGATCTTCCTTATCGGTCGATTGTGTAGGAGCTAGCTGAAAGCGGCAGGGGAAAGTTATCGTATTCTAGTCTGCATATAAAGTGCATACCCAATATGATTCTCCGCCCAGTCGTCGACCATGTCTTCAAGTGTCCATCGCGAGCGAGGGGGCCACTCCCATCAGCAAAAGCCTAGCCGTCTTGGGGCGGTAACGTGCAAGGCAGTCCTGGAAGACGAGTTTCTTGTAGGTTGCGTTTGAAGCGCTGTACTTCTTCGGGTGAATATCCACCTGGAAGGGTCTAATGTCGTTGTTTGTCATCTTGAGGACGGTGCTTGGTTTGTGACAGAAGTGACAGAGGGAACCGGTATGTTATGCAGCGGCTTTGGAGCTGACTTCCTTGTTTGCTCATCGACAAGATAACGGCACTCGATGGTGATACGTTCCGAATCAGCATAACTTGCGCGCAACTGAAGCAAAGGGGTCGGGATGACATCATGAAACCACATTCTCTCCGCATCTTGGCATTCAGAGATTAAGTTCTGTGTACATACTTATCAATCTATCCATTAATCTGAGATTTCTGAGAGAGAATGTGTGTTTGGATCTTATCTCATCGCAGTGAATCGTGAACCCCAAGCTTGAGGCTGCCTGTCGTATGTAGTGGCAGAAAGCTAGAACATGTTCTAGTAGTGAGATATCCACGATTCACCGATCACTTTCGCGAACTCATCAGCATGGGAATTTATTGTCGAGTCCGAATCTGGGGGGTGACTAGATGGGCTCCATGAACATCAGAGATAAACATCAATCCAGGCAGTTGTTGATCCCCGCTCTGCTTCGGGAAAAAGAGTAGGCGCAATTCCGCCCAAAACCCCCAAAAAGCCGCCCCGTAATTTGCTCTCCACATTCAACTTTCCCCGCAAACCATCGATCGGAGGACGGTCGCGACAACAATCACCACCATGAGTGAGAGGATCTCGGAATTACGCTTCCGCTCGGGAAATGTTCCTCCACGCTTTTTCAAGGCATGTCGTTGGTGCAGAAAACAAAAGATGCGCTGCGATGCACGCAGTCAAGTCCCCTGTGCGCGTTGCCGCAGTGCTGGTCGCGACTGTATTCTCGATCCCATCGTGGATGGAAGACGGCGCAGTCAGCGCCACATTTCTCCAAGGCCCTCTCGGTAGGTTCTTTAGATAATTATCCGATGCAGTATAATGGGCTGACAAGATTCATAGACGACAGATAGCACGATCTCCGTGGAATGAACCGACCGGTTTCGAAACACCCTCAACCAGAGAACAGGAATACTCGCCCGGCCCCGGTGCTCAGGAGAACCCACTGGATAGCTCTCTCGACTCTTTACCGGAGCCTACCGAGCTACGTTCACCAGGAACCTCCGAGCAGCACGGTCAAGACAGGCAGCAGCTGAGTCCCAACGACATGATTGCCCCGGTCTCAGTCATGCACTCCATGTCCGTCAACCTACTAGGGTCTAGCAGTGTAAGCGGCTACCATCCGTCACCGCACTGAGCCCAGGTTGCTGAGATGCTAGCAGATCTTTATGGACAGTCCGAACAAGGCCGACCTCAGGAGCGACATCATTGCTCGAGGCATCATCAGTGAGGAGCAGGCGCGGTCCATGTATGAACGGTAGGTCCTGAAAAATTCACCCAAATGCTCGGAAAACACCGCTCATCTGCGGATTCAGCTTCTTCAACGGCAGTAAAAACTTCCTCGCATTGTTTGATCCCATCCGAGACACCTTCGATTCCATCCGATCGCGCTCGCTCTTTTGCTTCTCGGTCATGATCTATATAGCAAGTCGGGCAGTCATCGACCTAAGAAGTAACACGCATTTGCAGCGAGTATTACAAGATGAAGCGCAGAGACTGGCCGAAGACAGCTTCTTTGAACGACCTACAAAAGTTGAAACGGTTCAAGGAATGGTCTTGCTTGCGGCCTACTCAGAAAAAACCTGGTTCTCGACAGCTCTTATTCTACGCACTGCACTTGACTCTGGTCTCGAGAAATCTCTTGATACCTTGCTTTCACAGCAAAACGTCCCCCGAAGTGCTCTCTCCGCTACTCTTGAAGAACGGAAGCTGGTGTGGCAGACAAGAGCATGGCTGATCAGCTTCACACTCGAACTGGATGTCGCATCTGGGACAGGTCGGAAGTCAAGGATTGACGCTGTCGATACTACGAAACTACGCAAGTTTCTCGATTACCCGCTGTCATTGCCTTACGATATGCGCACAGTATCTATCATCGAGATCCATCAGCTTCGGAGTAGGTTGGAATTTGACCATTTCTTGGCCTGAGGTCTCTAATCTTGCTAGGCCAATTCCGCATTATCGTCGAGAACTCAAAGACCATTCGCGACATAGTTGGCGTTGAACTCCCAGCTGCCATGGCAAGGTTTGAGGCATGGTGGAATAACTGGGATGAGATCCATAACAGTACGCAGAGGCCCTTCGCAAATACACATGGTTTTGCTTGCTAACAAATCTTCTTGTGAAGACAACGGATTTCATGCAGGTGCGTTTCAACGCTGCAGTCTCAAGTTGATGCATAATTATGCTCGAATATTCGCAGTCTGCGCGTCGTTGGCGCGAATCCAGAAGCTACAGTGCGGCAGCACAGAATCAGACTCAGACGTAGATGATCCGGATGTGTCCCATCTATGGCGCTCGCTTGCTTCAGCAATCATGGACCAATTAGGTTTGATCATTTCGGAAACATCATACCGTTGTCAATTGTCGTGGACTCCGACGTACCCAGCTTTGACCATTGCATTTGTCAGTGAGTTGTTCCAACAGCCATTATCCCTGTCGTGCACAGTGACACCAAGCATCTGACCCCATACAGCAACGTTTGCGTTACGGATTGCAAGATGGCGCCCGGACTTGATTGACCAGGACCTGCTCCTTGAAAGAGCACAACTCATATGTGACCTCCTCAAACAACCCCCGTACCCGGATATTCACCGAACCGTGTCAATCTTCGTGAATTATGGTCGCGCGCTTGTCGCCAGCCAGCGTGGACAGGAAGAAAGCTGCTTTCAGGTTCCTGATGGTTCCCGCTGTGCAGACGCGCATCCTTCTTTGGCCAAGGAACTAGACGGTGGTAAAGTACCAATCTCGACCTTATCCGCATTGTCAGAGCAATCCGGCTATGGAGCCACGGAGACAATGCACCAAGGGGTCAAAGATACAGACCTGCTTTCGATGCCCAATACCGACAGACCCGCCCCTCCCAGGCAGTTCCCACTCCGGCCACCAGGACCAATGGAAGCTCCGAATTGGAATTTATGTCACCCAATTGCAGACTCGTTTGGTCTGTTCGAAGAAGAACAAAACGACATATTCGACTTCCTCCCTGCAATGCCCTCGATGCCGCAGTAACCGAGATCTTTGAGTATCTTGACATAGTCAGCAATACATCTCTCACGTCAGGGGAATGCCATGTATGTATGAAAAACTGGTTCCGTGCGCACCAAGACAGGTGTATTTTACCACGCTTGTGGAGGCCACACTTGTTGCGGTGACCAACTTTACATACACAGCCTGTATGTCGACCGAAACTCAAGGATGATACGATATGGTTAGCTCTACGACAATGTGCGGTGGACTCCATAACCGGGCCATAAGTCGAATCCCCGGCCAATACTGTAGACCGTGTTTGGGAATCACTGCATAAGTGCCTTGATGTCCGGTGATCGTCTCTTGAAGTGGATCTCAAACGTGATCCATCGCACATCGCTGGAAATTTCTGAGTTCGAGAGGTTCTAGACTGCGTTGCCAACATCAAACTTGTTGACCGGCTCCAGGTCGGGGCCGTTCTGCGGGCATCCCGCTGCACCGGGGCCGGTCCGGCCCCGGTCTGGCGATTGACAAGAGCCGAACAAACAAGGTCAACCATTGGGCCCTCACGATATACTCCAAACTCAGAGCTCCATCAAATGCATCAAAGCTTTGCAGGGATTCGTTGTGACCATGACTCACTGATACCTCATTACTGAGGGATTCCACCTTTCAGGAACACTATATAACGATCGTTATCCGCAATGGCCGAAGAAATGAAGATATACAAGGGTCCGATCACATATATCGTTCAGTTTGTTTTTAGCATAGCATTACCCTTATTCCACGGAAAGGATGACTTCAAATTCACCAACAGAGGGGTCTATACCCATATCCAATGCTGCAGGTAGGTACTCATTGTCCTAGCCTAGCCTAGCCTAGCTCACTCCTCACACGACCTACCAGATGACAAACAATTTTCCCATAACAATCGAGCGCTATCCAGTCTGTCGGAAATTCCGAATGCCAGGGTTGTAGAAGGATATCAGCTGACCAAGTTGATGGACGACCAAATTGTGGTTGACTTTGATCATAACTCGATAGCACACCCAACCAATTGGAGCCGAGTAAGTCATTTTCGGGTGATGCTTCGCAGTAACCTGGCACTCTAGCTGACATGTATTATTCTCCCACAAGACCAAGAAGACATATATAGTTCTTGCTGCACTGTTTCTTGTTTTGAACTCCGGCATATCCTCCTCTTTGCCCAGCAATGTTGTACCATACATCATGGAAGATTTTGGCATCCAGGGTGGCTCACAGAAGGTTCTACCAACAGGAGTCTTCCTCATCGGATATGTTGTCGGTCCTTTGGGGTTCAGCCCGTTGAGTGAAACGGTTGGAAGGAGGCCCGTTCTACTCGGAAGCTTTACGGTCTTTGTTCTGGCGACACTTGCCTGTGCTTTTGCTCCGAACTGGTCCTCATTATTGGTTTTTCGATTCATATGCGGCGTAATGGGTGCTGCACCCCAGACTGTTGTTGGTGGCCTATATGCGGATATGTTCTCGAACACACGGGACCGCGGCCGGGTGATGACCTTTTATATGTCTGTATGTTGATGAGGCACCCCCTTGCAGGGCGTAAGTGGACGCGAATTAACTCGGGGTCATAGGCTGCAAGCTTCGGACCAATTGTGGGGCCGATCATGTCCGGTTGCAGCGCACAGTACGGCTGGCGCTGGGCATTTCGCATCGATCTAATCCTAGCTGGATGCTGTTGGATTATTGGGCTCTGTCTTCCTGGTATGTGTCTCTTAGAGACGTCCTGCCGACAGATTAGTATATGCTAATCGCTACCTGGACAGAAACCTTTGCGCGAGTTATCCTCAAGCATAAAGTGAAGGAGCTGAACAACACGTTTACGACACAGACCTATATTTCGCAGCTTGACCTGAAAAAAGCGGAAGTGAACACCAGTCTCGTCGAGATCTTCACCAGACCTATCACAATGGTTATCTTCGAGCCTATTATTCTCTTCAGTGCTCTGTATATCTCATTTGCTTATGCGCTCATTTTCTTTTGCTTCGCAGCATACCCCATCATTTTCCAAGGTAAAGCACACTGAAACAGCCTCTTTCACCCAACGAGCTCACCACTGACAAAGCGATGCAGGAACTTATGGCTTCAACATTCAGCAGACTTCACTCTGCTTTTTACCCAGTACGAACTCCGCGACTCCTTCCGTTCTTTACCTTGCTAACATATCTAGTTGGCATTGGCGCGGCGTCATCAGGTCTCATCTCTCTTTACTACGATGTCTTCTACGAAAAAGCCAAGGCTCAAGGCAAGAAGTGGACCAGCATTCCGGAATACCAGCGACTTCCTATATGCCTCATCGGCGGCCCTTGCCTCACGATCAGTCTGTTCTGGCTCGCCTGGACCGCAAACCGCAGCGTCTACTGGCTGGTTCCCGTTCTCTCCGGCCTCATGTTTGGCGTCGGATACCAGATCATTTTCATTTCACTGTTGACGTACGTCACGGATGCGTATAAGGTCTACTCCGCGAGCGCACTGTCTGCATCGCTTATCACCCGAAGTATTCTTGGTGCGGTGTTTCCGCTGGCGGCCGATCCCATGTACTCCGCGCTGAGTGTGGGGTGGGCGACCTCGATTCTGGGCTTCGCTAGTTTGGCGTGTATCCCTATCCCTATAATGTTTATCTATGCTGGAGAGTGGATTAGGAGAAAGAGCCCGTTCTGTCAGCGGCTGATGGAAGATGAAAGGAGAAGGAAGGAGGAGGCGATGGTGACTAGACCCGCAACCCCAGAGGAGGTCTAAGGTCTTGGGGGTTTAGGGGGCTCGATGTTTTCATGATGTTACGAAGCTTAGATGGGGATCCGAGCGATAGAGTAATGCTTAATGAGAAAAGATGGGGAGGCGTCGGAATGAATGCGGTGAGTCGTGCGTGACTGTCGACGACTTAGTCAAACCCAATATATTGCCAAAATGCTTGTTTAACGTCTCAATCAAAGAACAATAAGTTTGTAGGGTAACTGACTAGTTAGTAATCTGGTCGGTCCTTGGTGTTGACCCCAAGAGAAGGAATGCCTCAAAGGAGCTTAGCGCGGATCCGGATTCCTCCCGATCGATTGGCAGTTCGCCTGAACTACTTCTGCTCCCCTCGGTCTTCGCTTCCAATCCCAAACTCGTCTGCCGGTGCCCTTTTTCTGAACTCTTTCCTCATTGTATACTGATCTAGCACTTGTCATTATCGAAACATGTCGCTAGAGGCCTGCATAATCGTGGTTGACCGCCCCTGCATGAGCTTGTCGACTTTGTACGGAGTGCGCTCGAGGTGAACCTCAAGGCTAGAAAGCGCTCTTGGCACGAGACACTTGCATCCGTGCGCCGTGCGCTGCAGCGAGATCGGATAATGTCGAGACTCTGCAGATGGTCGACGGAAAATAACGCCAACTTGACACACTCCAGGTGTCCCTTTGGAGCTGGTTCCCGTCCGTGAAGCATGCCTCAAAGCGTGATTGACCTCCATTAGTCATGGCTTCAGGATCAAGATTGACAATGTTTGTTCATGACATCGCGTATCTCGTTTACCCGGAAATATGCGAGTCCAACTCGTAGGCTCAGCCGCAGTTCGCCAAGAAGGAGCAAACACATACAAGATTCGAACTTGACTGGAGCGGAATGAGAGTCTCGTCATTTCCTGCCTAACAATGTTCAGGGCTTCGATCCGATGTGAGAATTCTCAGGACGCATGCAATGGTTTACTCGGTCTGTAAAGGTTTAAGTAGATCAGTGCGTCACACTTCACTTGTTCCTGAAGACGGTAAGCTTTAAATTCTTGTTGCGGGACCCTCAATCGCTCACGATGTTCCACTCTGGTTTGCTACTCGGAGCCCTGGCCGCCTCCGCAGTCGCGGTTGACCCAGCGGCAGTGTACAATGGAGGCTACAGCTCTGCTAACAATGTCAAGCTTCGCATTGGTAATGGTGGCGCTGGGCAGAGTGGATTTATCGAAGGTCAGTCGATTCTCACAGATGCCGCCTGCGAGTTCTCTTAGCGACTGACTCTCTACCCGCTACAGCCCTGGCGGACGCCTTCATCAAGTCGAGCGTGAAGAACGGATCCACCCCCTTCAAGGTCGCCTGGTACAAGAGTGACACGACGGAGTCCATCAACTACCTGAAAGATGATACTGTGAACATTGGCATCACCTATACTCCCGCCGCAGAGTCGATTGCCATCCAGCAGGGTGTGGCCAAAGATCCTGCCTGGTATGCCTGGAGGAACCATTTCATGCTCGTTGGGCCTCACTCCAACCCAGCTCACTTGAACAAACCGACATCTTGACCATGTTCTCTGGTCTCTACTCCGCGGCAGAGACCGACAACGCCACTGTTCCGACCAGGTTCCTGTCCCGGTATGACAAGTCTGCCACCAACATCAAGGAATCCGACCTCTGGATCGGCATTGGACAAGTAGGTTGCGTTAACTCCAGTGTTGTTTCACCGATACCCATCTCCCGGCTGCTAGGTTCCGTGGGCGACTGCATACTCCACGTGGTACCACCAGTATATCGTCTATCCCGTTCAGGCGTTGACGGCCGCTATCCTTCTCGAGGAGTACACCATCACGGATCGCGGCACCTTCCTCACCATCTCGGAGGATCTTTAGAACCAGACGACCATCTACAAGGCCGCGACGGGCGACGCCAGCGATCCTTTGCTCAACTCAGTCCACGTTTCGATTGGCAGGAAAGCCACCAATGCCAAGATGGCGGAGTTTCACCCAGTGGGCTATCAGCGATGAAGGACAGGCCGTCATCACTGGCTTCAAGAAAGACGGACAACAACTATACTCGGCAGTTCCGGCCAACAAGACTGCTCAATTCTGACTGAGGGCTGAGGAAGAGACTATTGGGCATGGCTTTTATATATATGTATATAATGCTAGTTAGTATCTTACTTAGTTACCAAAGCTAATAGTTATAGTCGGATAAGGACTTAAAAGCGTTATGGATTGAGTGATTTATCTGCCTTATTCGAAGAGATGCTCAGCCCATCTTAGCTGATGTTTGAAAGTGTTTGCCTTGCTGCTCATTTCAGAAGGCGTGGACAAGGACTGGGGACTGGCTGGTGACACTGCCGGGTCTGGGTGCATCCGCGTCTCAAGTCTTCTTTCATCTTCTGCCCACGTCTTCTCGCCATTAATCTCTTCTCCCATCAATCTCTTCTTTTCGCCATCTGTCCCCCATATCTCATTCAACCTATCAACCTATCTTCGTCGATTTCACTCTCAACTTACTTCGATTGGCATTTACGGACTGCGACAATGATGCTCAAACCGCTTCTCCTTCTGCTCCTCGCTGAGGTTATTGCGAGCCAAACTACCGTGATGGATATGTTTCTCGGAGAATTCGGTGGTGATCGAAGCCCAGAATACGTGGCTTCGGTTGTGGATAATGTGAATCTTCTTCAATGGCTATGATGACTTGTTCTGTCGATATAGATATACTAAGGTCCTTCAACAGAACGCCGTCGAGACCACTTACAGCGTCAACTGCCCACCCAAAGCCACAGAGGAACGCTCCAATTCATGCGACTTGGGCGCAGGCCTGACCGTCATCGCCCAGCCCTATACCACACAAGTCATCAGGTCCTTCGATTTCGAAACTGTGTAGGTCGTCATCATTCCAATGAGGTGTCTACAAATCGACTGACTTTCCGGGCAGCACTAACTATGGATCCATGCTATGTGCATTCAACGATCCGCCCATCGTGACCTGCACCCGGTCCGTAACATATAAAGCCGTCACCCAGCGTGATGCCTCGGGCTATGGCGAGCAATCGGCGACATACACTATGGTCACGAACGATGTGGCTGAGCTCCGGGCCCCGGTCACCATCACCGGGGGCTCAGTGACGCCTACAACGGACATGGTCTACACTTTGCTCAGTTCCTCTCATCCGACGGCTACCGTGACCTTGTCCCACACGGCGGGTAATTCTACTTCCACTGCGAGCTCAAAGAACCATATCTCGTCGACCGAGGCTAGTGAGGCATCTAGTGTTACTCATAGCAGTACATTGGATGATGCGGAGCATGCGACTTCGACCCATACAGTGTCTTCGTCGAGGAGTGAAGGGGTCGGGCCGCTTGTTACTGGTGAGGCTGTGGTGGTGGCAGGCGTCGCTGCTGTGGCGCTTGCTGGGGCTGTTATCCTGTGATTGTCTGTCTTTTATTTGTGGAATACGACTACAAAGGGGATATTTCTCTTGACAAAGTGGATATGCTTGAAGAGTATTATGAAGGCATGGACTTATCATATTGTCGATTTTAGGTATATTAAGGGGTTACAAAGAAAGTGGAGTGCTAATAAGTTCAACTGGTGAAGCGTAGTATGGTTGACATCCTTAATTTCCACCTTTCATTGCTTTAGGTCCAGAAATTAGAAGTTGAAGCGGGTTGGCGATGCTGTCTACAAGTTTTAGTGGCTACGGCGGGACTAGTAGAAACATTCAAGGCACGTCAATAGTATCCCGTAGATATGCTCATTGATTGTCAATATATAGGGAAAAAACCAGAAACCAAAGCGAGTATCTCACTAGAAGCCCTCACTAGCCCAGCAACCCACTTCCTACAATAACCTACGTTCAGGACTGAGTCGCCTCCACAAGCCCCATACCCTCCAACGCCTCTCTCGCCGCACCTTGCTTTCTGGTGGAAATAGTCACGCCCGGAGGTCGCTTGCAGAGGTGCTGGGTGTACGGGCGCGTTTGCATTGCAAATGTTGTCTACAATCGTTTCTTTCCCAACCGCAGTTTCGCGTATTATGTCGGTGCGTTTGAGGAAGCTGGAATGGAGTTGGCTACAGAGGTTGCAATGGTGGAAGAATGAGCGAATTCTGCAGGGGAACAGCAGGTGGAACACGTTGGTCTTAACGGTGAGATCGTTCTCAATGGAATTAAGTGTAGATAGAAAGATAGATGCAGGCAGAATCCATGAGTCTTCACGCCTCCATCAATAACTCTCTACTGAGTCCTCACGGTATCTGTTACCAAGACATTCAACCTGGTATTGCAGACATACAGTACTTGTTGATGTGGGCATTGAGACCAGTCTTGCGAGATCATTTATCTTCAAAAACCCCCGGATTTTCCGAGGCAACGTGTTTCTGGCGTCTCCTTTATCGGCAATCCACTCATGCCATTTGGATCTGATAGTAGCGGAGCATCGGGGACTTGAAGAAGCGTAGCGGAGAGATACGGAGAGGTTATACATCTCTGATCGCGCATCCCTACGCATGTGTATCTACATGCTATCTATCCTTTGCTCACTTTTGGAATGGGATGAAGAAGATGAATGTCTCAGGAGGAAGGCAACCGATTATATGGTATGGCCAAGTAATCTCAAAGACTAACTTGGACTTGGACTCAAAAAGTGATAGTATATGCAAAGAGTTCCTCAAAAACAAGAACGTAAGCAAAGAGTTACCACTCAAACACGATAATGTAAAAGCAAAGAGTCACCACTCAAACAAGATGACATAAGGAAAGGCCCACTCAAACACGATGACTTAAGCAAGAGGACCAAGTGGGTACAAAGTTCTAGGAAGCATGCTTGCGCTTCTTAGAGGAGCTCGCAATTGCCTCGTCTGGGTCCATAGTTTCCAACACTGACGAAGTAGATTCTTGCAGCAAGGCCAAGCTCAACTTAAGCTTCTTGGAGGGATCATGTGGTGTATCGGGCACCCCTGCGAACAAATCGGCCAGAGTGATTTCCAGTACGCGGTCGTCAAGTTTGTCTTGGGTTATGGTGAAAGATTGTATTTCATACGGGCGCGGTATTTCTGGAGATCGACCAAACAGCTCTACCTTGCAAGCGACGGAACCGTTCGACCTCTTTCGCTCGTAGACAACAAGGATGGCATGGCGTAGAGTTGGGATACATCCCTCAAACCAAACGCACATGTCAGTTCTTAGAGGCAAGTATTGCTCCTCCCACCCTGTCTGAACGACGAGGACGGGATGTTTCTGGCGTTTGATATGCAAGGTTTGCAAGGGCTTTTTTGAACAGATGTCATAGGGTTTGAGGAATGTATAGTGAGCTGGCCTGGACGTTAAATTCCACACCAGAGATAGTCCTTATTCCATGAGAAACTCACTGCGGGAAGCGCCAACAACAAGGTTAGCGCGTTCATCTTTGCTCAATTCCCAGTCGCAGAAGGATTGAGTGAACCAATTCTGAACAGCATCGAGGAGCGGAGTGTCCATGCCGACAACCAGTAAGTCTGGTGTGTCCGGCTCGTAGGAGATGCTACATCACGAGTCAGTCTTGCAATACTACCATACTGTGAGCGCGACTGAGCTTACTAGATAGATTCTTCTGTGAGAGGTACTTCAAGTTGGTCGATGAAGACTTCTGCAATATCAGGATCAACGTCAATGTAGATAATGCCGAAAGGATGGAAGCGGAGATCTCTCTTGATGCGTTGAAGTAGAAGATCCTTGGATGCGGTTGGAACGTCGGTGAGCATATCGGAAACGAGGTTCGACTCGAGTTCGCGGGGCAGGAGGTGAGCCATTGTTATGACGATGACTTGAGTCTGGCGACGGCTGGCAAGGAACGACTTCAAGACACAAAGGGAAAGAGCTGCGAGGGAGGCGGGAGTGAGGCAGTCGGTTGAAAATGAGATGGAAGGAGAAAGAGAAGCCAAGGAGGAAGGAAGTTCAGGCAGCAGATGTTTTCATAGCTGTCATCGGAATGTGATTCCGGATGAGCTCAGAATGATTGTTGATGAAAGGACAGGTTGAGTCACAGGAACTGAGAAGCCCCGATGAAGGATCCAACGGTACTTCTTCAAAGCTCCAGGGAATCCATAACGGTCCTGTCAAGAGAATCCATAACAATGATCCTGTTAAGGAGATTCATAACAAATAATCCTATCAAGGGAGTCTATAACAACGATCCTGTCAAGGTCGACCCGTGTCCTTAACGAAGACATTGTATGGATCCAGGCGATCCTCATAATCGTCAGGGTCAGACATCCAAAAAAGGCCGTACCGAGCAAGGATATCTGCGAGGAGATGGACGCTTGGATAATGGGGGAGTTCAGCACTCATGGCGGGTGTCGGAGGGCTGCAGTAGAGGATAATCTGTAATAGAAAACTCCGTCACTTTGCTGTCGTGTATCCTTCCACGCGGTTGAGAGCCACCGTCGTTGGGGACGTGATGCGCTTCCGCTCGGGATACAGTAGCCGGCATAACAGGGAAAGTAGGTGACGTTATCTCAAACAATATGTATGGTCGTGCTTGACGGTACCCGTTCTTTTTGATATCACCGGTACAACTGGGGTGCTAAAAAGATCAGTTAAAATGTACGTAGGTACCTTAGTCCAAGACTATCGGGCCGTCTTTATTCGGCATCTCAACAAAAATCATCTTATCCTCCTCGCAGTCCTCGTCTGCGTCTAAAACAACGGGGTTGCCCCCATCTTCCCCTTCTGGAATTCCATCCTCGATGACGACCTGTTCGACATCTAGGAAGACAGGATTATTGTACGCTGTGCCAGCCAATACCCGGGGTCTAACCACATCGCCGCGATCCTCTTGTACGCCCGACCATAGCTCATCCTGTTCGGAGCACAGACTGCCTTTATCCGACCACTTGCAGTTGGCGCATGCTCCGCCGAACGCGCCTGTGAGAAATCGTCCTTGCAGGATGGCCAGTATCATCCGCTGTAGTCTCGGTGTCTCCGCACCAATCGTCGGGCCCATAAACTCGGCCGATGCAGATCCGAACTGAATAACAGCTGGTGCGGCGAGGCGTTCATAGATGTCGAGGGGGCGCCGTTTATGCACGCTATTGTTCTGAGGGGATGGGATGTCCGCTGCGTACGGTGATCCTGAGTGTACGCGTGGCGGAGCATGGCCCCTACAGTCTGGAGCGTATGTTCGATCTGGCCGTCCGATTGCGGCTGATATGCCGTTGAATGATACCACTCAGTTCCGAGACCTTTAAAGAAGCCTTTCCAGAATTCTCACTGGAATCTCGCGTCCCTGTCAGAGATAAGTCGTCGTTTGATTACGGGGTTAAAAAGGGAAGGCTCGAATGCTGCCGATTCTGATTCGGGATACATAGCTACCAAAGGGCGACATAGCCCAAGGTCATAGCCACGAGAGTCAAAGCTTTCCTGGATCCAAGGGGTTGATTGACTAGTTTCACAGATCTGAAAGATCGTCTGGAGTCTGCGGTACAACTCCGCTAGCTGTCCCACTACTTAGCACCTGATTAATTTATCATTGTTGAACATGAATTTCACTTTGACAGTACAGAAGAGTGGGAGTGTTCGACGATGATGATCAGCACTCAATGACATGAAACAGACTGGCTGATTTCCAAGTCTTCCACGTTTGCGACTCTTTGCTTTTCTGCTGGTTGTGTTGCCTGGCCGGCTGCGACTTCTGAGTCTGAGTCTGCCCCAGCGTGTTTCTTGAGACCATATACCAATTTGTGTAAATGCTCGTCGCTCTCTGTCTGATTATAGCTGTTTTCTGGTTGGTCCTCGCGTATTAAGAAGCCCCTTCCTGACTTCGTCCAGAGCCATCAGCGCCGTGAAGTAAGGATCGAATTGATTGCCCGCGCGTTTGACGTGCGTAAACTTCTTGGGACGCATGGCAGACGCAACCGATTTGGGCAGCCATTCGGAATCTTCTTCCCCGTATTCGGAGACCGCAGTTCGCAGGCAATGCATGCAAAATGCCCAGATGGGGAGAAGGGACAAGCTCCCTCCGTCCCCCCGTGTGAAGGCGATAACGGCACCTTGCACATGCCTCGTCGGCTTTCTTGATGGCCCTTGCAGCTTCGTCGGCGTAGAGCCATCATAGTTATCTTGATATAATCGTTCATCCATATGTAGAGGACGTTAAATGAAGATTTTGTTCTCGATCTCCGAGAATCGAGCACATACAGCAGGAACAGGAGGCTGCGGAACAGGACGAACTACTTCGGAAACGACCACATCGGAGACTGGGGCCTGCTATAGAGCATGATCACGAGTTAGCAAGTGTGGCACCATCCGACATAGGAACTCTTACTTTTGCCTTGAAGGGAAACTTGGCATCGATGTCTGAGGGCGTTCTGCCGGCGACAAAACGAAGTCCGCGGGGGGAACGACCAGATCAGCGTGAGCTGCGGCTGGAGCGCAGGCAGCATGGTGTTCTGAGAGCATATGTTGCGGATACGCCTTGGTGTTTGGAGCCAATGTTGAGGCCGACCAGGAAGGTGGCGCGGATGGTGAATCATGTAACGAGATCAAAGTATATCGTTCTCAGGGTACAAAAGTGAGTGTAAGGATAAGAGACAAGGATTCAAGAAGGGATTACAGGCTGCAGAAAAGATGAAAAGGAAGGAAAAAAGGTGAAGGGAGTTTGAACAAAAGCAGATGAGATAATGGAGGCTTCCAGGGATCTAGATCCTGGAGAGATGAGAAGTGTCTGATCTCCACCTCTCTACCATAATTTCAGGTCTGTTCCATAGCTGCTGCGATCTGAGCTTCTATAGCTGCGATAAATGAGAGAGGTAGTACTATAGGGACAAGGCTGTCACTGTGTTTGACCTTCTGGCCCTCTTTCCATTGTGAACTTTTGGATGTGTGGCAGGGTTTCCTCTGACATCCTGACAAGAAGAAAGAACAGACCTGCCGAGTCGCGCATATGACGAATTTGTTCAGGACTCGGCAAATGTTCTTGTCTAAATCCACCTTACGCTTGGGTCGGATGGCTTCCACCGTGTATTCGACGCGAGCCATGAGCCCAAGAATGGCCTAGTTTCTCATAGCTCGAAACAGGTCCTCAAATACACATCCTATCTCTGGAAGTGTGGGTTGGCATGAAAGAACAGGTATCCTTTGTCCAGTAACCTGCGTTGGCTGTAGAGCACAAACTCGTTTCCGTGAGAAATCAACACCAAAGGTTTTGGCTATAATTTCAACCTGGAGTTCTGCATTTCCTCATGCATCTAAGGAAGATAAATGACGACAGAATTGCCGCTATGTTCATTGACAGCTTGCAACACATAAGACTGTTTCCCGGCTGTTTCAGTGAACACCTGAGCGGCGTCACTCCTAGGCTTCGACAAAGGGACGAGCTGCTGGGGATACCCTTTGCTCTGGGCGGCGTGCAGCGGAGAATGCCTCCCATTCTTGGTCTGCTCTTGTTGTCTTTCAATCCGCGACCTGCTCTGCATGGTCCTTCTTAATCCCCTGGGATGCCCTTGCATATCTCCGCCGGGCGAGGGTTGCTATTGCTTCATGTTGAGTTTCGTCGCAGCCTTCGAAATGCCACACAACATCTTTCTGCAGCATGGCACCCTCCTCGTCGACTAAGGTTCCAGTCGGCCGTCCGTCAAGTTTTATAAAGGTTGCCCGGAGAAACACTAGGATTCCCGCTCTTATGCGCATAGTGTGTGCAGTCGCTCGATCTGAAACTTTGTCAGACACGATCCTGACTGGAGTCACCAGCAAGTGGCCACATGATGTTAGTTTTCTGAAGGCTCATGTGTCTGGTACCGGACTTACAAACGGTTTTCCGAAGATGAACTCAGCGAATCCTTTCCCACCAGAAACATAGTCAATCTTGACCCAGCATAAGGTAAGATTGATTTCGGAGATTTGAAAACGATATCATCCCCGGACCAGGAATTCAAGTCATTTTTGACCGATGAATCAAGTGAATTCATTGTCGAAGCTTCGAAAACGGTATTTTCCGTCGGAAGAATCTCCTCAATGCTAGGAACTTTATCTTTTTGCTGATGCCGTACATAGCTGAGTCTATCTCCTGTTGGCAATCGTATTCCGACATTTTTGTTTGAATTAAAGATGTAACTGAATCATGAGTTAGCCAAACATCATCCGCCGAAGACGCGTGCTCTATGAACCTTGCTCTGGCCGAAAATGTAGACAGTTGTGAAGGGAAATGAATTGAGAGAGAGGTGGGCTTACCGAAACCTTTGCGTGCGGATCAGAGAGGCACCCGATCACTTAATCCAAGGTAACAAAATGCAAGCTGTTCTTTCGTTGCCGTTGACCACGCAAGTCTTACTAAAACCAGCAGTTCATGTATCCAAGCCACCCCCATTAGCGATCGGAGAGGCATGGTGTTACCGATTCCGACCGACCATCTCCCCCTCCAGGTCCTCGTCACCCCGGCCCCCGTGCCCGGCCCCTGCCTCCCCTTCCTTCTTCTTCTCGCTTTTTTTCTTGAACGAGTACTTGTTCTCCAGTGACCCCTAGCAGCAGTTGGCGCACGCTTGGAATTTTGCCCGACGACTGACGAGTTGGTCGGGCGAGTCGATCGTGACGCATTCGCGCCATGGGCCCCTGCCAGCCTTGGAGGCGTCACACGACGCAGCGTTTTCAAGCTCGACTCCCCGGAGCTGTAGGAACTTCGCCTCTCGCTTATGGTTGCCCTTTAAATTGTATAAGTTGCAGGTTGCCGCATCTGGTGGGCTCCCGGGATGCGGGTTTCGGCTTGCTCTTGAAAGCTCTTGTGGATAGACAGAACATAATCGACTAGAGTCGATCCTTTGCCTGCATAGAACCGAGGCAGTGGTGCGGGAGACGTTGCATATATCGACAGCTACCAACCATGCGAAAGTGAACCTTACTTTCCGACGCATCTCCAATCTCTAGCAAGTCTGGAATCCTTTTCAATTATCTCGCGCTTCGCTCTTACCTCTTGCTGTATAGCCGTTATACGGAGTCAGCCTTATCTTTGGCTGCTCATAAAACCTGGAAATAAAGCCGCAAGTGCAGAGGTCCGTGAGACCAGGCTTGGCCATTTTGTTTCGCATGCTCGAGTCAGCATTCATTGACTCATGCTGGTTCCCTCTATCCACGAATCTGTCAACGTGATCGGTGAACGGGAGGCTATCGCTTGTTCTGTTCTTGGAACTGTCTCTCTTTTTTGAATTGCTAACGTAATTTAATAAGTTCGAGTCAATTGCTCCAGGGCGGACAATGTTTTTCGGGCTCTGAGCCCACTGCATGAATGCTACCGGGTATGCGAGCTTCTTTTTGAAGTGATTCCCCATATAATCGTGCAACTCGTCCTGCTGGACTCTTTCATCGTCCTCACAGTCTCGGGTAAAGTGTGAACCATCGTCTCAACCATTCTAATCATGCCGACATTTCCTCTGTGGTTTCTTGGCAGCGGTCCCGAACTGCCTTTCCGGCAGTAGAGGTGTTCTTCCCAGAACACCCTGAAGTCCTGGTATGACCAGGGGATTCTGAGCTTAGCAGAGGGCCACTTGATGTAGCTCAGTAGCAGAGATCAACACGATCTGCAACCCGGGCGGTCTGGGGTCGATGCTCCGGAGCGTGGTGCATCTGAGCTTCGGACAGGCATCTTCCTGCTTTCATGCATCTGGCATATCTTTCACTTTAGCAGGCAGAATGCTCTAAGCTCGTCGTGTGAATTGTGCAATCAGACATGTCCAATCCTGCCGCGGTATGGGGTTCAGAAACTCCGGATTTAGTCACCGAAACCCGCCAGTCCTTGGAAATAGACAGAATCGATAACCGCCAGACCGATCTCTCTACCCTGCATACTGTCCGTCGTTGCGACAGGTATGTCTTCAGCATCCAAGAGTTCAAACTCGACATATGCCTATTCGATAGCCGCCAAACCGATCTCCTTACCTTGCATACTGTCCGTCGTAGCGACAGATGTGTCTTCAGCATCCGAGAGTCCGAATTGCATTCCTCGGGATTCAGACTTCATGCTCAGGTTCGAAACGGCGCAGCATTGGCGAAGCGCTTCCTCAAGCCCCATCCTCCAGATAAACTAGCGAATGAAACAGCTTGGGCTTGATAAGGGGTACGGATTACGATCTCCTTGCAAGTGTGCCCACAATTTGTCTTCTTCGCAAGTAGAAGTGCAATAACGAATCGACACCAGGAATGCCTCGCCTCCCTGCATGTTGTCGGGAGTGGCGACGATCGGAACATCCTGTTCACCAGTAATGAACTGAGATGCGAATGTGGTCGAACTAGGTTCTCTTTCCAACTTTCCAACTTTTAAAGACCAACGGATATGTGACCTTCCTTGTGTCCCTCGCCTCCGAAGTATTTCGGAGTCGTCACGATCGGAACATCCTTGGCTTCCAGTAGACTCGCCAGTCTTCAGCTTGCGATTCATGGGGAGTGATGATCGACCGCCTCACTACCTTCATACCTGCCACGCCTTATGTTGGCCAGTAAAAGTGATATGAAGAAAAGACAATGTTGATCATTGTACCGGGAGCATGATAGCTCATGCATATCGTTAGACCGTGCAATTTTCCCTTATCATGCTTGGTGTCTGATGGAATTTTTTATCGACTGTAAGCTTGGTACATTCGAAAGATGGATATCGGTCATATCAACATGGCGACCGAGACGATGGAATCTCGGTTCTAGTAGAAATCGCAAGTTCAGTCAGAAAGGTTCAAAGAGTCGGGGAGAGGGGGTTTGGTCAGGAACTCACGACGATGAACAGCATGAAGGCGGAAAGCCCATGGTGACGGCGCAAGAGTGTACCCAGTACAAATGTGCTTTGCACGGCCAAGCCGATGTATCTGTGCCAGAGTAATGCACTACAGTCGAGTCGTAGCAGCGAGTTTTGACAGTGGTTTGTGCCGCGTGGACTGAATTCGATGATGACAATTGTCGCTGCCTTTGAAAGTTTAACGTCGTCAGATCGTGAGCAGCTCGTTTCTGATTTGGCTTCTCAGGACTCACAGATAGGCACAGAGGGTAGGCCACCCGGGGAATCATGGTCGGTACTCAGAAAGCTTTTTCGGAACCCAAGCTTGGTCTTCCAATTTGGCAAAACTTGTATGTACTGAGAGCAGATAAGCTGCCATGGGGTTGGCTGCTCGTATCGAAGACATGGAGCCAAGATGTGGCCGTTGTTCCTCCTGCGTGGCAGGAGAATTCTTTGGCTTAGTTGCTGTCCGATCGGATGAGAATGCGAACTCCTAGGTTGTTTGTTAGCTTGGTGAACGCTCTTTACGCAGACTCTAGAACTTACATAGGCGATACTGACTCCGAGATCCGGATCCAGGTGTGCTAGGTGGGGAATTCTCGTTGAATGAGGAACGAAGGTGTGAGGGAAAGGTTGAGGAGATGAACATATTCTTGGTAATGGTAGATGTGATAATGAAGATGATGGAGATGAAGAGGAAGTTGAAGAAGAAGATGATGATGATGAGTGGAGGGAAGGGTGAGGTCAAAGGAAATGGGAAAGAATGAGAAGGGAGTTGGGAGATGAGGAGAAGGTGGGGAAGAAGGAAGAAGTGTGGAGGGAGAGAGGGAAAGATGAAGGCTTATATGATTGTGTGAACTGTCCCAAGCCTGACCGGTGAATGAGAGATGATAGCATGGTAAGTGAACAAGAGACATATTGTCTGTTAATGTGTTAGTTTGATATTCAATGACTGGCTAATTGAGAGATTCTCTTCATTGAATCAGAGCCCATTCACTCAGCCACCATTCTCTCAGTGAAGGCGTAGGGCCGGCAGTGCGTGATCCCGACTGTTGACGGTATTTGCTCCTTCGGGATTGTCCCAATGCCAAGATATGAAGCCGTACCATTAGTTGCATAAAGGACAGTAGCTGGCCAATGCAGTGTAGAGTCAGATGACCGCGCATACTCAAGCTTAACGCCGATTTCCGATCGGGAATCGGCCATAGTAACGACTTTCCGTCGCAGCCAACACCCACCGACTGCCTTGCTGGCGCGCCATAAAGAGAAAATGGAACAATGTTCATCTCTTTTATTTGTTTTGTACACAACACTGCCTCAGCCAGTCTCGGCGCTCAACAGACGTGAACACCATGACCACCCCGGCCACTCAGCCCGACTTCTCCGATCGAACCGACTTCGAGAATGCCTCGCGAGGCTTCATCACCGGTCTCGAACCATGCACCATTCGCAGCTCAAAAAACCGCATCGTCTACAGCAACGAAGAGTACGCCTTCCTACGTGACACCGAGTGCCCACAAACAGCCAACCCAAAGCTCTGGCGCCAGGGCCAGCTGGCCTCTCAGCAAGGCCTGTTCGAAGTGACACCGGGCATCTACCAGGTCCGTGGGCTTGATCTGGCGAATATGACAATCGTCGAGGGACAAACGGGTGTGATCATTATCGACCCTCTCACCTCCGTGGAATGCGCCAGCGCCGCGTTGACGTTATATCGAAGTCAGCGCGGAGACCGACCGGTCACGGGCTTGATATACTCGCACTCGCATATCGACCATTTTGGCGGCGCACGCGGTGTCATGACGTCACCGGAGGATGCAAGGACTTTGCCCATCTTCGCACCGGAGGGCTTCCTGGAGGAGGCGACCAGCGAGAATATCTACGTGGGGCCGGCCATGCGTCGACGGGCGGCGTTCATGTACGGGACGCGATTACCCAAGAGCCCTGAGGGCCAGATTGGCTGTGGAATTGGGATGGCGGTCTCGACAGGTACACCCTCATTAATTCCTCCGAGCCAGCACATCACTGCGACTGGGGAGGAAAGGGTGGTTGACGGCGTTCGAATTCAATTTCAGCTCGTTCCGGAGACGGAGGCGCCGTCAGAGATGAACTTCTTCTTCCCCGATCATCGGGCGCTGTATATCGCGGAATGTGCCACGCATTCTTTGCATAACATCATTACCTTGCGGGGGGCCTTAGTTCGGGATGCTAAAGCGTGGGCCCGCTATCTAGATGAGTCGCTCGTCTTGTTCGGGAGACAGGCGGATGTCTTATGCGCCGGCCATAATTGGCCGACTTGGGGTCGAACCGAGATCCTGCGACTGATCTCCGAGCAACGGGACCTGTATGGATATCTTCATGATCAGACAGTCCGGATGATGAACCAAGGCTTGACTGGGATTGAGATCGCGGAGAACATAACCCTACCCCCTGCGCTGCAGCGGGCCTGGCATGCGCAGGGGCTCTATGGGTCAGTCAGTCATAACGTCAAGGGCATCTATCAGCGCTACATGGGGTGGTTCAACGGCAACCCGGCCCATCTCTGGGAGCATCCGCCCGCAGAGAGCGCACAACGATATGTGGACTGCATGGGAGGCATCGATGAGGTGATTTGCAAGGCCGAGGCTTACGCCCGCGAAGGGGATCTTCGATTTGCTGCTACGCTCCTGGGACATACGGTCGCGCTAGATCCGACTCATCAGAGATCCAGATTAGCTTTGGCTTCCGTGTTTGAGCAACTGGGTTACGGCGCGGAGAATTCAACATGGAGGAATTTCTACCTCACGGGAGCGCTGGACCTCCGCGAGGGAGAAGGTGATTCCCACCGCTACAATCTGGGGCTGGCGGCTCGGGAGCTAAACCCCCTTCAGTCGGTGGAGCAGTGGCTCAATCTGCTTTCTGTCCGCCTGAATGGGCCTCAGGCAGCTACCGAATCCTTCCTGATCGACGTTCATGTGAGAGATTCGGGCAGCTGGTGGAGGTTGATTGTGAACAATGGTGTGCTAACAACACGGTTGGTCACTGAGCAGATGAGGTTGGAGGAGCGATCTGGAATGACAATCTCCGTCACTAAGCGACAGCTCGGTACAATTCTGAGCGGCCGAGGAGATCTGACAAGGCTAGATTACGAAGGAGACAGACGATTGCTCCTGAGATTCTTGGAACTGACGGCATAATGTGATGGACCGGGCTGTGAGTTTTTATCATGTGATATCTTAGATTCCGACGAATATCCTCGGAGTACTTGCTGGGCATTCTTCGGTGTGTAGAGGGACGCAGGAGCCATCCGAACTATTGCCGCAAGGGCAAGATCAGCACCTATGTTTCTCACCAATGGGCGACAAATCCATCCTCCCGTGTGTCGACAAGCCCTAAGGCGAGATGCAGACGGCCCAGAAAAAGGATACGAGTCGAAAATGACCATTCGCTAAAAAAATGTTGAGAATGCGAAAACGTTGAAGCTAAAAAGAAAAAAAAAACCAAAAAACCTTAAGGTGGAAAACGAGAGGCTAAACCCAAAGGGGACTGGAGCCATGCGAGGGCGGTGGAGGAAGGCAAATCCCTCCCTTGCTTCCAATGTCAATCTATGCATCATGTCCCACAGTCGATCACTTTCAGGGGACCGGGAGAACAGAGAGACTCAATTCCATGCTTTCCCCTTTTATGCTACTGCAGAACAGGGCCCTTATCGATACCCCAGTTTAAACAACTTGCATAGCCTTGTTTTCTCGCCGAAAACCCAAGTGATCTAGCTTTTCTCCAGATCCGATTCTCATTTGAAACTGTTGGGATTGCGACCTCCACAGCCCACGGGTGGATTCGTGGGAAAGGCGCCGGTCGACTCACACTGGCTAAACAAACGACGACAGACACTCCTTCAACCACTCAGGGGGCGCCGAGATATTGACAGTTTTAGCGTGGACACAGAATCTGACACCGTCCCGTGGTTCCACCGCAGCTTTCTGAGTTCTGATTGTGGCAAAGATGCCTTCCAGAAGAAGCCAGGAACATGACCAGCCTGATTGGGTCACGCTCAATGGGCGCTGATCAAAGACAGACCCTAGTCACTATGTCTCCCCTACAAAAAATGGAAAAGCTACACAGGGCTTTCCTTTTGCACAAGTTCATTTCCTTCGATTGAGAACTCGGCGGGATTCAGTGTGTGCAAACATGACTTTGACCGAATTGCGCAAGAAGGAGCCCATTGTGACGGTGGTGGTATGTATGGCGCAGATTTGACGTGCAAAAAACATTGCTGACACTGCCCACAGGAAGTTGAAGATGACACTGTTCCTACCCTGAAAGACCTCAAAGATGCCATTCCCAAGGAGTGCTTCGACTCTTCGGCCGTTACCTCCCTCCTCTACGTCGCGCGTGATATTCTCTACTGTGCTATCCTGACCTATGCGGCCTTCCACATCTACCTCCTCCCTACACTGGAGTTGCGGATCATTGCCTGGGTTGCCTATGGCTTCTTCCAGGGCTGTGTTGGGACGGGTATGTGGATTTTGGCCCACGAGTGCGGTCACGGTGCTTTCTCGCGTCACCAGAAGCTGAATAACTTCGTCGGCTGGGCTCTCCACTCGTTCTTGATGGTGCCCTACTTCTCCTGGCAGATCACCCACGCTCGGCACCACCGCTACACGGGTCACATGGAGAAGGACACGGTCTTCGTGCCCTGGACCGATTCGCAGTTGGCCAAGAAGAAGAACGTCCGGATTGAGCAGTTGAAGCACCTGACGGAGGAGACCCCAATTGTCTCCTTCATCCAGCTTATTGGTCACCAGCTCATGGGCTGGCAGCTGTACCTGTGCCTCAATGTCACCGCTGGGCCCAAGAGTCTGCCCGAGAACCGTCCGATGAAGGGCATCTCCAGCCACTTCAACCCCTTCGGCGACATCTTCACCCGCGCGCAGTGGGTCAGCATCGCGTTGTCCGACCTGGGCCTGTTGATTATGGGCTCCGTGCTGTACTACGCCTCGACTCAGATTGGGGGATGGAACGTGTTCCTCCTTTACGTGATTCCCTACCTCTGGGTCCACCACTGGTTGAGTGAGTCCAGCCTATGTCGTCTCGCATGAATGTATCAAACTGACAAGCTTAGTTGCCATCACGTACCTCCAGCACACCCACCCTGCCGTTCCTCACTACACGGCTGAGACCTGGACCTACACCAAGGGTGCTCTGGCCACCATCGACCGCAGCATTGGCTTCATTGGACGTCACTTCTTCCACGAGATCATTGATTACCACGTTGTTCACCACTTGTTCAGCCGCATCCCCTTCTACAATGCGGAGAAGGCCACGCATGCCATCCAGCCTCTGTTGGGCCAGAACTACCACGAGGAGAAGCAGGAGAGCTTCCTTTATTCATTGATGACCACTTTCAGAAAGTGCATTTATGTCTCCGAGAAGGGTCACGGCCACAGCGAGGCGCCCGGTGTAATGCACTTTGTCCTCGCTGATGAGGCGAAATAATGTGGAAGGCCCTTTGCCTTTGTCTGTTTCATGATGTGCCTGCACCATAGGTGGATGGCACAAGATGATTTTTACTCGATAGACATCTGTATATATATAGACTGATAGACTATACAGTGGCATTTTGGATCAAAGCTGCCAAATTTAGAATTCGTGCCCCACCTTAATCACCCGGCTGGCTGCCGCTACATAGTTGAATCCCGCAAGGGAGGCTGTTAGCAGGTCTGGAATTTGACGACCTTATCTTTGCACGGCTTTCCACTCTCTTTAGTTTGGATCCAAAGGCTACACTCAACATGCAACAAACCCAAGCTAAGCAACACCTCCAGCGCCAGAAAACACGTCCATCAACTTGAGCAGGTGCTCCCACCGAGCATCTTTCTGGATTGCAATTTTCCCCTCCGGAGTCATGACCTTGTATTCATCTGCCACACGTGTTCCATAGGAGTAACCCTCCTCGTTGTTGACGAATGCAGCCAGATCTCGGATCCAAGCATCCATCAACACCTTTTCATCGGGGTTTGGTCCATGCATAATCGAGTAACTGACAACGTCAAAAAAGTTATTACAAATGGATGCAGGAATGACTTACTTCCAGATCGGTCTGTCCATCGCATGGCTCACACCGAACGACGCAGGGGCAACATTGTCCGTGATAAATGATAAGCGGTAGGCAATCAGATAGCGCCAGACATCCTGGATATCCACGCCATGCTCCAGCAGATTCTTGATCAGGAACCTGGACGGCGCCCGCACCTGGCCATCGGCAATCAGATGTCCAAAGACCGCCTGCCACTCCTCCGTTGTGTCCGTCGAAGGCAGTTCATAATGCCGCAAGAGCCTCTCCGTCGTGGCCGGCGAGTAATAGTTCTGGACCTGTAACCTGAACGACTCCACGTTGGGCCGGGGGCTATTCGTCACCGCGTACAGAGTATTCTCGTCGCGCACCTCCCCAATCAACAAGCGCAGCCCCCGTCTCTTGAACTCCGCCGCAAACGAACCGTCCTGGAAATAGTCGAAGATGCCCGGCTGAATGAACACCCCATCCGTGACCGGCCGGAAGGTATGATGCTCAAGCTTCATGATGGCATCGCACAGCGCCATGGCCTCGATCCCGCGCAGTCGCTCCAGCTTCTTCTCGCCCGACAGCTTCGTCTCAATTCCGAAAGACGCGCATACCTCGTCGAACTGCGCCTGGCAATCCTCCGGTGTTTTCGGCTGCGTCGGGATGGCGTTGGAATACATGACCAACCTCCGAAACACGTCCCGCGACCGCGCATCGACTACGTCGGGCGCGGCGCGGAAATCAAATAACACCTGCGCCTGCACTGCGTACGCCCCCGCGCTCCGACCGGACAGGATCAGGTTCTCTGGGTCGCCGCCAAAGTGCTCGATATGCTCGTACACCCACTCAATGGCCAATCGCTGATCCCACAGCCCGTAGTTGCCCACCTCCCTGTTGCCGGACTCCTGACGCAGAGCGTCCCCGGCAAGAAAGCCGAAGATGTTGAGACGGTACCCCACCGCGACGAAGACGCAATTTACACCCCCTGTGGAGATGAGCTCGGTGGGGTCCATCCCTGCTTCCTGACTGGGGTCGCCTACCTGGAACCAGCCGCCGTGGAACCAGATCATTACCGGGTACTTTCGGTCCGGGTTGGCGGGGTCGGGCACGGGCGTCCAGATGTTCAGGCGAAGGCAGTCTTCGCTGTAGGTATGGACTGGGATGTGCTCGCTGACGGACTTGGAGTAGTTGGCTTGAGGGCAGACGGGGCCGAAGGTGGTTGCATCGAAGGTTGGACATTGAGTCGCTAACTCGGAGAGGGGTAGAGCCTTGGGTTTGCGCCATCGGAGAGGCCCAACTGGTGGTTTGGCGTAGGGTACTCCGGTAAAGCGCCGAGATTGCGTGCCATTTTGGAGGCCTTGGATTCTGAGTCCGGTGTTGGGAATATGCAGGTGGGTAGTGCTGGTGGTGTAGGATATGTTGTTGCCCATTGTTGCGACGGGAGAGGGTGAGAGTCTGTTTGCTGTACTCTTGGTGCACCTTGAGAAAACGGCTTGCAGTCGCAATGGAGAAGATCGATGCATTCATATACGGTGGTCAACCCCTCGATCGCTGCAATATTGTTGCCATGTCGTGCTGTTTCCCCCGCGGGCAGCAGTCTCATTGGCTGGAATAGTCGAGCATGCACCGCGATCGGATCATCTCCGCGAAGTCGATAAGATAAGATATCCATGATCCTACAAAATACTGTCTTTTGCAGTTAAGGTGTCCAGCATGAGGAAACACTGACAGTGGCGGTGCTGTTTCACCATCACGCTGCAAATGCCCCTGTAAAAGTGAGTTTGAGACTATGGTTCAAACTCTAGGCAACCATGAGAGTGTCACCGTGGACTTGACCCAAAAGAGCCAGGCACGTGACCAAAAGCCATATTCGCCTGAGGCAGCACTTCCGATTCTTCTCCCCCCAACTCGGTTAAAAGGAAACGAATACGATCTACTTCATCCATCATCTTCCGCCACTGCATGCATGCCCGGTCATGGACGAGTCAGTCGCAACACGAGTACGTTCGCGGCGATCGCACAATAAATCTCGTTTGGGGTGTCAGAACTGCAAGCGAAGACGAGTGAAGGTATGTCCTCTTCTTCGTTCAATCTGTCGACTTGTCAAGCCAGTGTGTCGACAATCAATCTCCAACATGCTCAACTCTGTTTTCCGCTCGCTTGCCTGCTTCATCCCTGAAAGGCTGCTAGTGCCCCCAACAGCTAATTCCTTGCAGTGTGATGAGAAAAAGCCTGCGTGCACTCCTTGCTCGCGCCACTCTATCGACTGCGACTTTACACACCCGCCTGCCGTTTCGTCCGTCCCAAGGGCTACGACACGGCAATATCGTTTCCGTCGTTCGAAGTACCAGGCTGAGACACAGACCGAGTCGTCTACGACATCCCGCTCTGACTCAGAGGCCAGATATTCGGCGTCGGTGTCGACCGGAACCCAATGCGACCTGGCGGTTAGCCAGCCGCCCGGCGGGGTTTCGTTCGCGGATCTCAAGCTGTACCACCATTTCATGACCACGGCGTGCAAGACTCTCGCCGACGAGAAAGCCGACACGAATCGTGTCTGGTCCGACCACGTGGCGCGATGGGGCATTTCCTTCCCTTCCATTCTGCATCTGATCCTCTCGCTGTCGGCGCTGCATCTGGCGTCTGAGAACCCTGACTCGAGGGCGGAATATATTGCCCAAGCGGACGATCACTTTACCTTTGGGGTGCGCTCTGTGACGGGGGTCCTGGCGCTGTTGGACTCGGAGAACTGCCAGCTGATCTATATGTCGGCGGCGTTGATCTGCCTGGCGTACTTTGGTCGGGGCCCGCGGACTGGCGAGTTTCTGGTGTTCAGCCACACTGGTCAGTCCGAGTGGCTGGTGTTGCTGCGCGGAGTGCGGTCAATCCTGATCACCCACCATCAACGCATCTTCACTGGGGTGCTGACACCCGTGCCGGATGACAGTATCAAAAGTGTCAGTCCAGCAATGCAGACAGAGCTAGACCAGCATCTATCGCAAATCCTGGACGTACGGTCGTGGATCAAGCTGCAGGTGGGTGAAACTGCCGTGTGGGCGATCTACGATGCAGCCATCGAGGACCTGATGACGATCTTCAAGGAGACGTACGAGTTCCGCAGCGCGGGCAAGGACGGAATCAATCTGATGCATCTGGCAATCGGGTGGGTGTATCGAGTCAAGGATAAGATGATTGCGCTGCTGGAGGCGCGAGATCCGTACGCCCTGGTGGTGTATGCGCATTGGAGTATCATTCTCCAGTACATGCAGTCGTCGTGGCTGATGAGAGGGTGGGACGAGCATGTCGTTCTCGGAGTCAAGGCGTCTTTGCCGCCCGAATTGCACGGGTGGATCGAGTATCCATTGCGAGTGATTACTGGTCGGAGTTCGCGTTCGTGATTTGCCTATTGATAATCTTGTCTTTTGATTCTCAATCAACCTCGAGACAGCATTGTACACAGTGTGCACTTGGCCTCAAGTTTAGAGTCATGCTTGTTTTGTCGAACCATGCTAAACGATCCCGCCCTTCCCTTGCGTAATCTTGTCAATCACTGCCGGCTATCAGACCCAATGAGGTGGTGTCTCCTGCGCCGCGATCCTTTGTAGTTAGTAAAATAGTAATCATGATTCTGTCGAAGTGCCGTGGAAGCTGACAAATTGTCATGTCAGAATGCGGACTCTGGACATTGATGATAGTTGGGGTTAGCCTGGGGATCTCGTGTAACGGATATCCGACTGGCCATATCCGTGATCCGCCGGATCATGCTTCGATTTGACCCGGACATATCCAAATTCTTATTGGACTTACAGGATATTGTTGTTGACAGTTTATTTATTGGATTATTCTCTACACTGTTCTTTGTCGGTGGTCGGAAACAATAACTAGCGGCGGGCGCCTCAGCAGGGATGCTTAGTTTCCTTCGGATCGCTCGGGAAGTCAAACCACACGTTCACACACACACTCACACACACACTCACTCACTCACTCAGGGGCAGCAGGCCAACATCGGACAATCCCTCCTTGATCCGCAGGCTTTTTCTGCGGTCAGAACCTTAAAGCAGCCCTTTGCAGGATGGCATGTGGAGAGATCGGGGACTCTGGAAGGTTCCACCTCCCCAGTCGTCATCCTTGACCAAGAATGGTTCAATTCCGCGCTTTGATAAGCGATGAATAAGGTGGGGCCCTGCTCAAGAATTGTGCATAATCCGGCTGGAATCGTGGGTACAGGAGGGACGGAATATCGGACATCCACATCTGCGCCAGAAGAGGTGGTGGTGGCGGTCGGTCTGGCGCAGGCCTATATAGTTGTGGAACTGTCGTCGTTGTTCCTGTCTTCTTTTTCTTCAACGCAACACAATACTTCCTTGAGATACCTTCTTTTGTTTCGATTCTCTTTGCTTCTCGCTTCTCGCACATTCACGCATCCACAATGGCCGCTCAATTCAAGAACCCTGCCACCACCGCTCTCCTGGAGCTGGCCAAGACCCGCCGCTCCCACTACGCTCTCAAGGCTGAGAGCCCCATCGCCGACGAGGCCATTGAGCACCTCGTCCAGCAAGCTGTCCTGCATACCCCCAGCTCCTTCAACACCCAGACCGGCCGTGTGGTCCTGTTGTTGAAGGAGGAGCACCAGAAGCTGTGGGACATTGCCATCGCCGCCCTGGAGGGTCTGGTCACTGCCGGCAGGGTCCCCAAGGAAACCTTCGAGAACCAGACCAAGCCCAAGCTCAACGCCTTCCGCAACGGCTATGGCACTGTACGTACCCCCGCCAAGTCCTCATTCAGTTGGAAATTCTAATGATCGAAAAAGGTCCTCTTCTTCGTTGACTACGACGCCCTGGCCCCCATCAAGGAGAAGTTCGCCATCTACGCCGACAACTTCAACCCCTGGGCTCTCGAGTCCAACGCCATGGCCCAGTACCTTGGTAGGTTTCCCTTGTCTCTCACTGATGAAGGTGCTTCACTAATCTTTGTCTAGTCTGGACTGCTCTCGAGTCCGAGGGCTTCGGCGCCAACCTTCAGCACTACAGCCCCCTGATCGACGACCAGATTGCCAAGCAGTGGAACCTGCCCGCTTCCTGGAAGCTCGATGCCCAGCTGGTCTTCGGTGTTCCCACCGCCCAACCCGGTGAGAAGACTTTTATGCCTCTGGAGGAGCGCTTCAAGGTCTTTGGCAAGTAGGCGGCTTTCGGTGGTTAGCTTTTAGCTATTTCAGCGATGCATTTTTGTTATAGAGCTTGATACCTAGAATTCATTTAGAATACTTATATATTCTTGTTATGTGTAGATCGTGTTTAGCATCTACTGGGCAGAGCGACTGGCTATGGCTCGTAGACATGTGTAGCAGAGAGAGAATCTAGGTATACAGGAATCAGAAACCGATCTACGAGTATCCGATAATTGAATCGATATAGACATCCGTCTCCAAACTGATTAGATTCACATCTGCTAAATTTGTGCAGCCCACTTCTTCGCGACGGCCCACTGCATCCTTCGAAGCTTGTCAGAATTTACATTGCCATTGGGCATGTACCTGACTGGCCTGTCAGTGACAACTATATTTAGCACGAGGTAGATCGATCTCCAGCCTGGAAGCTGCTCGTATTCGCTCGAGAATAGCCAAAAACAGTAATCACATAAAACAACCTAACATCCTGGATCAATTTTGAACTCAGGGACAAAGAGTCCAGATATATCAAATAGTATAGTTTGTTGGATATTATATAATCCTCAGCCATACTCTCTTTTGAAAATATACACTGTTAGACTTCGACGACAAACTACAGATTCGAGACTTATGCCCATGCGAGAAGTCGCGTCCCAACTCGCCAAACCCCTCCTGACGACAAGAAACAATATACCTGAGATAAGACTCCATATCGAGCCTTCTTATCGATCACTTCGGTTATCGGCATGCCTTTGGAATCTTCCGATCGCGCCACAACTCCCACTGCCGTCCATCTCACCCTCCACATTCCTTCTCCACATGGCTCCACATCCACACCCACCATCCTCCCACATGCACAATTTGTGGATTATACAATCTGTGCTTAACTATGCCTCGCGTCATTTGATCAATTCTTGGTAAATTAGGGATTGAATTGACTATATGATGCCTGCATTCAACAAGCGAGCAACTACCGCGGTGAGTGAACTATGACTGTTTCTATCTAGATATTGTATCGTCCATGGTCTACACGGTCCGCCGTATCGGCATCCTTGATCACCCCGTGGACTCCTCACGTTCTTCCCTTTTCCATGTATTTAGTCCTTAACTTTATGAATCAATGGACCATCTTCATCCGTGACTGCCATACCATAGGACGGGAAACCAATCGACCTCAATAGCGATGGAACATCGACCCGAGGGCAGGGTATCCTCGCCGTCTACTGCATGTGAGCGAGCGCGCCGATGCCACCACTGGATGCGTGAGCATACCTGGTCGTCACTTTCGCCGTCGCAGCCCCAGAGCTGCATGTATAAGTACGCGATATTGTCTGATTAGCGTGCGAACATATTGTGGCTCACTGGATGGTTCTCGCGAGTGTAAAGAGAGATTTCAGCCTTGTGCGGGGTCCGTGACAGGCAATTCACCCTAGTGGTTTGCTGATCCTTGTCTGTCAGCAGTGCTGAAAAGTACTTGAAGAGTACTCGACCCCTCATTGCTAATAAAAACCCCGCCCACGAATTCCTATCACAATGACTGCCAACACTGCCAATACAACCATACAGGGCACGAATCATGGCATGCAAATCGGACAAAACTTGGGAAACATCGAGGCTCACTTCCAGTCGGCTGAAGATCACTGCATCCGAGATCTCCTCACTACTGACCCACAAGATGACAGAAAACGGATTATTCAAGAGAAAGGGGGTCTACTGCAAGACTCGTTTCGCTGGGTCCTTGAATGCGAAGAATTTCAACAATGGCAAACGAACGCCGACAGTCACCTCCTCTGGATCAAGGGAGATCCTGGAAAAGGAAAAACTATGCTGATCTGCGGGATCCTCGATAGACTACCAGACCGCGAGGGAGTCAACGTTGCATTCTTTTTTTGTCAAGCAGCCGATCCACGCCTGAATACTGCCACTGCAGTTTTGCGGGGACTGGTATTTATGCTGGTCAATCGTCAGCCTTCGCTGCGGCCTCATCTTCAGCGCCGGTATGAGCAAGCCGGCAAGCAGCTTTTCGAGGGTACCAACGCCTGGACAGCTTTATCTGGCATTTTCTCCGCTATGCTCAGTGACCCAAGCCTCCATGAGACTTTCATCGCTATCGACGCCCTCGATGAATGTACCGTTGACCTGCCCCTTCTTCTCGGTTTGATTGTTGATCAGCAGTGCTCTCCCAGACGGGAGGTGAAATGGCTCTTGTCGAGTCGCAATTGGAAGATAATCGAAGAATTTCTCGACCCTGTGGTTGAGAATAGTAAGCTCTCTCTTGAAACACATGAGCGAGCAATTGCAAGCGCTGTGGCCGTCTATATACGGCATGAAGTCGGGAAGCTTTCGAAACAAAAGCGTTATTCCGAGAACCTTCACAACGAGGTCTTTTATCATCTGACATCAGAGCAGCCAAGTACTTTTCTCTGGGTTTCCTTAGTCTGCAGGGCTCTCGCTAAGTCATCAGTTCTGAACACGCGGAAACTACTTCTTACTTTTCCGTCTGGTCTTACGCCACTCTACCAGCGAATGCTTAAGGACGTTCTCGGCTGTGAAGACGCAACGCTGTGCAAATCCATCCTCGGGGTTGCGTTGACAGTATTCCGCCCAATTAACGTGGACGAGCTGGAAGGGGTACTGGAATTACCCGAGTTCCTTATCCAGAATCCACAGTATCTGTTGGATGCAATCAGCCTCTGCGGCTCATTCCTGATCCTTCATGAGCAGACCATCACGTTCGTCCATCAGTCAGCAAAAGAGTTTCTAATCGAGACGTCTAAAGACATTATCCTAGCCGATGGTATCCCCAACCAGCACTATGCGATCTTCACACATTCCCTCAAGACGATGTCTCTAGTTCTGCGGCGGGATATATATCATGTTCATGATCCTGACACGCACATCAACAGTATTACCCGTCCGGATAGTGACCCATTGGCGTCAATACGATACGTCTGCCTTTACTGGGTCAGTCATCTCGAACTGGGGATTCAAGACCATCCGCGAGAATTTGGCAGCCTCGTGGAGGTGTTTCTGCATAAATACTATCTTCAGTGGATCGAGGCCGTAAGCCTCCTGAGAAGAATCTCAGAGGGTATCAGGGCCATGGTCAAGCTTGAGATGGTAGTTCAGGTCTGTGTAAAATTGGTACCAGGGTGAAAGTGGTTAGGTACTGGTATGCTAATTCCAAAGTTAGGCACCCTGCGATTTGGGGCATTTAAGAGAGCAGATTTATGACGCCGTTCGTTTTATACAAACCCACCGAGCTGCTATCGAGCGATTTCCCCTTCAAATATACTTCTCAGCTCTTCTTTTCAGCCCGAGAAAAAGCATAACAAAACGCTTTTATCAGAATGAAATGCCAAGCTGGGTTCTTGATGAGCCTGTGCTAGAGGATAATTGGAGCCTGTGTACTCACAGACTTGAAGGTCATTCAGATACTGTGATCCGTGTCGCATGGTCACCAAAAGGCGATAGGCTCGCTTCAGGATCCAATGACGGAACTGTTAGAATCTGGGATGCAGACACCGGCGGTTCAATTATGGTTCTCAATGGACATGTCGGTAATGTCACAAGTCTTGAATGGTCTCCGATACACGAGCAGAGACTTCTGTCATGTGGATTAGAGCGCAACAAGACAGGGCCTTGGAGGCGTTGGCTGAGGTTGTGGGACTTGACCAGCGGAAAGTGCATACATCGTATCGACGGCGACATGTGTATTTGGTCAAAGGATGGGTTCAAAGTCGCGATCGTGGTGGAGGAGAAGTTGATCCGACTTTGGGATGTGGCGGCTGGGACTATACTGACTCTCGGAGGACATGATGCCAAGATCAAGGCTCTTGCTAGCTCATATTTTGATCAGCTTGCATCTCAGGCATTTTTCGGGCATGTGATCAAGATATGGGACCTGAGGACCGGCACGTTGACAGCAACTCTTGAGCATTTGTGGGTCGACGAGTTTGTTTGGTCGCCAGATGGCACACAACTTGCCTCCGTCTCAAATAGGGGGCCAAGCACAGTCAAACTATGGAACCCGAAAACAAGCCAGTGCATCAAGGAGTTCGGAGCAGAAGTTTTGAGTGGACCGCCTGTACGGGGACCGATTGCCTGGTCACAACATACCAATCGACTGGTCGTCGCATCCTCCGACATGATGCGCATTTTCGACCCAATCGATGGACAATGCGTTTTGTCGATGCCAACTGAGACAACTGGAAGATATTATGGACCTTGGTGTTCTGCCGACGGAACTCGAGTAGCGGCATTGATCACAAGCGGAAAAGAAATCCGTATCTGGGACCTGGCTACAGGGGAAGTTGTGTCAATTTTTGGACATACCGGCGCGGCAAATGCTCTTTCCTGGTTTCCCGACGGAAGACATATTGCACTGGCAACAGACAATAAGGTGATTGAATTCTGGCGCACGTCTGGCTTTGAGCGAAAGGCGGCTGATCTGGACGCATCATGGCCTGGCATAGATTACCTCGCTTGGTCGCATGATGGAATGTGGCTCTTGACCCAACAATCGGGAAATGTCAAAGTCTGGAACTCGCTCACCAAGCATCGTACGACTGTGGCACCAGAGAAACGGGTGTATGGCGTCTCCTGGTCACCCACTCGCCCGCACCTAGGAGCGATTCTGAACGAGGACAGGGTAATCATTTGGGATCCAGCCACAGCGGAAATCTTGGAAGAGCCTGAATCGCTTCCAGGTCTAGCGCGGTTGATCTCGTGGTCACGCGATGGAAATCGTTTAGCCATTCTCTTCAGAGACAATTCTTCCATTGCAGTTTGGGAACCCGGCTCGCCCCTTACCTTGCTAGATGGACACAACAATTTGCCGGGATCCGTGGCCTGGTCGTCTCAGTGCCATCGTCTGGTTTCTTTTTCTAACGAGGAGGGTAGTTCTATGATCAGAATATGGAGCAAGACTGGCGGCAGCTTGAGATGTACTGCTACCATAGAAGGGCCTTTTGGTGATTGGGAGTCGATCTCTTGGTCCAGGGCTGAAAACACCATTTTATTGTGGTCGTCAGACTGTTATGCAGCCATAATGTGGAGCTCGGTTTTCGGAAACGGTACCATTGCAGGCAACTTCGAACTTCACAATATGCCTATCATCAAGTCAGAACTGAGGATGTATTTGGACCCCGAGACCTTCATGCACTATCTCGAAAACAGCTCCTCTCCCGATCTTGCTCGCATCAACCCGGATCATCTCCCTCCCCTCTACAAACGACACGCGTACAGCATAAGCGAAGATAAATCATGGATCAACTATCAAAACAAAGGTCTCCTCTTTTTGCCAGCCGATTATAGACCGAATGACACCCCGCTTTGTATAAAGGAGACAGCTTCATCCATCAATTTGGCATTTGGCTGCCGATCAGGTCGTGTATTATTCTTTCGTTTATCGAAGGGAAATCCTATGCTATGAATATTGCATAAGAATAATATGTGACTGATAGGTTTGTGGCTTGGCATGGAAGAAACTTCTGCGCCTTCCCTCAATCACTTTCTCGCCGAGGAACATTGAGCGTCAATGGGAGTTAGAGCCATCAAAGAAAGTGTATAGCGGCTCATGGGCTCAATTTAGAACACATCTTGACTCATTGGGCTCTGCGGAACACCTGGAGGAAATGCCTAGTACTATAGGATTGAAGATGCGACTTTGTGATCTCGTGATTAGTGATTTGTATGCTATTGATAGGCACGTTCATTGGAATCGCCGTCCTCGTGGGACAGCCGTGAAGCTGAAAAGCCACTACCTCACGCACAATGTCTTTACCAACAGACCTCTTATCGCAGCTCCACTCCATACCTCAAGGCCCCCACCCTCGTAACCGTCATCCCATCACCATCCGGCAACACCTGGACCCTCGTTCCGACACGATCACCCCCATCACCCGGCAGCACAATCTCATACAAGGCCGTCGCATCCAGCAACGAATACGCCTTCCCCCCAGCAACCGCAGCACACTCCCGAAAGCCAACAGCAGGCTCAAACCCGACAAACGGCACCGCATCCGCCTCATCCAGAGCGGACGCAAACCCCTCAACCACCCACTCCGCCGTGCGCCCAGCCAACGTAGCCGTCGACTTGGGCGCCGTCAGCGTCTGCGTAACCGAGGCCCCAGAGCTACGATTCTCAACCACACACACCCCAACCCTCCCGCCGGGGTCCGCCGTCACCGACACCCCAAGCTCGTCCCCGGGATTCACCACGAACTCGTCATAGTACCGCGCGAAATCAGGGTACCATTCATACCACGGGTCCGTGTACGCCTGCCCGTCGATTACGTAGAGGTCTACGCCGGTTTGGAGGATCGCGTTGGTGGTGGTGGTGGTGGTGCTGGTGGTGCTGGTGTGGCTCTCGCCGCCGTCGAGTCCGATCCAGGCTGAGGCGGTCTGATAGTCTGTGCTGTTTGCTGGGAGGGGCGCTGGTGTGGGGACGGTGATTGTTGCGCTGATGGAGGTGAAGCGCGTGGTGTTCGTGTTGGTGCTGGTGTTGGTGTTGGTGTCGGTGCTCGGGTCCAGTGCGATTACGGCTCCGGCCCAGTTTGTGCTGTAGAGGGTTTCTTCGAGGAGGGCGGCGTGAATGCGAGTGTTGAGGTTGCTGGTGGTGCTCACTGCCTTGTTGCAGACTTGGAGAGGCCGTGTGCGCCGGTGGGCGCGGTGATGCTCCCGTATTGCGGTCACGTTGGGGTGCGCGCGGAGCGGTTCGGATTGTGCTGCGGTGGCGTATAGCGCTCCGAGTATGAGAATGCTAAGGGGCAGCATTGCGATAGTGGCACTAGGGTGCAGGGGCTTTTGTAGGTGGGAAGTGTGAAGTATTTGACGGAGAGACTGGGGATGGACGGGCTTTATATCTTGGGCGAAAGCTCGTTCGCTTGCATCGTGCCCTAGAGGTGTTGTGTAGTGCTGCGTCTAGCGACCTTGTCAGACGAGCATGACCGGCTCTACATGCTTGATGGGCTCGTTACACCCTCGCATTGGCGAGTTGATTGTGGATCTTTTTAGACTACAGCAGTGCAAGTGGGCGGTACTATACAAGTGTGCAAACGTAAGGAAAACCGAAAAGTACACAGAGCTCAAGCAACTACGAGGCTAATTCCGACGACGTCTCATTCCCCACGTATGCCCGTAGCGGACCATTGGTGGTTTTACAGCCATGCACGTAGTTGACGGTGAGTTGACACCCGCCAGGGAAGAAGGCGTGGCCACAGATCTTGCAGTCACCGCCAGACTCCTGGAAGATATGATCATAGGCACTATCGCACGTCAGTCAGAGACCCATAAACTTTACAAAGACACACGCATCCGTCGCAGGCACGCTGGATTCCACTTACGCTGCCATCTCCGGCCCGGCCATCTCGCAGTCATCCCCTTCCAGGAAGACGCCACATCCGAACCCTGCATTCTTGCCGTCGGTGTAGCATGTCCCCGAGTCTGAGTCTGTGTCTTTCGTCCTGTTGTACGCGTTAGCTTTGCCATTCCGTGCTGCTGCGACAGTGGCACGTACCCGTAAGTGTTCGAGCCAAGGAAACTCTTGGCCATGTCGCAGAAGCTGCGCAGATGGGCAAAGGTGCCACACCGTGGGGATCCCTTGCAATTATAGTCGGTTTCAGTGGGCGCAGAGGCGGTCGACGTTGTCTTCGTCGACTGCGTCGTGGTGGTGGTAGTAGGTCTAGTGGTGGTGGTGGTGATCGTGGCGAACGCAATCGAATAGAAGCTGTCCATCTCGTCCCACGCAGCGGTCATGGCCGCCTCGCCGTCCGTCGTGTAGTAGTCGATAAGCGTGATGGTCCCCTCCATCAGTCCGTCTTTGTCCACCGTGCTAGTCACGGTGGTCGGCTTGGCCGAGCAGGCGGTGATGGTCTCGCATCGGCTGGTCACGGTCGTTGTGGAATACGTCGACGCCGGCGTCACCAGCGTGCTGGAGATGTACTCGGTGCAGCGGTCTGCCGTCTCCGACTCGCAGTCCGAGTCCTCGGACTGGCACCCCTTACCCTGGCAGATCCCGTTCTGACACCCCGGTCCGGAGCAGCTCACCACGCGACATGCATGTCCGCTGCAGGTATGGTGTGCTGCCGAGCAGTCCTGCCCCATGCACCCCCAGGATAGGCATGACAGCCCGAAGCACCGGCCCTTGCTCCCCCCGCCGCCGCCGCCGTCGCTGTCATCGTCGTCGTCATTGTCATCATCATCGTCACTCCCGCTGTCATCGTCACTCTTGTGGTTCTCATTGCAGTCAGAGCCGATACAGCCGTGGTCCTGACACGACTTCCCGGTGCAATGTCCATCAGTACAGTCCGATCCGACGCACGCAGTGGGGATGCAGTCCTCGCCGACACAGACCCGACTCTGGCAGTCCTTACCCGTGCAGCCTCGCTGGATGCAAAGACCACTGCCCTTGCACTGCCCGTTCACGCAGCCCGGACCCGAGCACTTGCTGACCGAGGGCGCATCGGGGTCGAGCGGATCGATGAAGCTGGCGGAGCTCTCCGGTCCACAGTCCGTGAGACACGGCCCGCTGCAGAAGCTGTAGCATTTGTGGCCGCAGTTGGCCGTGCACGTCGGTCCGGCGGGGTCGCCTTGGGTGAAGGTGATGGAGGGATAGGTGGTACCGGTGGTCCACCAGGGCCAGGGAGGGATAGTCACCGTGCGAGTTCCCAGCGGCGAATGTGTCACTCCGGTCTCTTTGAGTGGGTTCGGGTCGTCGGTTACGATCACTGGGGGAAGTTCAACACTCGGGATCAGCATCCCAACGGTCGAGGTCACTTTGCTGTCTGTGATGTTCCAGTTGTGGTAGAAGATCGTCGAGGTCGTGATGGGTGGAATGGGGATCGTCGTTGGGACGATCAACCGTGTTGGCCCGGTAGAGACGGTGGTGCTGCTGCCGGAGGTGACTGTTCGAGTGGTGTTCCACACCAGCTCCAGGGAGGTTGGATAGCCTCCTGGAGAGATGACTGTGGGACTGGGCAGGATATGCTTGGGATAGATGATGCTGACCGGAGCCACGCCGGTCACCGTGGGCGAAGCGCCCAGCACTGGCGAGCCCACATACAAAAGCCCAGTTCCGTCGCTGCCCCCGTCACTGCTGGCTCCTTCCATGCTGGTATCATCACTGGTCATCGCGTTGGGATTCTGGAGAGAGCCAGGACCACCCAGGTCGAGTGCCCAGCTGAACAGTCCCCCGAGACACTTGCCGTTGGCAAAATCCGCCTTCTGCTTCAGCGTGCGTCCGTTATCAAAAGACGCCCACTGGTTTCCACTCCACTTGATCCAGTTGACCCCGGCCGTCGCATCGTAATCGACATTGACATCGTAACTGTCGATGATCCAGCTGATCTCGTAGTCGGAGAGGAAGCCGCTGGTCTCAGTGCACTCTCCGGCCACTGCGCCCCCGGTGCTGTTGTTCGCGGTATAGAAGGCACATCCCGGCGTGTTGCACGAGGGATCAGCCAGGGTGAATGACCGACCATAGAAGCCCAGGCCTAGAAGCACCTTGCTAGGGTCGATATTATTGCGCCATAAGAGGTCAAGCCCCGCAGAGATCTCTGGAGTAGCGCGCACGGTTAGTTGAAGGCCACGTATGAGGGTCAGAGAGGGCCGTCGTTACATACCGGTCAGGTTGGTGTGGGGGTTGACGACTGAACTCGTCCACTTGCTCGTTCCATCCCATGTGCCGTGGATGTCGTACGCCATGAAATTGAAGAAGTCAACGTATTTGGCCATCCCAGCGAGGTCGAAGCCCTTGAGGTACCCTACATGATTGAGTCAGTTCGTGCTACTCAATCCTCGCAGCTAGAGGTTGCTCGTCGGATAGACTCACAATAAGAGGACGGCAGGGTGCAGGTAACGCCATAATCGCTGCCCACGGCGGTCTTCAGCTCGGAGAGGAATGTGACCAGGTTGCCCGTGTCCCTGGCCGCACCGCCCCGATCTTCGGCTGCTGGGTATTCCCAGTCGATGTCAATCCCGTCGAAGCCATACTCACTCATCATGGCGATCGCGGAATCGATAAAGGCCTTGCGACCTCCGGGGAACCGCACCATATCCGAGAAGACCTTGCCGCCCAGATCCCATCCGCCCACCGAGATGTACGTCTTTAACGACGACTTTTTCTGTTTCAGAGCCGTGAATTTGGACCAGTACTCGCGGTCACTGTCATGGGTGGTGGTGATAGTGAAATCAGACGAGTCGATGCCGGCAAATGAGTAGTAGAGGTGCTAATCAATGAAGACGTTAGTTTTCAACCACGCTTTCATGCGAATTATCAGAGCAGACACGTACAGTCCATGGTTTGACATTGATATTCTCGGGCAGGACCACATCACACGAGCGTGTGGGATTCCATCCTTCGTAGTAACCCACATAGACCGCCTCACTGGATGTTCCGGAACAGCTTCTGCAGGTGTAGGCAATCGATCAGCATCGGCGTCCACCAGAGTGAGGTCGGGCACAGAGTGAGGAAGTCTACTTACGGCTCGTTCACTTTGTCGCAGCCACTCTGACAGCCGGTTCCGCAGAAGTCCTCGGTGGTCCCACAGAATCCGAACTGTGAACAGCATACATTCAACGGACAGGTTGCCCTGGGGGTGGCGGCATATTCTATTCACGCGGGTTAGGGCTCAATGACAACCATGTCTTTCTTTCATGATCCCGTCGAACATACCTCCACACTCTGCGACCGCGTCGCAATTGGACTGACAAACATCGTCGCCACAGAACTTTGGACCAAAGCCGCAGTAGCCCTCCTTGGAGCAACAGCCTGTGTCACAGGGATCCGTTGCAGAACAGCTTCCCACCGCCGCTCGCACTGAGTCGGCTGTCCAGAGGACGCTGAACAACAGCCCGATGGCCCTGGTTGTTGTCGTCCACTTCATTTCCTCTTGTTGCCCGAGGCTGACGCTGAAGGTGGGTATCAGAGTGATATATTCTGTGGTGACACCAAGGGGGATTTATACATCCAGCAAGCATCACTACTCTCCGTAAATCGCGGACCAGTTGCATATTGCCACTATCCACATGTAGTATAGAGGAAGGGGGAGGCAAATTGCGCTGCCGATTCATTACCCGGCCATACTCAGGGCCCCAACCCTGTATTACAAGTGCCGTACAGCGGAAGCGCGCGGAGACCTTGGCGTGAGCACTAAACACTCTTAGTGCTGATGATCCGAAAAGACCCCGGAGGCATACTTACACATATCGCTGCTGGCATATTGGCAGGCTCATTGGCAGGCTCGGGCCGGCGGAGTGGAGCGCCTCAATCAGGGCATCGTGAGATTGGCTCCAGACCCTTAACCTATGCAGGGGCTTGTTTCTCATCACTTAGCGTCTACACCCATGAGACCGCCAACGCGCTACCAAGACACCCAAGATCTCACTTGCAGCCGAGAGGGTTTTTGCCGACACCAGTATGCGCTTATGGTGGGACTGTCAGAGGCAGGCAGTGTCTGATCAGCTGTCACAGCCCCCAAAGTGTCTGATATTTCAGGGCTGCAGCTAAGCCCGGTCAGTAAGATTATTCTCCGCATGCATGAGAGGAAATGCCTCATCTCCGAGTTGGCTGACGGATTGATCTTGTGATAGCGGAAGAGAAAGTGCACCAACGCTGCCTTGAAAAGGATGAACTCGGGTACAGTCAGACAGGATGTAACGCAGGGAGGAGTCGCTGTGCCGAGGAAATTGCTCTCACGTACTGGAAAGGCTGGGATCAGGGTCGCTTCTGTGGTGGGCTTTGTACCAGTACTGAATGCAGCAAAGTCACTGATATCTCGTCCAGTTGTTAGCTCAGATGTGATCAGCTCAAAAAGTCTCTATCTTCTCCAGTAGGCTCTTTCTTCTTTCTCCTGCCCTATATCCATTCATTCCCTCATACATACATACATACATCCATTCATTCGTTTCTCAATCTGTCCATTCGTTCCTTCCTTCTTCCACTCACCTAGTCATTCATTGATCAGACCCTCTGGGCATCCATTCGTTTATTCTTACCATGAGACTGTATACCTGCTTTTATTTCCTGTTGCAATGGATGACCAACGTAAACATTGTCTTCCTAGGGCTAGTCATTCCCTCTGCACTGGCTTTTCCTTTAGATCTCTCCTTCAATGTCACGGAGCTCCTTCCCCTGGAGCATGTTTCGCAGCCCCTACCTGCACGCCATCTCGGGAAGCGAGCGTCAAGTTACTCTAGTATCAAATTTGGCAAAACCTGCTCAAGCGCGCAGCAACAGTACATCAAGACCGAGCTAGATGAGATCAAGACCATGGTAAGGATTCAGCCCGGCTCTCCTGGCGGGACTGAGTGCCTGCCCCTGACACAAAAGCTGATGTTGGCGCAGTTGACCCGGACCGAAGAGCAGATCCGCAGGATCCGAAGTGTCATCATGGACAAAACACAGCCGGCTGATTGGGGAACACGCTATGCCGATAATACGCGTCTTCTGAACACCTGGAATAGCTATATTCATCGAATCATGTACACCAGCCGGGCGCGAGGAGCACCAAATGCTGAAACTCCCAAGACATTTCAGGCTACCACGGCCAATATGCAGTATTTGCATGGTATGTAGACATTCACTGGCAAAGAAACGACCCAGAGAAAGCTGGTTGCTGATAAGGAGCTGTGTCTGGTATAGATGTTTACCGCCGCATTCGCACTGCTTTGCAACAGGACACAGTATCCATGTGGATTCATTGCAATGATAATTTCTTGAAGCTCAACACGGCTCGCAGTGTGAATGGCATACGTTAGTTGGCCTTCTCCTTCATTGCTTCCCTTTGTTTCTATCACTAATCGATTATACCACGAGAAAGGGGTCTACGATGATACGCGACCACAAGGCGAGGCCGGCCAGCCATTTACCCTTGCGGCAGATGGAAAATTATGCCATGAGTCGGACGCGGCCAACGGATGGCGATATCGCAACCAGGTCACACAGAAGGAGGAGATCTGCATTTGCCCTAACACCTTTGCCCGAACGAATACCGCCAACCTCTTGACCACCATCGCCAACGAGCACGCCGCCTTGCAGGGCAAAAGTCTCGGGCAGATGAAATTCCAAGCTGCGGCGGGCACTCTCCTCCATGAGCTGACTCACCTGGAGGGCATTCTCGGCGATGATGCGACTGGTAGGGCTTCATTTCCCCTTTATGTATTGTTAGGTATCCTTGCCGATAAAACCACACTGACGGTGTCATTGACCTGCAGGAGACTATGGATACACCGAAGTCAACATCCTGAAGCTCGCAGGAACCAGCGCTGCCAAAAGCATGCACAATGCGGGTATGTTGCCTCCCCGACTTACACATCTGGTGTTGCTGACAACTGACACTCTCCCCAAGACACGTTGGCCTATTTCGCAGTGGCCTTGTATTACTCCGAGTGCGACTGGTCCCGGTTTGTTTGTGGTGGTCGCAGTGTCCCCCAGGACTTTCGAAACGACAACGGCGGTTATGATCGGTTTGATTACTAGAATTAGCACTAGTTGGTATTAGTTGTATAGCCACCCTAGTTGTACTGGTTGTAATTACTAGTGCGGCAGTGGGTAAAATGAATTACTTCGCTAGTTCTGACGTGAACTTGAAATCACCCACCCCAGTGTTCATATCGTTGATTATTCGGGCCCACCAACTATCTACCTTTCTTTAAACTTTACTGGGAGTAAAGATTCACGTTTGTCCTCCGTGCATAATGACTGCTTTTAGTCGCCTGCCAGATGAGATCCTTCTGCTCGTGGCACAGCAGCTGGATACTCAGCCGGACATCTATCATCTAGCACAAATCAATAAGCGCTGCTACCGGGTGCTGTATACCTATCTCTGCAACTACAACATCCAGCACCACGGGAGTACGGCCTTGCTTTGGGCCGCACAGCAGGGTAATCTCCCATTGGTAGCCAAGTTGCTGGAGGCCGGGGCGAACATTGTCACCTGGTCACGCAAGGAAGAGGTCTGGAAGGACGCTTTCGGGGAGAGATGGATACGCTTCCCCGGCGAGAATCCGCTGTTAGATGCAGCTCAGGGGAGGCATACCGCAGCTGTCCAGCTCATGCTAGACGAGAAACGACCCAACCAAGTCGCGAGCCCGGATCAGTTGCGGACGCTTCTTCACTGGGCCCTCCGAGCCCACGACAGCCAGCTGGTTGATCTAGTGCTCAAGCATCGTCCCCCATTTGACTCGCGCACCTATAGGGACTGGCCGTCTCCTAGGCCAGACAATTGGCCTTCCGCGCTCAACGTGGCCCTTGAGGCAGGATATTACTCTATTGTGCCCCGCCTGGTTGAGCTGGGCGCAAAGCCCGGTCCGTATCGACGTCGGCCGTGTCCGATTGAGCAAGCGATCTGTCGCGATCAGCCACAGCTTGTGGAGCTTTTCCTCGCGCACGGTTGGATGCCGCACCGGGATCACGGCATATGCTATATCGCCGATACGAATAATACTGCTATGCTTCAGATTCTGCTTAATCATAGCCTGAATCTCCGTTTCTATGGTACCACTGCTCTTTTTGTGGCAATTTATGCCGGACACTATGAATTCGTGCAGATGCTTCTTGATCATGGGGTGGACACGAGACTGGGGTGTCTCTTTGAGACTACGGACGGCACCCCTCTGATGAACGGGTATACCCCAATTGGCTTTGCCATCAAGTGGAGGCGTCTGGAGATTCTGCGTCTATTGCTTGACCGAGGGACTCACGCGGACCGGGGCGATCTTGAGATGGCCAGAGACTATGGTTTCGAGGAGGCGGTGGACCTGCTTCAAGCCTTCGAGGGATCAGCCCCGCAGCCTTTCAACACTGTTTTTGAGGAAGTGGAGGGCCTACTGTTCGAAACTCCAATTGAAATAGCGGAAGCAGATACTGTTTTACCCGAGCGTGTTGAACTTCTTGTTTTGGATGTGCCGGGTGGCGTGACTGATGCTTCGGACATATGGTCGGGGATGCCCAGGTATGTGCTGCGACCTCTGGAGGGGGCATCATCCGGCGAAAGATAGCACAGAGTGATAGTCAGTCTAGAATCAACCACTATCTCCCATTACGTGAGGTAATGGAGAAAAATACATACCTGGGCCGAATGATAACAATCGCCTAGCTATCTTGGCGCGGTCAATGAACAATGTCTATTGTTATTCCGCTGCCGAGCAGTCCAGGAAATGATACACTAAATTATATATCAATCTTACCACTATTGTATTGTCGGTGACAAGCTTACGCAGGGGCTGCATTTTAGGGCAAGACCGGATGCGGGGCAGCCACGGCCTAGTCAAGGCTCTTCGCTTCGACATTCGATACTCTAAAAAGTCCGAACAGACGATGTAACCGTGCAATTCAAGATAATCTGCCGGTTGATCCGGATACTGCACGGGTGGTGACTGCATGCCATAAGCATGGGTAAACTCCAGACTTCCGCCGTGGTCCCGCCCATCCATGTCTGACAGGGAGAACTCATCTCGACTATAAATATGGCCATGAGGTGCGCTTACTGAGTGACAACCAGGCAGCTTCAACCCTTCTTCGGTACTCATCCTCATTGAAAATGTTGTCCTCTGGGCTCCTGCCATTCCTCGCGATCCTGGGCCTAACCGATGCGGCTGCCATTGGAAAGCGATTCACAAACGGCGACTTCGCCACTGGCGAATCCGACCCCAATGTGACCAGTGCCTGTACATACTGGGCAAATTCCATCAAGTCCACCGACACGTGTGCGGCCCTGGAGAACTATTACGGGATTACCGTCGCGCAGTTGGCCTCATGGGTAGGTTCTTCCATCTGCAGTGTTCCTCGATCGTTGGCTCTCTCAGCTGACAATTATAGAATCCGTCACTATCCACCACGGCCTGTACGTTAATTGAGGGATGGAGCTACTGCGTCGAGGCACCTCCAGGCGCTGGAACTGCTCTCACCACTACCACCACCAGCACCAGCACCACTACCACCAGCAAGACCAGTACCAGCACCACATCCGCCACGACAACGGCGACAACTAGCTCCCCCGGAAAGCCGTCTCCAACGCAGGCGGGCCTAGCGGCTAACTGTGATGCCTTCTACTATGTGCAAAAGGATGACTCATGTTGGGCAATCTCGAACTCCTATGGCAATTTCACCCTGGATCAGTTCTACGACTGGAACCCGTGAGTGGCATCAGCAGGGACCCGTTGACCATACTAGAAAACACATACTAATGTATGGATCATGTGCATTTAGGGCAGTGAAGACGGACTGCTCCGGCCTGCAACCTGGCTATTATGTCTGTGTGGGCGTGGCTGGCGCCGGCACTCCTGCCACTACGACGACATCCATCGCCGCCACTACCACTACCGCATCGTCGACAACGTCAACAGGCTCTTATCAGCCCCAGCAGACAGGTATCGCGTCTAATTGTGAGACATTCCCCAAGACGCACGTGATGCATTGTCATTTCTCTTGGCCTCTAACCTCCATCCAGGTGCAAGTTACTACTTCGTTGAATCCGGAGACACCTGCGCCAAGATCGCCACGGCCAAGGGGATCAGCCTCAGCGACTTCTACGCCTGGAACCCAGCGGTAGGCTCGGCCTGCAGTACCCTGAAAGCAGGTTATTGGGTGTGTGTCGGTATCAAAAGTATGTACGCCCACCACCTTTGACAAGCAAAGCATTAACCCTCCACCACAGAAACGCCAACCACCACCACAACCACCGCCGGGGCAGCCCCCTCGACAACAGCCTCCGGTCCTTCACCCACCCAATCCGGGCTCGTTTCCGACTGCACCACCTACTACCAAGCCCAATCCGGTGACTCGTGCTGGTCCATCACCCAGAAGTACAGCTACCTGAGTACCGCGCTGTTCGAGCAGTGGAACCCGGCCGTTGGCACCAGCTGCAGCAACCTGCAGGTCGGCTTCTACTACTGCGTGGCCACCAAGAACCAGGCCCCCATGCCGAACACGATCGGGACGTGCAGCAAGTGGCACCTCGTGGCCAGCGGCGACAGCTGTTGGGCCATCGAGCAGGAGTATTCCATCACCGCTGCCCAGTTTGGCAAGTGGAATCCGTCCGTGGGCGCGAGCTGCTCGACCTTGTGGCTGGGGTATTGGGTTTGTGTTGGGGTATAGTTTCCTTACTTCAAGCTAATGAGTTGGCGACTAAAGACTGCGCGATCTCTACCTTCTTCTTCGTTCCTGTCTTGAGGGCTTTACGCCCTTGGTCTGTGTGATAAGTTAGGATGGTGGGGTTGATCGACATTGTTTTAAAGGGGGGTGGTTGACAACGAGTCGGAAGTTGTGTTATGTTCTATTGTACTTAGCTTTCAGTCACCTCGTGATTCATTAATAATGTATTATTTTTTGCCTTGCCCCAGACAAGAACTGAAGTCACCCTGCAGGCCTCGAAAATATCTGGCAATAGATATCAGTTTAGCATCACAGCGATATACTTTTGGTCAATCGCTCAGTATACCCCGTCAAGCACATTATTGGAGCCCGTCATAGCTCATTAAGTATCCAGACAGATACGTCAGACCGAGCTTTGTGGCCGTCAATGTAAGGGTGGCTCGGAAAGGGATCGATTGACTGAGGGGCGGCTGATGGGCGAGGAAATGTATGCATTCATAAAAAATTGACTGACAACCCCTTACTTGCAATTGCCCAGTGCAGTTATGATTTCATGACCATGAACTTAACCGACCGCTTCATCCCCCGGCTGTCTCTATCGCTCTTGGTGCACCGTTTTCTCCTCTGTTTGTGTTTCTCTGGAGATAGAAGCCCTTTACTGGTACTCCGCCGTGCCCTGGTACTTTGCCAAAGACCAATTACTCAGCTCTACACGAACGAGCAATGACAGCGAACGAGAACATCTTCAAAGAGCTGGCAGCAACGGATGGCTTGTTCCTCATGCTCTGTATTGCGGTCACGATAGGTGCGGGCTGGCTAATATTGAGGCCATCGTCGACGCGAGCATTACCGCCGCTCCCTCTGCAACCCCTTCCGTTCATAGGCAACCTCCATCAACTACGCGGTAACAACGGGGTTAAAGAGTCTTTGGCCTGGCATCAAAGATGCGGCCCCCTGCTTACCTTGAAGCCCGGGCGTCGTACAGTCATTCTGATCGGAGACCGAGATATCGCGAACGCCCTCCTCAGCAAGCGAGGCCGCATCTACAGCTCCCGCCCGCATCTGACGATGGCCCTGGACGTGATGTCGAAAGGGGACCACACGGTATTCCTCCCGTATGGGCCCAAATGGAAGGCGCACAGTCGCCTCCACGTGGCATTTATCGGACACCGAGTCGTCAAGCATTATCGTAGAATCCAGGAGCTGGAAAGCCTCAAAATGCTGCAAGAGCTGCTCGCCGGAGTGGACGCCGTGGAGGCCTTCCCACGCTTCCAGACCAGTCTGATCAATACGCTCGCCTTCGGCGCTCCAGTCACGACAATGCGATCGACGCAGATGCGGGAGGTCCAGGAGCTCTCCAAGGCGTTCATCGATGCCAGCGCCACGGGGTCGTGGTGGGTCGACTCCTTCCCTGCTCTCCGGTGCTTGCCCTCGTGGCTGGCGCCCTGGAAGCGGTTCGGCGAGCAGATCCATGCGAAATTCGTCCGAATCACTGGGACCAGCATTGCCGCCGCTCGGAATACCCAGTCGTGGAACTGGGTGAAGTATACGGACCGGCTCAAGGGAATCGGCCCGATCACCGACCACGAATTGTGTTTTGTGTTCGGCAGTCTCTACCAGGCTGGCGTGGACATCGTCACGCTCTACCTGCAGAGTTTCCTGGTCGCCTGGATTACTCACCCGGGGCCTGTCCTCATCGCGCAGAGAGAGCTCGACCGAGTCGTTGGGCCAGCTCGACTCCCGAGCTTCAGTGACGTGGCTAAGCTGACGTATTGCGAGGCCTTTGTCAAAGAGGTGTTGCGGTGGCGTCCACTGGCAAGTTGGGCGATGCCGCATTGTCTAACGGAGGAGGATACATTCATGGGCTACCGCTTCCCCAAGGGCACGATGTTCATCGCCAACCAATACGCCATGGACATGGATCGTGAGACGTGGGAGGATCCGGAGTGCTTTCGCCCGGAACGCTGGCTGAATCATCCGTCGCGTAACCCAGCGTCATTCGGGTTTGGACGTCGCATGTGCCCAGGTAGCCATCTCGTGATGGAATCCCTGTCGATTATCATCCCGCGGATGCTCTGGGCTCTCACCATGAAAGGACATGCTCGTGGAGAGAGAGGGGAAGAGGTTGATTCAAACCTGTGCAATTTCCGGCAAGAGGGCCCGGTTCTCATCCCGCCGTCTTTCGAGCCTGAAATCTGGATTAGAGATGAGCACCGCCAGAGAGTTTTAGACTTGACTATGGAAGCTACGGAGAAAGATGTCGACGTCTTACTCCGGCGAATCGGTAAGGAGTTCAACCCATAGGAGGGATGGTCTCATGTACAATAATCCCAATTTGGTCAATGCACCTATGAATCATGTAGACAGCTAGTGGTATCTTATTTCTCTTTCTTATATTCTGAATTATGCGATGAAAAAGCGGCAATCCCGAAGCATCAGAGAAATAGTGAGATTAGCCAGACCATTTGTGATAAAGCCGGCCGTTGATGGCTTGCAGCTTCTCCGGAAATAAGTTTCGAATACCCAAGTGACTATTCAGATAAATCCAGGTAGTCCCAGCTTGAGGAAGATAGACGGCCAGGTCATTCCAAAGCTCACAGCCCCTTGAACGATGATAACCAAGATCAGCAGAGAGGTCACGGACCGTGAGGCGGAACTCTTATCGGGTAGCTTTGGAGGATTCTGGATTTGAACCATCTTTCTATACCTTTGAATCGCCTCAATAGCCAATGCAGTGGTCAAGCCCTTATTCCCGATGTTCACGCCTGATGACCCGTAGCGATAGATCCAACCCTCGTCCCATGCGCCATCCTCGCATTGCATGGCGAGAAGGCTTTCGTAATCACGTTGGATCCCGGTCGCAATGCCAAGAGCACAACAGGCAAGCAGTCGCATGGCCAGTGCCAGGGCATCGCCCTGCGTTCCAAGTCTCTCTTGCACGCGCTGTTTCAGGAGTTGCTGGATAGTAACCAGGTCTGGTGCCGTTGGGTGAGAAGCGCACAGGCCGCTGAGGAAATACAGGAAGGTCTCAGCAGTTGAGTAGTATCGTGTACCGTTGAGATACGCGCGGTGATACAGAACATTTGTCACCCAGTTGCGGGTTTGCGATACCTGGTGGCCTCTGCCATGACGATAGAAAAGCTTGAGCATGTTCACGCTCGCCACAGGATCCACGCGCGGCCGTGTCTCGTCGAAGTAGACCTTCAGGTTTGGGACAGTTAGTGCGTCGACCTTGGCTTTACTTCGTCGGTGGCCACCGGCGTACCGTACCTGCAGGATTTCTTCTTCATTGACTGTTGCCAGCATCTTATCGAGAATGGTGTGGATAACCAACCCGGGAGGTGGACCCACAACGCTCATGGCAAGCGAAGTCGTATCAAGGTCGTCGGGGAAGGTTTCCGTCGTCAAACGAGCTCCATCTACAATACAGGGTAGCAATATTCAGCTTTCGCACTGTGACAGCTCCACCTACCAATAAAGAAGTTCCATGTCTGCTTGCCAGGTTCCAAGTCCACGAGGTCACTAGGAAGAAAACTCAGTATCCTATGCCCAAGGGCTGGGCTGTACGCACCGTCGACGTGTGGAGCTCAGGATCAACAGCTGCGCGAAGTTCTCCCTGATGGTCACGCCAGTATTGGTGACACTGAGCAGACGGCCTCGATGCGACTCAAGGAAACTCCAGCCACGAGAGACTGGATCACCGAGAAGATTGCACAGGGCCTGTCTGGTTTCGTGTTCGCTCCGGTGAAGGATGGCTCTGATGCCCATCGACTCAGCCGCAACCACGTTGTCGATTTGGTCATCAACAAAAATCAGCCTCTGCGGTACTATGTTGAGCGTCTCGATCACGTGTTGATAAATGGCGATGTCTGGCTTACGCGCGCCGATTTCGGACGAGGTGAAGATGCGGTCAAAGAGATCCCAGTCAGCCTGCTTCTTACGTAGCGCAGCAAATACCGGGGGAGGTGTATTGGAAAGAGCGACCACTTGAAGTCCCGGGGTGGTTTTCTTCATGGCTCGCAGAAACCGACTGAAAGATACCTCTTCTTGCAAGGAATTGGACGCTTGTGCAAATACCTCTGCCAAATCGGACTCGGACACGGCAAAGCGCTTGGCGAGTCGACTATAACACTCTGCCTCCGAGTAGCAACCACGTTCGTAGTCATGCCAGATCTTTGTGGTCAGCATCTGTTTGAAAGACTTTCGGGAGATCTTGCATTTCTCTGGAGCCGTCCAGGTGAAAAGAACCTGGCCCAAGTCGACTATGACAGCTTCGAATGAAGACATTTTCATGTGGAGGCTGTCTTGAAAGAGAATGGTAACCCTTAGACGTAAATTGGCTCAGCTCAGCGCAGCTCTTTAGTCATTTGATATGGGAGACTGCCCAAGGTAACTGTTGTAAGATAAGTTCATCTGTATTGTCAGAGTAAACAAGAAGCAACTACCAGTAGATCTATACCTCCTTTACACTTTTCCTGACGATTGATCTCCTGACCGCAGATCTTCTCGCGTAATGCGAAGCTTGTCATACGTTATCGTGAACCCCATGAACTGTGGGCAGAGGAATGTAAGCTGGCTAGATGCAAGACGTCTGCACAATGCAAGGGCAGTGCAGGGATAAATTATGTCCTAAGCGTCGTTGTCACTGTCAAACTTTCTATCACCTCAGCTTTCTTCCTGATTTGCTGTACAGTACACCAAAAGCCAGCTTTTGAGGGATGAGAATCTTGCCCCCGCCCAACGCGAGAATCTTTAGCCCTGGTTCCGAGCTGCCAATCGTCGGTCCCAGGCTATAGAGCTATAGTGTTCCCGCATGGTAGAGGAAAACGGCGCATGGTCATGTATACGAAGACAAGACCATGCGGTGCAAGGGGTGTCTATGAGGTATGTGACTATCACTGTTGTTGCCCAAGTAGGCTCACCGCTCGCCTCGATCTTGATAAACTCTGTACTCAGCAACCTGTGCACCCCTTGAGCCTGTTCAGAGGCGAAAAGGCCCATCTTTCAGCCTTGCCGCAAACGTTGTCCGACCCATGTTGTACCTTTGGTCGGCTCTCTTACTGCCATATCACTAGGAACCGTTTTGCTGCCATCGTACTCAAATCAACCTGGTCAATTCATCATGATAACTGGGTCCGCCGTACTCTGGCTTGTGGTATGTGCCCGGACAAGCGATTCTGCTGCTTAGTGGGGAATATACGAAGTAACCCTCATTAGGTGGCAATAATTCTCGCACGTGCTATATATCGAACATTCCTCCATCCCCTGAGTCACTATCCAGGGCCGAAACTAGCGGCGATAAGCAATCTTCCCTACGTTACCTGGTGGCTATCAGGAAACTTGCACCTCCGTCTCCGAGAGCTCCATGACAAGTATGGTGAGGTGGTACGCATCCGCCCCGATGCACTGACATATAGCTGCCCTCAGGCCTGGCAAGATATCTACGGTCACCGACGACAAGGAGACCCAGTGTTCATTCGAGACCCGGAATATCACTCCTCAGCATCCCAGGGTGCCGCTGCGCACATGATCAATGCCCAAGAAACGGATCATGCCCGACAAAAGCGTCTTCTTTCCCATGCCTTCTCCGAGAGGTCGCTACGGGAACAGGAATCGCTGATCACGTCGCATATCGATCTCTTCATCCAGCGGCTGGGCGCTTATGCTGATACGGGCACCAAAGCCAATATCAAGGAGTGGCTCAACTTCCTCACGTTTGACATCATTGGCGACCTGGCTTTTGGCGAACCGTTCGGATGTCTGAAGAGCTCGGAATGTCATCCCTGGGTGTCCATGATCTTCAAGAGTATCAAGACCGGAGCATTCCTTCGCACCCTCTCAGTGTATCCAGCTCTTGCTTTTGTCATACGAAAGCTGATGCCAGCGAGCCTGGTGCGGCAACGCGTGCAGCACTATCAGCTTGGAAAGGAGACACTGAACAAGCGGTTGAGACAAAAGACTGACAGACCCGATTTCGTCACATATATCCTAAGGTATAACGACGAGAGGGGAATGCGGCTGCCCGAGATCGAGGCGAACGCTACACTGATTATCCAGGCCGGCAGCGAAACAACGGCAACTGCACTGTCGGCGTCTATCTTCTACCTCCAGAAGCATCCTGCATGGTGGGAGAAGACGGTCCACGAAGTGCGAGAGGAGTTCACTGCCAGCGATGAAATCGGATTTCTTACCACGAGCAAACTGCCCTGCCTCAACGCAGTACTCGAGGAAAGTATCCGCTTGTTCCCGCCTGCACCCTCCATAAATCCTCGACTGGTTCCTGAGGGAGGAGGTGTAATCAATGGGAGCTTTGTGCCTGGCGGGGTAAGTCAAAAACTGACTCTCTCCCCTTGTTTGTCTACTTCTCCACGAATCGGGGATTGACCGATCGGTGTCAGGTTTCTGTTTCCGTGCCACATTATGCCACTTATCGCAGCGCGCGGAATTTTGCTTTCCCGGATTGTTTTCTTCCTGAACGATGGCTTGGAGCCGCTCAGTACAGCGAAGACAGGCGAGAAGCATTCCAGCCTTTCTCATTTGGGCCGAAGGCGTGCATCGGAAGGAAGTGAGTCCCAGTTCTTTGAACCTGACCGAGGTTCCCTGCCTGTTCGCGCGTACTCTGCTAATGATGTGCGTAATAGTCTTGCGTACGCGGAGATGCGCACCGTTCTAGCCAAGCTGTTATGGCACTTTGATCTAACTATGGACGAGAAATGTAGTCGTTGGGATGAATCGAGGACTTATGTGGTGTGGGATAAACCGGATCTCTGGCTGCGCCTCAGGAGGGCTAACAAAGATGGAAAAAGCCCGTCATCGTGATCTAAAGCAAACCCAATTCATGCGAATGACGCTGTAAGGAAACCGATTTTAGACCGTCGATTGCCTACTGTACTTCTCGATGTAGCCGGGCGACATCGTGCAGGCCACGCCCACCGCTAATAAGGCTCTTATGAGGGAATGATCCACAGCTCGTCCTGGATACAATTCCGATCCTTCCGAGTTTATTGTGTTCCTCGCCATGATTTTGCGCATAGCAGGTCTCACCGCATGTATGAAGCTGACTGTCACTGACTCCTTGCCGCTCACTATCACTCGCCTGAGCCGCCCTTCTGGTATGCAGAAGTAAGGAGATGATGCGCATATCAAGTGAGACCCTGAATCTATGTACATATCATACAAGAAATAGTTCTAACCGGGTGGAGAAGCCCTGAGAACGCAAGCAGTAGTGGGTCAGTGGCACGTTATCTGCCCCAGCCCTCGAGCTCAAGTCTACAACTTTCTCTGCGGTAAAACATGAAGATCGTTTGGTGAATACAATTATTGTACACAGTGACTATGAAGACCAGCGGGCCTGGATCGTAGAATCTGACTGCATATTCTCTTTCTTTTAAGGATACCTTCTAGTTATCACCTGTACTCATATGATATCTTCATTCCATAGCCAACATACCAGTCACCGTTCAGCTCGAGGCAGAGACCGCTACCATGCAGTACTTCGAAAGTCCTGTATTCAGCTTCTCTGCTGATACTTTTTCTTGGACAGAACGATCTCTCACAATTGGCCTGCTGGGCATAGCCGTCTTTACGGTTCTTCGTTTCACCTACAGCCCGAACAGAATCCCCCTTATTAATACTCGGAAGCTGCTGGAAATCGGCTACAGCAATGCAATTCAGCGGTTTCTTGTTGACGGCCCAAACTTGGTCAAGAATGGCCTCAGAAAGGTCCTGCTCCCTCTTCCTATATCACCCCCTCCATGTTCCCCAATGCGAGACTGACATTGGGTAACCAGTTCCAAGTCTTCCGTATCCTTACCAATGATGGATATCAAGTGGTGCTCGCGCCAGAGTTTGCGAAGGAGGTTCGCAACAGCTCCGCCTTTAGCCTGAGCAGCTCTATCGCCCGCCGCTTCCACGCTGATATCAAGGGATTTGAGCCATTTGACGTCATGACGGGCTATGATAGATTTTTTGCTGAGCTGATCCGCGCGAAACTGACCCCAGACCTTGGTAATCCATTTATTTCCTCGTACTATATGGCTCTCTTGAGCAGGTACTGATATCTTCTCCCCCGTTGCTCTAGAAAGCATGTTTCGGCCTATATCCGACGAAACTGCAATGGTGCTGGATCAAGAGTGGACGAACAATTCAGGTAAACTCGCATGGATCCAGCCAATACACGGACTTCGTGCAGGGAGTGTCACTAACCTGGAGACGAATCGCATAGAATGGCATAGCTTCAAGTGTCTCAAACCTTCGATCCTGGCCATCACTGCTCAGCTATCTTCAAGGGTATTCCTTGGCGAGCCTCTATGTCGCGATCCCAATTGGGTACGGATTACGATGGTATACACGGTGGATTCACACAAAGCATCACAGGCCTTGCGAAGGTGGCCTGCAGCCCTGCGGCCGATAATTGCACGGCTCCTACCTTCCTCTCGCAAGATACGGGCCCAGATCGAGACCGCACGCCAGATTATCGAGTCAACCTTAGCAGAGCGACGGCGATGCAAGCAGGCGGCCAAAGAGAATGGGCTGAGTGCCCCTCAGTACAACGATGCCCTGGAGTGGGTAGAAGAACTCGGTCAGGAGAAATGCCCCCATCACCCTGTCATGGCGCAACTGGCGCTTGCCATCGCTGGGATTCACAATACAGCCGAAACGCTCACACAGCTTCTATATGATATCTACCAACGGAAGGACTTGGCCGATGCACTCAGAGAAGAGGCCGCAACGGTGATTGCAAGAGCAGGCTTGACAGTATCTGGACTCAATCAACTGGAACTGATGGACAGTACGATGAAAGAGAGTATGCGACTCAAACCGCCCATGATCGGTGAGTTTTCTTATGCTTCGTTGCCCACTCCCCCGACAAGAATAACTCTCTGCTAGCTGCCATGCAACGGATCACTCACTCAAATGTCACCCTCTCCGACGGCACCAGGATTGACAAAGACAGCTCCGTGATTGTGTCAGCCACACGCATGTGGGACCCAAAGGTTTACGCCAATCCAGAGACCTTTGATGCGTATAGATCTCTGAGGGCGAAACAAGCTTCAGGTAATCACCGGAACTCACAGGCAGTGACACCGACTCCGGAGCATCTGGTGTGGGGGCTTGGCAAGTATGCTTGCCCTGGTCGGTTCTTCGCTGTGGCAGAGATCAAGATCATCTTGCTGCACATCCTCCTGGATTATGATCTGAAGGTGGCGGATGGTGCTTGCACATCTCCTGTCAGTTCCGGGTTTTCCTTCCGGTCGAATCCAAATGTGGAGATGTTTGTCCGGCGGCGACGCGAGGGGCCCAGTTCGCTTGCTACTTGATGCGAATAGTATAGAGAAGACGAGTAGACTAGACCAACCCCTTACTATGAGAGACTGCTATACTCAGTGCCGATACCCCCATACTCCTCTCGACCAATCAGGGGCCCGCGAATGCGGCGGAAGCGATCCGAGGCTCGGGCGGAAGTCTTCCGTTCCGTCGCGGGGCAAGTCCGATCCGTTCATCTCTCCATTTAATTAATATGTCAATCTTCCATTGAATCAACCTCAACCTTTCTAATTACTTCAACACACACTCTAACACTCTCTAAAGGGACACCATACTACGGTGCGATCTACTCCATCCACACCAGCCCACTAAAATGGCCGACCCCACTCCAGCCCAGACACCCGCCCCACCCCTCCGCCAAATCCCGCACACCACACTCTCGGCCTTCGTGCAGCGCGTGCTGGAAGGCAACGGTGTCTCAGCAGCCGACGCAACCATCATCGCAAACTGCCTCATCCAAGCAGACCTGCGCGGGGTGGATACACACGGCAGCAACCGGATCCCGTCGTACATGGCGCGTATCCGACAGGGAGTCCTCGACGCCAACGCAACCCCCACGCTGCAGCAAGTCACGCCAGTGGTCGCCCAAGTAGACGGGCACAACGCCTTCGGCTTCGTAGCCGCACACCTGGCAATGGAGCGCGCGATTGGGATGGCGCGCGAATTTGGCATCGGGATGGTGTCCGTGAAACACAGCAACCACTTCGGCATGTCGGCGTGGCTGGTGCAGCAGGCCGTCGACGCCGGTATGTTGTCGCTGGTCTTCACGAACTCGTCCCCTGCGCTGCCGGCGTGGGGCGGCCGCGAGAAACTCATGGGTGTCTCGCCCATCGCGTGCGGTGCGCCTGCTGGCGTCGCGCCGCCGTTTATTCTGGACATGGCGCCTTCGGTTGCCGCGCGGGGCAAGATCTATAAGGCGCTGAGGCGTGGGGAGAGGATTCCTGAGGACTGGGCGCTCGATGCTGAGGGGAAGCGCACTACTGATCCGGAACAAGCGCTGCAGGGGACTATGCTCCCTATGGGTGGGCCGAAGGGGTCCGCCCTTGCTATCATGATGGATGTGTTCTCTGGTGTGTTGTCGGGTAGTGCGTTCGCTGGCGGTGTGACGAATCCGTATGATCCTAGTAAACCGGCTGATGTTGGCCATTTCTTAATTGCGATTAAGCCGGATTTGTTTATGGGACTAGAGGACTTCAAGGAACGCATGGATTACTTGTATCAACGGGTCGTCGGCTGCGAGAAGATGGATGGCGTCGACAGGATCTATTATCCCGGTGAGATAGAGTTGCTGTGTAAGGAGAAGAGGGAGAAAGAGGGCATTCCTCTGGCGGAGGCGGAGATTTCGGCCTTGAATCGCGAGGCGGAGTTGGTTGGCGTCGAGCCGTTGGTTTAGTGGGAGGATTGTTGGAGTGTTGAATGAAGGTGTTGGGGTGAAATGTTGTAGATGGGTTTTCTAGTTTGGGAGGTGGGAAAAGGGTTTTCTATACACTATAGAGTACAATGGATTTATGCTAAGGCCCTTATCACTGCGCAATGCACTATACACTCGACCACCACTACCTTACGCATTCGACGGCGCCACCGACCGCATACTGATACTAATAACCTCCTTCTCCGACTCGGTCACATTTCACAGCAGCGCATACTCGCCGTCATCCGAGGAGCTTTTCTTCACTGAGAACAACGAGGTATACTCGCCCGACTCATCCTCCACCAGCAGGGAATTCCCGTACCAGACAAACCGGCTGGTCACCTGGTCAGCGCCGGCGTCCGCGGTAAGCCCGACTTGCTTGGACGTTGCGGACGAGCTTGGCACGTACAGCAGCTGGTTGGCGAGGCTGCCGCTATCTCCAGTGGTGTGGTTGTCGTTCGGAGGGTTGCCGAGCAGGCCGTTGGAGTCTTCCTTGGTGACTGAATGGGTTAGAGTGGCTGAGTGAGTGGCACACAGGTCACGCGTGAGACATCGGTCGCATTGGACGGTATGCTGGCGCTCACGACGGCTTTGCCTGTAGTAGAGAAAGTGTTAGTGAGTTGGTCTATAGTAAAGTGCGGAGTGCTACCGTCAGCGTAGTAGAGAGCCAGGCCACCCAGACTGTCCCCGTATGCGTACAGGCTGAAAGACTCGGCTGCAGCGAGTTGTGCTAGCGCTGGGAGGAGGAATGCGGAAAAGGAAGGTGTCGATAGCTTCATGATGTGTTGCTTGGAAGAAAGTTTTTTCTGGCATTTCGTGCAAAAAGATGTGCTTAGGCTGTTATGCTGGAGTGGTTGTCATGCTGGTGTCGCAGAAACCGTCAAGTTATAGCATCTGGGGACCCTCGTCTCTGGTTTCAATACACGGCAAGCTGCATTCGATCAAGGTCTAACTCCAGTCAGCCCTAGCAGCAGTGGGAAGCCAGCCAACGTACACAGGTATACTTGCAAGCAAGTCTGGTGGAGTCGCTCCGGCGGCAGTTGTGCTTCGCTGACGTTGACACGGCAGCCGACCCTCAGATCCCACGTCCCTGCTAGTACAATCGCTCATCTTCTATTGAGAGTTCATGTTCGATCGAGCCCAGTTCTTGCAGGGATGTTCCACCGCGGCTCCCGTTAGTTCTTGGTCCAGCAGACCGGGGGGTGGACTCAAAGCCTGGACGTCGTGGCCCAGATACCCACTTCACGAGACCTTTGCCTGAAAACGGATGAAGCCATAAGCCTCAAGGCTCTATCAGCATGGATATCACGGCTCTATTTGACTGTCGAATTATTTTCGGATATATACCGCAGACTAACAACACCTCAGCCCGCTCACGATCCTGCAATATGTGCCCTGACTACGTTGACTGCGATGCGTCAACCATCCATCGGTCAAATCCCGGTCCGAACCTGTTCAATAAATGGCAGGAGCTACGGATTTCCAAGTCCGAAGTTCTTGGTGGCACCGTAGTGCTTGGTCTGTCGACGAGTCGTGCCCTATTTGCAGCAGGGCCTGGTGTTTCAATCCCACGAAAGTATAAATGGCTCAGCTTGTCATAGTTGATCGGTATTGAGATGTGACGAAGTTCATATCATTCTTTTGTTTTTATTCTCTAGTCCCTCGTTGTATTCTGATCTATAATGAGGGTGGCATTGGTGTCAAGTCTGACTTTATTGGTGGTTGTGACTGCAGCCACGGTCATTCCTTCACTTTCATTGCACAATCAGACCGCAACTGCATCTTTCAACTCTCTCTTACCCTCATCCACTGCACTCTCTCAAAATTGTCATTGTAACACCCCTCATACACGGCAACAATGGTGCGAGTATGATATTCACACCGACTATGCCACTGAGGCGCCCGACACCGGGGTGACCCGCAAGTATTGGTTCAATCTGGAGCATGTCACTATGGCTCCTGATGGCCACTCTCGATTTGCATTGGCCATCAATGGATCGATCCCCGGTCCCACTATCGAGGCAGACTGGGGAGACTATGTCGTTGTGCACTTGACCAACAATCTGCCCGACACGGGCAAGAACGGGACGAGCATTCACTTTCACGGCATCCGGCAGAACTACACCAACCCCCCGAACGGCGTCGTGTCCATCACGCAGTGCCTGCTGGCGCCCAACAACACTATGACATACCGGTGGAGGGCGGTGCAGTATGGAAACACCTGGTACCACTCGCACATTGACCTGCAGGCCTGGGAGGGCCTATTCGAGGCATTGTCATACGGGGGCCTGCCAGTGCCAACTACGATGAGGACAAGGGCGTGCTCTTCCTCTCTGACTGGGATATCAACACCGTGGACGAGCTGTACACGACCGCCCAGGAGAATGGGCCCCTATATCTGGACTCGGGACTGATCAACGGGACCAATGTCTATGGCTACGATGACAATGCCAACCAGACGGGGTACCGCTTCAACACCTTCACGGCCAGCATGTCGTATCGACTGCGTCTGATCAACGTCGCCTGCGACACACACTTCAAATTCATGCTTGACAACCACACCATGACCGTGATCGCCAACGACCTGGTCCCCATTCATCCCTACAATACTACCGTGCAGACATCGCCATGCGTAAGTGACTTTCTCCTCCTTCTTGTTAGTGTACAATTAAGCCTGGTCAGACGTTCATCCAGGCCAACGACACGATGCGATCATCTCCGCCGACCAAGGCGCTGTCGCGCAGGCCTTCTGGCTCCGCGCCATCCCGCAGTCCGCCTGCTCGCAGAACCTCAACCCGGACAACATCAAAGGCATCGTGTACTACGGCGACGAGCCACAGATCCCTACCACCGCCCCCTACACCTACACTGACAGCTGCGAGGACGAGAACACGTCCGACTTGCGGCCTGTAGTTACGCCCGACCCCACAGTCTCCACCGTCCCGTTCTACAACACTTCCGAGCCCGTCTCGCTGGCTAAAAACGCGCAGAGCCTGTACCGGTGGAAACTGAACAGCACCTCCGTGCACGTCGACTGGACCGACCCGACCCTGTTAGAAGTGAACCGGGGTCACATCACTTTGCCAACCCCAGCGGCGTGGTAGTCCTCCCCCGCGCCAACGAGTGGGTGTACGTCATCATCGAGACGTCGCTGTCGGTGCCGCATCCGGTCCACCTGCACGGCCATGACTTTTATATTCTCGCTCAGGGGAGTGGGACGTATGACGGTAGCACGACGCCTATTGACAGCTTGGGGATGGATGGGCTGCCTCGGCGTGATACGGCGATGCTGAAGGAGAACGGGCATCTGGTCGTGGCGTTCCGGACGGACAATCCCGGGGCGTGGTTGATGCATTGGCATATTGGCTGGCATACCGAGGAGGGGTTCGAGACGCAGTTTCTGGAGCGGTACAGTGAGGTACAGGGGCTGTTGGACGGGTATAAGGAGGAGCTGAAGGAGAATTGGCAGACTTGAGGGGTTGAGAGGGAGGTGGAGGAGGATGACTCGCGGGTTTGATCTGGGGTGTAGGCTTTCTCTGTTTGATTAATTTAGGTGCATTGAGTACTAGCTGTATTGCATCATTGATAATGACATTGTCATCAATAGGGTAGTAAGCTGACATGCTTATGTTCCAAGCACCACAACAATGTACCCTGCTAATACTACATAGTCCGAACCAAATCTCCAACTTACACATATGCACTTCCTTAACCAGGCATCAAAACAATCAATTCTCAAACTTCAGCCCCCCTTCCTCCCTCACCGCGCCATACACGCCGGCCAAATCCCCCTTCTCGCCCGTCCTCTCCTCCACAGCCCTCAAATACCCATCCGCCAACTCGACCCCGCGCATCCTGGCCCCAACCGAATGCGCCATATCCAAAGCATGCCTAGCATCCTTCCTCACCAGCCCGACCCCAAACAACGGCGCCTCCCTTCTCCAATAATCCCCGGAGCGCATCCGCTCCGAATACGCAACATAAGGGCCAGGAAACACCGCCTCAAAAAACCGATGCAGATTCTCGGCCCCAAGCCCGCACTTCTCCGCGACCACCAGCCCCTCAGCAATAGCCTCCACCATACTAATCACAAAGGTATTCCCCAGGATTTTGAGCTGCGACGCCTTAGCAGGCGCGCAGTCCGCGAACTCGAGATCCGATTTGGCGATCACGCCCGTCGTGTACGGCTTGATTCTTTCGATGACGTCCGCTTCGCCCGCCAGTACGCAGATCACCTGCCCTGCTGCTGCGGCCGCGGGACTGCCGAAGACGGGGCATGCAATGAATTGTGCGCCTGCTTGGTTGAGTTGCTTGCTGATGGTTGTGGTTGTGGACGGATGGACGGTTGAGCAGTCTACGAAGATTTTGTTGTGCAAGCTTAGGTTGGGAGTGGTGACGGCAGCGGTGATGAGGGTGGTAATGGCGGCGTCGTCGCTGAGGCATGTGAAGATTATGTCTGCTTGTGTGAGCGTTGCTTCTAGCGTCGCTGAGACGGTCGTGTTGGGCGTGTTTTGCGCGAAGGTCTGCGCCGTGGTCTGCGTGCGGTTGTGGATGATCAGAGGCTGCGTCTGGGGGCCTTTCGTTGCCAGGTTGGCGGCCATGCCCTTTCTCTGGGTTAGCGGGCGATTCAATGGGAGGAGGTTGGTGCTCTTACGCGGCCCATGTTACCGAGTCCGATCCAGGCGAGCTTGGGAGACATTTTGGTGGTTCTGTGGTCCGGATCTTGTGAGCTGCGTAAGGGTGTAGCTTGCTGGTGGAGAGGATGAGGATATGCTGATGGTGTCGGTCTTCTTATAGTTCGCAGGCAGGCAAGCTTAGAAATCAGGAGTATACTTCCCGGGTGCAGTGGAAATCGGCGGACCCTGCCAAGCTCCAGCGCTGCGGGGACCTAACTGCTTTGGGCTTAGATTCCGCTGCTGCATCCCGGACGGCGGAAACTAGTCCTTTTCGGGGATATGATTTCTAGGGCAAGGTTGGAGTTCCCTCTCGCTTTGTTGTTAATGCCATGCGGATCACGCTAGAATCTTCCAATTCGGCAGTCTGATCATCTTTTGGATCATGATATTGTGTAACAATTCGTTGAGGAGTGATTTCTAAGCATAGGCTTCCGAAAATACACTAACCTTCTAAGGTATGAAATGAGCTCATCACTTTTACAGGCGTCGCCAGTCCCTGAGGTAGTCCGCGCCATCTCAAAGGCCTGAAATTCTCGTCGTTGTTAACTCGGGACTATAACGCGCCGAGACGAGAGATGATCTAGGGCTGAAGTGAAGTAGTGCTCAGGAAAGAGCAGTCACTGACTAGATGAGTCGCTGTTAAGATCTTTCTACTAAGTCTTACCGTTCTATGCGTTCGTGACTCATCTATCTCATCCACTGAGCAATCAAGTGTTGCTTCAATCCACAAACACTATTTCGCCCGCTAAATCCTGCAGCGAAGAAGTGATCAACAAAGTTGCAATGATGAGTTCGTCTCCCATTCCACCCTCGCTTATGTTGTCGAGCTCCAATACAGTTTCTTGGACTAAATGTTACGAAATATTCCATGAATCAGAGAAGTCAAAATATCTGAGTCTCGGTGAGACGCTTATTACTTTGAGCCTGAGTAGTGGTGGGCGGCGATAACACAATCGGCGAGCAAATGGTGCAAGCCAGCCCTGACATGACAACATCCCGCATTTCCTGCCCCTGCCCCCCATCCCATCATCTTGATAGATGGTGCCAGAGCGGTCTTTATTTTTTCTCAGCGAGGCTGGCGTGGTTCTCGTCGCCTTAGCGTTCTCATTGAGCTCTAGCGAAGGCTAATTTGCATTTCCGAGGTAGACAGCCTCCCCTTGATGATTGAGTCGCGGTTAATATGACTGATCGGTTTGGTAGAACACTATCATGCCTAACGATATGAGACGGCGTGCAGCTCGCCATTGCCATCAAGGCCACTAGCGTGTTCTTGTATAGGAGGTTGTCACCAAGGTCTTGCACCATCGCTTCCCTGAAGCACGCATGCATACCCTCGCCTGCACCAGCGGTGCATCCTCACCCAGTCACTACATGCACGGTGGAATATATGAAGCGCGTTATCGTGGCCATGGGTCACATCTCATGCGCTCTTTGTTCTCGAAGGATTGCAGTTATTGCATCAGCAGCTGAACGAGCATGACGACTCCCCATCCGACTCCGTCCCTGGACGGTAAACATCCCCTGGAGGATGTTCAGGCCGCGAGCATCGACAGCCCGGTCGAAGCCAGCGAGGTGACCAAAGACAAGTCGCTGGCGGAACCCGACGACGAGCCGCAGTCTCGGTCGCTGTTGGCCCTATTCCAGAACCGGAAGAAGAAGAAATTTGACCTGGACGCCATCGCGACCACGCGGAGCGTCTTCGACGACTCCAACCTGGCGCGCTTCTACCAGCCGCACTCCGACTACGAGAACCTGCATCGGTTCGATCCCTCGGAGCGATGGACTTACCGCGAGGAAAGAGCCGTGCGCCGCAAGACTGATCTGAAGATCCTGCTATGGATATTTGTCATGTTTTTTGGGCTGAACCTGGATCGAGGCAACCTGGGCAATGCCTCGGCCGACAACCTCCTCCCCGACCTGGGCATCAACACCAACGACTACAACAACGCCCAGAACATGTATCGCATCGGCTTCCTCATCTCGGAGATCCCCTCGCAGATGATCGGAAAGAGACTAGGGCCCGACCGCTGGATCCCCGTGCAGATCATCCTCTGGAGTTTCGCGTCGGGCGGTCAATTCTTCATGCACAATCGCGCAGGCTTCTTCGCCTGTCGCTTTTTCATCGGTCTGTTCATGGGCGGCTTCATCCCCGACGCCATCCTCTACCTGTCGTATTTCTACACGAAGCGGGAGATGCCCATCCGACTGGCGTTCTTCTGGTTCGTTGATTCCATCTCCGGAGTCATCGCTTCGTTCATTGCCTACGGCGTACTGCACATGCGTGGTGTGGATGGACGAGAGGGCTGGCGTTGGCTGTTCCTGATTGAAGCCCTCATCAGCCTTGTTATTGGCGCGCTCAGCTTTCTGTTTCTGGTGCCCGGTCCCACGCAGACCGCGACGTGGTGGAACCCGCGAGGTTACTTCACCGAGCGTGAGGAGAAGATCATCGTGAACCGTGTGCTGCGCGACGACCCGTCCAAGGGCGATATGCACAACCGCGAGGCACTGACCCTGGGCATGCTTTGGAAGAGTCTGAAGGACTACGATCTGTGGCCGATCTATGTGATCGGGGTCCTGTTCGAGATCCCCACGTCGCCGCCCAAGTCCTACCTCAGCCTGTCGCTCAAGGCGATCGGCTTCTCGACCTTCCACACCACGCTGCTCGGCATCCCTGTCACCGTCTTCTCGGCCATCAATCTGCTGCTGGTGACGGAGCTCTCGGAGCGCTGGCGCCAGATCTGCTACGTCGGCATCCTGACCCAGCTGTGGTCGCTGCCGCTGCTGATCGTGCTGTATCGCAGCGCCAGTGTGCTATCGCATTGGGGTCTCTATGCCGTCACCTTCGTGCTGCTGGGCTGGCCCTCGCCCCACGCAGCCCATGTCGGCTGGTGTTCGCGACTTAGTAACGCCGTGCGCACCCGTGCCGTCAGCGCCGCCCTGTACAACATCACAATCCAGCTGTCGGGCATCTCTTCTTCGAATATCTATCGCAACGACGATAAGCCGTACTACCGCCGCGGCGATGGCCAGCTGATTGCCATCAACGTCGCGACCATTGCCGCCTACGTACTGGCCAAGTTCTACTATAACAAGCGGAACCAGTGGAAGCAGGACCGGTGGAAAGTCATGTCCGCCGAGCAGAAGGCAGACTACTTGCAGAATACAAAGGATGAGGGTAATAAGCGCTTGGATTTTCTGTTCGATAGCTAGAGTGACTCGTAGCGAGACTGAGAGTGGGTAGACGATACTACAATGGCGTGTAATGCGTGGTTAGATAGTGGAGCAGAGGGCTGTGCCTCGATTTGGTGTGAATAACTTGATAGTAACCATATAATTTATTGTCAGCTTGAAATAGAATCTCCCCTGGCTCTGCATCTAGCCAGTCATGTCTCGAAACCACGCAGTTGGACTGCCACCAACAACTCCCCTTTCACAACTGAGACATACGCGAAAGCAAGGCATAAGCCCAAGAATAACCAAGTTCCAACTCTAATGCGAAGCTTGCCAACAGCCATCATTCCATGTCTTATCTCGGGCCAACTCCACCGGAAGTGTCTTGAAAAGTGAATTGTATAGCCTCACCCGGTGGCCGAATGACGTGACAGCCATAAGTCCACCAACAGGAAGAAGCACGCTCGCACCCTGACCTGCTCTCGGCTTTTACCGACAATCTAACCTCTTCCTCAAATGAACTGCATAAAGCCGCACCCCGTTGTGAATGACCCTCACAGACCCCTCGATCGCGCCTTTTTCCACCTATAAAGCCGCGAGTGAAGCCCTTAACCGCCACAACAGCGCTGTCGCTATCCCGACCTTTTCTTTTTTCTTTGCGTGTACGACGACACGAACCACCCTCGCAACAATGGGCTCCCTTTCGCAAACCACAGAGGAAACAAACGACCTCATCCTCCCACCACGACCCCCAAATCTCCCACACGCCGAATACCGCACCCCGCGCGGCGCCTCGCCGCTGGAGTCTGTCCGCGCCGCGGGGCTGCAATACCCGAACTACACGCCCTTCAAACTGCCCAACCTGACGACACGCCCCTTCAGCGACAAGGGGTTACAATCCGATCCATCGAAATCGAACCTCCTCTCCGCCGCGAAGGAAGTGGTTCACCTGACGCCGGAGATCGGCACGGAGCTGACAGGGCTGCAACTGACGGCGTTGAGCGACGTGCAGAAGAACGAGCTGGCGCGCGTGGTCGCCGAGCGCGGCGTCGTCTTCTTCCGGGACCAGCACATGGACGTCCATGAGCAGATCGCCTTTGGCGCGTATTTCGGCGACCTGCACATTCACCAGATGGCGGGTATCATCCCGGATCTGCCCTGGGTGCATCCCATCTACAAGGATGAAACGGCGGTCAATGGTCGCAGTCATCAGATTTGGCATTCGGATGTTAGCTATGAGCTTCAGCCGCCTGGGTTGACGCTGTTGAAGATGGATACGCTTCCTAATGCTGGACCCGGCGGGACCGAGGCCGGGGGTGATACCATCTGGGCCAGTGGGTATGCGCTTTATGAGTGTGAGTTTTCCCTGGGGTTGTGTCTTAAATGTGGGGCGGGTGGGCTGACGATCGTAGCGCTGTCGCCGAAATTGCGAGCCTTCCTCGAGACGCTCGAGGCGAAGCATAGCGGCTTGGAGCAGGCGGAGAAGGCCCTGCGCACCGGTGGGTGTCTGCGGCGCGATCCCATCGAGACGATTGTAAGTTGTCCTGTTATGCGATAGTCCCCTGGTGAGTTGCGGGTGACAACTAACGACTGACTGCAGCACCCCGTCGTCCGCACCCATCCGGTCACCGGCTGGAAGACCTTGTACGTCAACGAGAACTTCACCAAGGAGATCGTCGGCCTGGAGAAGCGCGTCGGAGACGCCATCCTCGACGCGCTCTACCGCACTGTCGCCGAGGGGTACGAGTTCCAGGTGCGCTGGAAGTGGACCCATAACGACGTCGCGATCTGGGATAATCGCGCCACATATCATACGGGCATTTTTGATTACTGTGAGTTCGATTGGTCCTGGTCGGAAATTCGAGCGGCGCGCGCGCTAACTTCTTGCCTCTAGTCCCTCATCTGCGGCATGGGCTGCGTGTTGCGCCCCAGGCTGAGACGCCGTATCTCGACCCGAAGTCCAAGACGCGCAAGGAGGCGCTCGCCGGAGAGGAGGGGAGGGCGTAGTTGGCTAGAGTTGGGCTTTGTGGGAAAGTGTGTGAGATGTCTTTAGTAGCGATCGTGGTGTGATCCTAGAGTATCGATCAAGAACAGATTATCCTTCGCTAGATTTCATCCTCGTAATACCCGTCGAACAGCATTGGTCGTTAGAACTCATTAACTTAATACCCGATGTCAATCCCTCAGTAGATAGGCCATGCAGAGCTCATTCGCTTAGAGCGCGCGCGCCGGCCTCCTGCAGGCACCATTGACTGTCGTCCAGCCAATTCGCATAGACAATCTAATTGCAACATGGTAAATTAAACAATGATCACGTCAATCTTCTGCAGTCCCTCGCCATGGTTACCCTTTTCGACCCTTGTCAGGAGCGTGAATGGATATAAAAAGGAGACCGTACCCCGAGATATAACTCCAGACAAGCAACCCCCTCTTTGCTATTCAATAAGATGCTTCTCCTCTGCATCCTCTTCCTAAGCCTGGCCGCCGGCCAATTGATCGGCCCCGTGGGTCCAACCACCGACCTCTCCCAAAAGACCCACGAGTGCAGCATCCTCGACTACGGCGCCGTGGCGGACAACAGCACCGACATCGCCGACGCGCTGGAGGCCACCTTCAATCAATGCGTGCACCCCAACCCGGGCAGCCGGCTGGTCGTGCCCGAGGGCGATTATCTGATCGAGCGCGGCGTGGTGCTCAGCAACGCCACGAACTGGGCGTTCCAGCTGGACGGGCTGATCACCGCCGCGTATGGCGGCAACTGGACCATTGAACGTGCGTTGATCCTCCAGGGCTATGCCGGCGTGGATGTGCTAAATTCCACCATCAACGGTGAGGGTGACCATAAGTTCCTGCTAGATGTGCTGGTGATTGTCAATGGTGAGTTTTCCCATTGCCCTTTCAGGGCTGGGATTCCTGACTGATGAATGCCATGCAGCGGTCGACTTTGAGTTCTACTCGTCCAACGGACTGGGTGCCATCCAGGGCCAGGGTTATATCTACCGAAACCTCAACAAGTCAGTCTCTTCAGGAATGTGTAGGTAACTTTTGCTGATAACTGCTGCAGCACGGAACGTCCGCGTCTCGTCCGCCTGGTCTCAGCCATCAACGCCACGGTCCATGACCTGATCCTGGTCGATAGTCCCAAGTTCCACTTCGTGCTGGACTTCGGCGTCAACGTCGAGGTCTACCACCTCACCATCCGCGGTGCGAACCTGGGGAGCTACGACGGCATTGATGCTATTGGCACCAACTATTGGATCCACGACAACGAGGTGCGGTGCTCTGTGTCGTGCTTCTAGGCACAATCCCGCTGACAAGCCTGCAGGTCACCAATCGCGACGAATGCGTCTCCGTCAAGAGTCCCTCGCACCACGCCCTGATCGAGAACCTGGTCTGCAACCAAGCGGGCTCAGGCATCTCGATCGGGAGTCTGAACGTCTCCGCGGAGATCTCTAACATCGTACGCACCTCCATCCTTCAAGAGGTCCATCAACCTAACCCGTGTGTGCGCGACAGGTGGCCAAGAACATCAGCATCATCCAAGACAACAACATCGCCTTCATCAAGACCTACCCCGGTGGATCCGGGTACGTGACCAACGTCACGTTCGAGAACTTCCGGTCCAAGGCCAGCCTGTACGGGCTGAGCATCAACCAGTACTGGCAGAACACATACGAGCCGGACACGGGCGCCGTGGCGTTGAGTAACCTGGTGTTCAAGAACTTCTCCGGTGCGTGCAGCCCCCCTGTCCCATATACCGCCAGCTCCATAGATCTAATCTGAGACAACAGGCTCCGTAGCAGAAGGCACCAAGCGCCCGCCACTCTTCCTGGTCGCCAACGACCTCACGTACGCCACCAACGTGACTATCGAGGACTTCACCCTCTGGACGGAGTCCGGCTCCACCGTGCTCAACAAGATCAACAACGTCTTTGGGACTGCTGATGACTCCTACGGCGACAACGACGGCATCAAGCCGCTGGCCCCCGGCGAGACCCCGACCACCTATACCAGCACCTATACCATCACCGCGTCGCCGACCGGGTGGATGGCCCCTGCGTCGCCGACGTGGGCGGTGCCCAGTACGGGTTATGGCAGTGAGTTTTCTCCCTTTTCCTGAACTTTGTGTGTGGTGCGGGTAGAGGGTGGTGGCTAATGGGTGTTTGTGTTAGCTGCGTCGCCGATTCCGGTGTATATTCCTAAGCCCCTGTGGAGGCCCGGTGGTGTGGACTATGATCTGCATTATTGGGGGAGTTTCTAGTGGTGCGGTGCTTGATGTGGTAGGGTGGGTTGATGGGTGGATGAGCTGGAGCTGGTAGGATGAATGGTACTTCGGTGTCTGCAGCAGTTAGGGGTCGATAACGTGCATGCTAGAAAGTCAAGCTTAACTATCAGAGTGGCTCAATTGAAACTCAACTTGATAAGAAATGACAAAAGATTCGCAGATAAGGTACTGTTCATCTGCAACAAAAGTTCTCGGAAGCATGCCGTGGAAGGAGATTGTCAGCCTGCAATCACACTTGACCCAGACACCACTGCTGGCTGGCAGCTCCTGCCGGTTCGGTATCAGGACATTAGTCAGAGATCTTGCTGGCTTACGAGTAGTAGGTAGTGAAGGGTTATCGCTGTTTGCACACCGTTCCAGGCGGCTTGATTCACTTATCTTGCCGGTCACTAGCCGGTGATCGCTATAGCGACAACCCCTGTCGTATAGTTTGATATCGGGTGCTGTTTCCGTTTATTCCTTGTGGGTGCTTTGCAGCTTGGATAGTTAGTTAATATCCCCTGGAATGGTTCTAATATGTATCTCTGCGTGCAAAACCTGAGAGTTTATCAGTGGTGTGCGCATTCATATATATCTCCAGCAGAGTTATGCACCACCGTTTCGACATCACTGCACTGCAGGACCGTAATAATGCACCATCTACCACCACGCTCAAACACAACGAGCCGGATACCCAAGTCGCAGTCCATAGCTGATGCAAACTCATAAGTAGCCACACTACACCGCGACCTGACGCCCATCGGGCACGCCCCAGCCTTCAGGCAACGACGTAGCAACCTGTAGCCACCAGATCCGCCATATCCCCGAGGTATTCTCACAGCGGAAAACGGTGGCGTCGTACATTCTCGTACAAACTAGAATACTAATGTCTCTATCGATGCCGTGGCTCCCATGCTAAACCCGGCAGCTCGATGAGATCATCCACACGCACAACAACCCACGCTGCGCGCCCTGCTGACAAAAGGGAAATCTCCTGTTCCCCATCGTCAGTCAATTAAGTGTAGTGATGCACATCCCCGATGATCCGGCAAGATTTTTGCCTCCGACCCCATACTAATGACGCCAAGCGGTACGTAGCTGGGGTATGTCTCGCGCGCGCCGTAAACCAGGAAGCGATCCACACGCGACTACGTATACTGTACGTATAACACCAAGTTCCAATTCAAGCGGCGTGGGAACCCCGCGGCTACGCCCCAGACAAGTCCCAGACAAGATAGTAAATGACGCTGGCGACACTCCGGTTGGAATCGAGAGTCGAAAGGAAAAGACGCCGCTCGTCGGTTCCGGCGTTATCAGCCTGGGGTGGGGCCCGGGTCGTGGAGAAGGAGGCAAATGGAAGGGTCACTGATATGGGTTGGGCGAGTAAGAGGTCTTGTTCCTGATGCGTTCCCCGCTGCGAGGGACGCGACGTGGAGGTTGTGTTGATTGTTGATCCTGGTGGAAGGAGGGGATAACCGGGCTTTTCCTCCTCTCTCCACCGGGCTGAGCGACTAGCTGGCTGTACCCCAGGCTGTGAGGAGGAGTCAGTCCGGGTATCGGCAATTGTAACAGTGGACATGCATACACCGCACGATGATGTTGAGGATTGGTACGAGTCACTACCGGTTCGAGGAATGTATGTATCAAGTGAGTATGTACTCGTATGTGTATGAGATGCAAACAAACAGATGCAAACAGTGGTACAGTGGCAGATCAGGGCCCGAGACACCGGGCGGTGAACCGCCAAATCAGAAGACCGGAGCCGGGCCGGGAGCCGGTATGTCTTCCTTAAGTTCCTAGCACTACCGATGGCATCCACACCGAGCGAATGGGCGCCATTGCTGTTATTCATCACACTGCCCCTTTGGGCTCTTGGGCCCTTGAGAACGTGGCTGTGACCGACCGGCTGTTTGACCTTCCAGGCTATCCTCGGGGCAACACCGCACAAAGCCCTCTGATTCCCCAGATCGGGTTGCTGGTCCCTCCCCCCTCCCCCCTCATGCTGGGGTTCTTGGGGTTCTTGGGGTTTTCCGGGGAAAGGAATGAGAATAAAAAAAAAACAAGAAGAACATTAGATGGCTTGATCTGGTGGTTTTCACGAATGAACGCCGCCCATGCGGTTCGGGAAATGATATCACCACTTGGTCAGTCGGGCCGAATGCTGAGAAAGGAAAAGGCAGCCAAGCGAGTGATTGACGGACTAGCCGCCTTCTAGAATGGGTGGCGCTCGCGCGGCTTTCACCGGGCATAGAACAGGTCCGGCCACCGGTGAGTTACTACTGTAGCTGGTGGTACAGTAGTCTTCCCCAGATCCATAATCCAACCCTAACTGGATGCTAATCCTTGGGATTTCTGCACGTGGAGACGGACGGGCTGGCTGCCTGGCTTCAGCTATGCACGGGTGACTGGGCAGATACTTTCATTTCCATGAGTGATTGCTTACCCATTTTCTTCATAGCCGGAACAATCCATCTCCGCATTTTCCAGTTTATCCAAGCGTCTACTGAAGTCCACGATGGATGCCAGGAAATGCGGCGACAAGCGAAAGGCTGAGTCAGCCAGGTCATTACCTGGCATCCGTGGACTATACTGCATTTAGCTCAAAGCCAACTGGTTCTTACAGTATCAGGTCTAGTGCAAGTCCGGATACAGCTTAGTGTATCCGGGAGGCGCAAATTCTGCCTCTTTTTTTTTTTTTGCCGCCGCGCCCAGCATGAATCAGTAAAGTATGCGCTTGATAAGATGAACCTCTTTTCAACAACACCTTGAACTGCCACCCGTGACATAACTTATTCCTGCTGCATTATTCTTTCCCACACAACGCAAAAGCACGTCCTCTTTCAAGGTGGTCCCTGACTCAGGTGGCAGTTTCCCATTACCCAACTCCATTAGCACATCCCCTCATGATAACACCGGGGTCAGCCCCCGTCCCTCCCATGGAAAATTCGAAATTCTATAAGGCCTCCATGTTTCCGGAGGGCAACGCCAACGCCCTTAAGCGAGATGGCCAAGCTTTGGCCATCTAGGGCCGTCTTATTTACGGCGGTTGTCAAGTGTAGGCCATCCACCCGGGTGACTTGGTAACAATCACATCAACACGTCGTGTGTTGCTGGGGGGGGACAAACCTCGGGTACTGCTTATCCTCCTTGCACGTTGATCCCTGCAGGTTGAGGTCATCGGTCCAGCTGAGTTGCCAATATGTAGTCAGTCTTGCAATGGTGGTCCTCAAGTACGTAGCCATAGATAAAACACGAGATCCAACACGATCCAGCACAACGAGCTGTCAGCCAGCATCCAAAGATCAGGTACCGGACCACTGGGGCCGGGGGTTAGTCGCGCGAAACCGTTGATAAACGTAAAGCAATCAATCCTGCTCGGGCAGGATACATTATCAATTCGTCTATCAGCGGACGGATTCTGGGTTCGGCCGGACAGACTCCACCGTTACAGCGCAGATTATTGCCCTTTCGGTGGTTCCCCTCCTGTAACACAGTAACAGTGTTGAACCCCCCACACAGATTCCCCCAAGCGTGAAAAAGCCTAAATCTGCCGATCCGCCGTCGATGCAACGAGCGACTGCGGCCAGCCCGGGTTCTTTTTCTCATTTCTTATATCCTCCCTGCCCTTTCCTCTCCTTCCTCTCTCCTCTCTCTCCTTCTTGAAAGTTGGCCCGTTGACTCGGTGGTTGCTGTGCCCTTTTCTTTTGCATTTCTACGAGCTTAGCTTTACGACTTCATTCACGACTCTCCTCTCCACCTCCCCATCTCCACTCTATCACCTTTTTTTTTTCTCATCATTATGGCCAGCCACGGTAGAGATGTCGAGGCTTTCGACGCCCATCAGCACTACCACGATGAAGACGAGAAGATCGAGAAGGTCTCTCCCGAAGAGTCCCCCCCGGCCGATGACCCGTTCGGCAACGAAGAGACGGCCGAAGTCAAGTTTCGAGTGATGAAGTGGTGGAACTGTGGCATGCGTGAGTGCTGCAACCCTATCAGTCAGCATCCCGGCATCACAACTAAACTCAACACCAAAACCCTTTAGTCATGATTGCGGAGAATATCTCTCTGGGTATCTTGTCGCTGCCCTCCGCTGTGGCCACTCTGGGAATTGTTCCGTAAGTATTCGCATGATGCATGGGTCTTGCCCGTACAGTCCCCCGACTGACCCTCTCATCAGCTCTATCCTCATCATCCTCGGAATGTCGGGTATCTCCTGGTACACCGGTTATGTCATGGGACAGTTCAAGCTGCGCTATCCCCAGGTTCACAGCATGGGTGACGCCGGCGAGTTGCTCATGGGTCGGGTGGGACGCGAAATCATGTTCTTCGGCCAGCTGCTGTTCTGTATCTTCCTCATGGCCAGTCACGTCCTCACCTTCACCGTGCTCTTCAACACGATCACCGGCCACGGCACCTGCACCATCGTCTTCGGAGTTGTCGGTCTCGTCGTCAGCTGTATCTTCGCCCTGCCTCGCACCATGAACAAGGTGTACTACATGTCCATCGTTTGTAAGGAGTCTTCCACTTCTTGTTTCGGTGGGGTTTACTAATCGATCGACCATTCCAGCCTGCTTGAGTATCATCGTCGCCACCATCACCACGATGATTGCGCTCGGAGTGGAAGCTCCGGCTCACGTCCAGAACGACGTCACCACCCACCCCAACTTCGTGAATGCGTTCTTGGCCGTCACTAACATCATCTTCGCTTTCAGTAAGCTTACCCCAGCAGTCTTTGGAGGGAAATGTGTACTGACCCAGCTGCAGTCGCCCACGTTGCTTTCTTCGGAATCATGTCCGAGATGGAGGATGTCCGCGACTTCCCCAAGTCGCTGGCCATGCTGCAAGTGCTTGACACGACCATGTACATCATCACGGCCATGGTCATCTACCGCTATGCCGGTCCCGATGTCAAGTCCCCTGCCCTATCTTCCGCCGGTCCGCTCATGAGCAAGGTCGCCTACGGTCTGGCCATTCCTACGGTCATCATCGCGGGTGTGATTTTCGGTCACGTGGCGTGCAAGTACATCTTCGTGCGGGTGTGGCGTGGATCTCCCCAGATGCACACGAACAACCCGATCGTGGTCGGCTCGTGGATCGGCATTGCGTTGGCTGTCTGGGTGATTGCCTGGGTCATCGCCGAATCCATCCCGGTGTTCAACGACCTGCTGAGTCTGATTGTAAGTGTGACGGCTGTATCTGGCGGCTTCTCAGCTAATGATTCTGGGTCTAGTGCTCTCTGTTCGGCAGTTGGTTCAGTTACGGAATCCCCGCTCTGATGTGGATGGTGATGAACAAGGGCCAATACACGGCCTCGGCCTCGAAGATCTTCCTCACCATCGTGAACCTTATCATCCTCGGTATTGCGTGCGCGATTGTAAGTGCTTGCGCCTGGTTTATGAGGGGGGTGTATACTAACGGTCTCCCAGTGCGGTCTCGGACTCTACGTTTCGGGCAAGTCGATCCACGACAGCACCGCCTCGGCCAGCTGGACTTGTGCCAACAACGCTCAGTCGTGAGTTTTCTTGGCAGGCACCGAAATGTGTTGCTTTGAAAAAGGCTGCGAGTGCAAGACCTCGCGGCCTGCGACGAGTTTTTTCTTACCTATACATACGTGCATGGCATCTGTTATACATATATACATACTGTACATCTGGCGCCGGATATAGCTGGGCTGTCTGGGTTCTTTGTGGTTGTTGGTATTGGTGTTGGGTGCGTGTCGCTCCTTTGCATGGTTTTGTGGTTGTTTCTAGCAGGCATTTTTGGTATTAGTTTATGTACATTCGAGATCTATTTTTTTCGAGTAGATTTGTATTCTAGTGTGCGGATCGTGCAGGTGGAGTCGATCTGGAGTCCTCAGTAGTTCCAGTGGCCCCCGGGCATTGCCAGATGCACGGGTTGAATAAGTATGGGGTCAGACCGGCTAATAGTAGGGCAGCACACGAATCAGGTGGTGTTCAGGGGTGGTGCAACTAATCTGCTGTGCTACCAGATCGGGGCTAGGATCAAATAGCTTATCTTGACCTTGCCTGTGCTGGCCCCAGGGGAGGATGGTGTCATTGTTTGTCCGTAGTAACTTATGCTCTATGCTTGCAGACTGCTCTCAACGACGGTACACAATTCTTGGGAGGTAGGCTGCTTGAATTGATTGCAAGCTCAGGCCTGGTTGAGTCTGTGTCTGTAGTCACGCGACCACCTATGTGTGTTTACATGTCTGACATATATCTGTGTCAGTCAAGCAGGTCAATATTCAATCTCCAATCGATAAGTACTGAGCTAATCATGGAGAATAGAAATCAATCTTCTACTAGTCGACTTCAGTGGAGATTCACCTCAGTCTCTCTCCCACCTCCAAGTTGTACCTACACGTGGATCATCCCGCACGGTCCCTCGCCGAGCACCATCTCGGGTACCTTAATTAATTAAATCTTTCTGCCTGACCAGTGTGACCCACTCTGTGAACTTATCGACGAATGATCGGCTCTATCACCTCGCCAAGAGACCACCAACTGTTCTCTCCACCAGTCGGAGTGCTTGCAGTGCTACCGACGAGAACCGGCAATGCACAAACTCCTCATTCTTCAATCCTAGTCTCCGGGGGGGTCTCCCTCATCCTGGCATCTCGACTCCTCCACCTGGCTAGTCATCCTTTGTTTTGGTTGTTGTGTTGCGCCAATGGATACGAGCGGTCAGATATGATGTAACCACCCCCTGCAGGATTGATCCTGTTGGAATCTGATGAGGGGAGGCAGCCAGGATGCTTCCAAGAATCGGGGATCCTGCCCAGCTGCCCGGCCCTATCGGCGTATTGCCCAGGAACTAGTCTTGAGACGGTGGGGCGGCATGGCCTTGTCTAACACTGCTGGAAAATCCAACTGTTCTTAAATACTCTGGAGTTCTCTGCTGCTGCTGTTGCTGCTGCTGTTGCTGCTGCTGTTGCTGCTGCGGGAAGGTGCGTGCATAGTGGTTGACACACTGCTGTCGAGGCTAACTGCCATTCGTTACGACAGTAGAGAGATAGCGATCAAGAATCTTGACGCAACTGCACCACTCTGAACAGAGCATCAGCATCAGCAATACACCCGATTGATCTGCAGGGGCCGTGGATCCCCAGCCCTAAGCCACCACCACCACAACAACGACAACAATGCCTCTCCGGCCTCTCCAAATACTCCAAGCCGCCCTGGCATTATGTCTCCTTATCACCCTCTACCAATGCACAACACCCGGAACCCCATCATCACAACTCGAAGCTAAAGTGCAACCACCATCCCAACTCACACCCCCCAACACAGAAATCTTCATCCCTAAAACCATCCACCAACTCCTCCTCTCAATGCCAGGCCACCCCGTCTCCGCCTTCCACCCGACCTCCCACAGCATCTCGTGGCAGCAATCCGGCTGGAAAGTCGAGTACTGGTCCGAGGCGGCGTGCGCGCAGCTCGCCCATGATGCTGACCCGGACGCCGTGCGCGGGTACGCTGCGGCTTTCAGGAGATTTCCGTCCGCGGTGCTCAGGTCGGATTTCTGTCGGTATTTGATTCTGTTTGTGCGGGGTGGGGTGTATAATGATTTGGATGTACGGTTGGTGCGGGGGTTGCCTTGGGGGGTTATGCTTGGGTCTCATTCTGGGGTTGAGGAGGGTGAGGATGGGGATGGTAACGAGGCCAGGACGAAGGAAACACTTCCTCCCGCCGTGATCATCGGAATGGAAGGCGACGCCTCGACGACGGGCCTGCCGCGCTCGCCGCAGTTCGTGCAGTGGACCATGGTCTCGACGCCGGGGCACCCGATCTTCGAGGGCGTGTTGCGCCGTATCGTCGAGCGGACGGACGCGTATCTGCGGCAGTGGGAGGAGGATCCGGGCGCGGACGTCAACGTCATGGATTGGACGGGCCCGAGTGTCTGGACCGATGCGGTGCTCGAGTACCTGGACTGCGATGAGGCCATGCTGCGCACCCTGCAGGACCTGAAGGAGACCGTTCGCATCAAGGATGTGGTTGTGCTGCCCAAGCGCGGGTTCGCGATCACGCAGGGCGAGGACCACAGCTCGCCTGACGTGTTGGTGAAGCATTATTTCTCTGGGACGTGGAAGACGACGGATTGTCGGGCTTGGTGGAGATGGATCGGTCGGTGTTGATTTGCTTTTGGCGTTTTGGGTGCATGGTTGGCGTTGGGTATACGGTGTTACTGCCAGTGTGTTCTTCGGTGGGTATACGGTTATATATGTTTTGTCTGGACGTTACTACATGTATAGAGACGGAGGTGCCTGGGGAGCTGAAAGGAAGGGGGGTCCGGGGGTTCTCCCCGGGAAACGCACACACTTGGCCTAAGAATTGAGGTGCCGGGAAGCTGGAAGAAAAGGGGGGTCCGGGGGTTCTCCCCCGGATATCGGCCTATCTTGTAGTCTCAGTGGACTATCTACGAACTTGATATCAACTCTTGAAAGATTATTCAACATTGGCCATTCGCTAAAACAGCCACGGGGTATTACGTCCACTGCGAGAGCGTGCATCCAGCACTCTCAGCGTGCTTCTATCACTCCTCTCCCTTCAAAACATCTTCTCAATGATGTTGCGATCGCCATCCAACGCATCCGCCTCCTTGCGCAGCACATCGGCGCGGAACCGTCGGAAGGCGTTCTCGATCCGCTTACGCCGCTCGGGCTCGCTGGTGATCGCACGACTTCCCGACGCAGCGCCGCCCAGGAATCCTAGAAAGTACTCGTCAGCACCCTTTATCTTTGATTATATCCCTCATGAGAAGCACATACCCAGCTCCCCGCCCAGGAACAGACCGCCGGCAGAAGCGAAGAAGTAGGTCGCGAAGTCGCCGAAGGTGGTGGGCTTCAGCAGTGGGGTGATATCGGGGATGGATTCTGTGGGGCAGACGATCTCTAGTTAGCGACTGGATTCGACTTGCAGCTGTAGGGAGATAGAGGCTGCAGCGACTGCATCTTACCGGTGCGCCCGTTGGCGAACACGACCTGCGTCGGCTTCTCTTTCGCGCGGAAGACCTCGAAGAAGGCCCGGCGCGAGCTGCGCAGCCGGAACGCGGTGTACAGGCCCAATCCCACGCCAACGGCCGAGCCGATCGTCGTCCACATCGACACCTTGCGCGCGGCCGCTTGCAGCGCGTCGCGGTCCGCGGGCTGCAGGTCGTGCTGTAGGTGTTGGTCGGCGAGGCGGACGAGCTCGTCGCTGCGGCGGCTGCGGGTCATGGGGAAGGAGTCCATTGTGGCTATGGTATTGCAGTGGGTGAGGGGTTTATTGATTGATTGATCGATCGATTGATATTACTGGGAGTTGATGAAGGTGGGAGGAGATGAGGAAGGCAAGATTTATGCGACGATGCGATGCGATGCCATGCTGCGTGGAAGCCGGCCTCGGTCGGGAATGACGTCACATGGAGAATGACTTCATCGCTTAATAGAAAGGAAGACAATAGATTCAATGAATGCCATGGTCTGACCTGGCCAGATTGCGGAGATGCAGTTCTGCAGTCTTCTATCCATCCGCTGCTGCAGTCCCGGTGTGGATTCTTCGGACTACTTAGTATGTCGCTGTCGATCCAGTGTGGACGATGCGTCGCTGCCTGAGGTTGCATCCAGCAGGTGACTGTCTCTTGCCTTAGGCAGCAGGTCATCTGCGCGCCTGCCCTTTCCGGATGCATCGATAACCGGGCGGTGAGCTTATCGTCTGCAACTTTCCGCCGACGCGTCGAGCTTCTCAGACAACAACTACCTTCCCTATTGAATATCCTCCTCGAAAACGAGCATTCTTTGGTGACTTGCCACATACGATGATGGAATGCACAACCTCCTATATGAATTAGACTACGGGTCCCACAACGGGTGCAGTCAGCCGCAAGGGCGGCTAAAGCAGAAGAGTTACCTGTATGTCGATGAAGGTCTATTCTATGAGTCTATTCTATGACTGTCTATGTCTATGACTCTGTCTATCCAACGCAGCATCCCCATGCATCGCTGAAAACAAATCATGCCGTCATCACTTACAACCGCGCACCACCCTTGAGGTTGGCCTCCATCATCTGGCCGATGCGGGGATCCACCCGGCTGAACATGGCGATCGTCGCCTTCTGCAACTCGGGCACCACCCCCTCCAACGAACCGCAGAGGTTGGCCACCATCAGCCGGCGCTCGTTCTCGTCGAATACCTTGTGCCACAGCGCGCGCGGCTGCACAAAGTCCTCGTCGTCCACGGGGATCTCGTTCAGTCCCAGCACGCCGCCCATCCGCAGCCACTCGTTGTGTCGCACCTCCTGCACCGACTGGCTGCGCACGCCCGGCGTCAGCGTGCTGCGCACGTAGTTGGGCTCGCCGCCGTAGTTGTGCGTCGTCGTGTGCGCGCCGTCGCGCAGGTAGGGGGCGTACACCGGGCACACCGGCTTGTTGGGCGGCAGCTGCGGGTAGTTGACGCCCAGGCGGTAGCGCTGCGCGTCGGGGTAGGCGAACACGCGGGCTTGGAGCACTGTTTCACCCCCAGGTTAGCATTCGAGCTGGACAACTCGCGCGGGGCGGGATACATACTCGGGTCGGGAGACGCGGCCACACCGGGGACCATGTTGGAGGGAGAGAAAGCCGCCTGTTCGATCTCGGCGAAGAAGTTCTCGGGCTGCATTTCTCGTTAGATCGATACTCGGAAACATTTCATCGGACAGCAGAAAGGACATACGTTGCGGTTGAGAGTCATCTCTCCGACCTCGATCAAGGGGAAGTCCTTGTGCGACCACACCTTGGTGATATCGAACACCGCCCGGCCGTACGTCTCAGCGCGCTCAGGCTCCATCACCTGGATGTACAGCTTCCACACGGGGTATTCGCCGCGCGAGATCGCCTCCCAGAGTTCCTGGTTGTGGAAGTCGGGGTTGGTACCGGCCAACCGCGTGGCCATATCGCCGCTGATGTTGCTGACGCCCTGTACGGGGCGGAAGTGGAACTTGCAGTACCGGAAGCTGCCGTCCTCGCTCACCAGCTTGAAGGTGTGGATACCGAAACCGGTCATCTTCTGGACCGACTCGGGGAGACCGCGCGAGCCGAACAGGTGCATCAGGGCGTGCACACTCTCGGGCTGGTTGACGTGGAAGTCCCAGAACTAATCGTGCAAGTCAGCGGATGCGCAGCTCGAGGAGAAGCGACATTTGCTTACCATGTTACCGTCGGGACGGTTGGTGGCGGGGTGCTTCTTGTGACTGCGGTTGACGGAGGGGAAGCGGAGAGGGTCGCGCACCCAGAAGACGGGCTGTTGGCATTTGTATCAGCTTAGCTCGGAGGAAGCGATGTGTAATAGGTAACGGGGCTACATACAGCGTGGTTTCCAACAATATCGTGGTTACCCTCCTCGGTGAAGAACTTGACGGAGAAGCCGTGGATATCGCGCGCGGTGTCGGCACTGCCGGTCGCACCACCCGTGGTGCTGGCGCGGAACAGCACCTTGGTCTTCTTGCCGACGCCATTCATGAACTTGGCCTTGGTGAGGTGGGAGATGTCGTTGGTGACGCGGAATTCACCCCAGGCGCCGGAGCCCTTGGCGTGGACGACTCTGCGACCCGGTTAGTGGCTGCAAGCTGCATGCAGATCGGGATCGACGGTGCAGCTCCGTACCTCTCCGGAATTCTCTCCCGATTGAAATGCGTCAGGGTCTCGATCAGCAGGGTGTCACCCAGGGTGGTCAAGTTACCGCCGCCGAAGGTGGGCAGGGTGATGCTGACCGAAGGGTCCGGGATGGGCTGGCCTGGATCAATGGATTAGAGAAGCAATCGACAATGGCATCGCAATGGTCTAGACTTACCCTCCGCGAGGGTGAAGACAGGCTTAGACATGATGTGGATTGTGGGTGAGGATTGAGTTTCAGAGGGGGGAAATTATGGATCGCGGGGGAGATCTCGAGGGGTGGGATTATATACGGAGTACGGAAAGGCAGGCTTATCTCTCGTCGGTCGACGAGCTACGGATTACAAACGTGGCGTTCCAGCAGCGGTGAAGCCATTATCTCGGGGGAATCGGGACAGAAAAATTTTCAGGGCGCACAATTTCACCTAGCGCCAAAAGTGGATGAATGGATGGAGGAAGTTGACGTTTTACAGTGTGTTCTCCGAGGGTCGGTGAGGGGAAATCATCTCCATTCTGTCCTTTTCCCCTCACGGTGCCTGCCCCTCATGAGGGGTTCCCTGTCAGCATTCAATCCTCGTTCACTGATTGGTGAAACGGCACAGTTTCGGGCGGCTTCCGTGACACGTGACTATCTTCCGAGTTAGTCCCGGTTCTGCAGGTTTCGCCGAGTTTCCGCCGCGCTCGAAACAAGCAATCAAACACCATCAACTGGCATCTCCGACTGCTATGCCCGCATACTCGCGGCTTCATCTCCCCCCCATCTACCTCTGCCTCCCCTCTCCACCATTTGCATCATCATGGATATGTCGGCATCTCCGGTGCAATCTCGGGTCTCACTGCTGGACCCTGCTGGTCCATACGAGTAACAACCATCCTATTCGCAATGGAGGCATCATTATTTAAGACCTTCATGGCACCGCTCATTTCGGTATCATCAGCAGCAGCAATATCACAAGCAACACTCCTCGAGAGCAAATAATCCCTTTCATTCACTCATTTCACCTCTTTGCCCGCCCGCCCGCCTCCAACTCAGACCATCATGGTAGTACCCAACGACTCCCGCTTCGATTTCATCGTCGTTGGCGGCGGTACTGCAGGCAACTGCATCGCTGCTCGACTGGCTGAGAACTCCGACGTCAAGGTCCTTGTGGTCGAGGCAGGCGTCGCCAACTCGCACGAGATTGAAGACATCACCACCCCGTCCAAGGCCTTCGGGCTGCGGGGCAGCCAGTACGACTGGGCATACAAGACCACGATGATCAAACGCGACGACTACGAGCGCGTGGAGAAGCCTAACACCCGCGGGAAGGCGCTCGGCGGCAGCTCGTGCGCCAACTACTTCACATGGATTCCCGGATCGGCCGCTACTTTCGACGACTGGGCGGAGTTTGGCGGCCGCGACTGGACCTGGGCCAACTGCGTGGAGTACCTTCGCAAATGCGCCACCTATCACGACGACGAAAAGCTCTACCCGACCGACCTGCACAAGATCGGGTCTGGGGGGCCAGTCCACATCTCCCACGCCGAGCTGGTCCCGGAGCTGCAGCGCTTCCGTGACGCCCTCTCCGAGGCCTGGACCTCGCGGGGCGAACCCCTCACGGAGGACATCTACTCCGGCGAGATGCACGGCCTCACCCACTGCGTTGATTCCATCTACCAAGGCCAGCGCCAGGGTAGCTACCAGTACCTTCGCAACCGATCCAACGTCACTATCCTGTCGGGCGCACACTCGAAACGCCTCCTCATTGATCCGGCCACCCGCGTCTGCTCGGGCGTCGAGGTCCTCATCCCAGCCACGAATACCACCCTCCGCCTCCACGCCACCCGCGAGGTCATCCTGTCCCAGGGTGTGTTCGAGACGCCCAAGCTTCTCATGCTGAGTGGAGTCGGCCCTAAAGATGAGCTGACCAAGCACCACATCGACGTCATCCTTGACTCCCCGCACGTCGGCCAGCACCTCCTCGACCACCCGATCGTGCCCTTCGTCCTCCGCATCAAAGACGGCTACAGCCTGGACGACCACCTTCTCCGTGCCGGCCCCGCCAATGACGCCGCCGTGGCCGCCCACCGCCGCGACAGGACCGGTCCCGTTAGCTCCGGCCTGCTAGAGATGGTCGGCTTCCCGCGCATCGACGACCGACTCAACCAGTACGCGGCCTACCGCAACGCCAAAGCCGCCAACGGTGGCCGCGATCCCTTCGGTCCGGCGGGCCAGCCGCACTTCGAGCTCGACTTCGTCGGCATGTTCAGCACTGCCTTCCAGTGGCACTACCCCGTCCCCAAGGAGGGGAGCTACATGACCGTCATCGTCGATCTCCTGCGTCCCGTGTCCGAGGGCGGCGCCGTCACGCTCAACTCGGCGGACCCTCTCGTCCAACCGAACATCAACCTCAACTTCTTCGCCGATGACCTGGATGTGCTGGCCATGCGCGAGGGCGTGCGCTGGACGTACGATGTCCTAACGAAGGGCGCTGGGTTCAAGGATATCGTGCTCGCCGAGTACCCGTGGGAGATGCCGCTGCACTCGGACGAGGCGATGAACAAGGCCGTCCTGGAACGAAGCCAGACTGGCTACCGTAAGTTTTCCTTTATCTGTTTCCCGGCTCAGTAGGAGAGAAAAGTGTAAAGTGACTGACCGTGTTGATGTGTTCTAGACCCCTGCGGCACCACCCGCCTGTCCAAGAGTATCCACCAGGGCGTGGTGGACTCCAAGCTGCGCGTGCACGGCATCCGGAATCTGCGCGTCGCCGACGCGTCGGTCATCCCGGTCATTCCGGACTGCCGTATCCAGAACTCGGTATATATGATTGGCGAAAAGGTATGCATGCTCCGAATGAGTCTTCTTGCTTGGGGCGAGTGCTAACTATTCGCAGGGCGCCGATCTGATCAAGGCCGATCACCGGGATCTCTACGAAGCGAAGGGGATCCCGTATCTGATTCCTAGCCGATTGTAGGCGGAGTTTGTGTTGTACTTCTTGGTTCTCATGTTGCTTCAGCAAGGTAGGGAGATTGTATTCGAAGTTCAGAGATAGCGAATAAAATTGTGTTGTAGCCATACGGTAGATGCTAAATTCCAGAGTCCCGAGGGTAGCTAACTAGAATACATGGCAACGAACACTCACCCGTGCCATTCCACCATACATGCGCATCACTTCATCATGTCGCTACATGAAGAGTTCGCCATCTGTCTCAACATCCATGTCTTCCACATCCACATTCCCAGGTTGTTCAGCATCAGCATCGTCAGTGTCACCCTCGTCGTCGTCCTCCGCTACGTCATCCAACTGACCGCTCTCATCCTCATCATCCCCGTGATCATCCTCCTCCTCCGCGTCATCCAAGTGACCACCCTCATCCTCCTCATCCCCGTCACTATCGAAATCCTCCTCTTCCATTCCCGCGCCCTCGCCCCTCCCCGAAGAAGGCAATACCCCGTCCATGGCCGCGCAGGTCTCCGCCCCCACGAAGAACGGATGATCCGCCCGCAGCGCCAGGCCCTGGCACACATAGCCCATAGGCGTATGCGAGATATCCTGGCCCTGCCGACGCAGCGCCAGCCACTCCTGCAGGAATTCCATGGCGGCAGTCGGGCCAGCGGCGGGGTTCGCGTTGGCCGCCGCAGCCGCCGCGGCCGCCGCATCGCCAAGCTCGAGGGCCAGCCGGTCGAGGATCTCGGCGTAATCGTTGCGGCCGAAGTAGAGGCGTCCAGCGAGGAGGCCGACCTCGAAGGGCAGGAAGGCCGGCACGGCGTCGGGATTGGCCAGCGGCGGGATTGCGTAGAAGTTCAGGTTGCTGAAGTGCTGCATCCGCTTGGTTACGGGCGCGGCGTAGGTGATTAGGTGCATTGAGGGCGCGGCGCGGCTGCGGAGGAGCGGGATTAGTTCCTCTGCTTCTTCGGGCGTGATTGCGATGGCGAGCTCCGTTTGCATGTTGCTTAGGAGCCAGTTTACGGGACGCTGTGGGTTGCGTTGCGGTGTTAGTGTGTTTGGGCTGGACAGTAGGGGTTTGGGGCTGGGGGTGGCATACCGTCAGTTCGTCCATCTTCTCGCCTGCCTTCAGCTGCACCGTCCGGGTGAACTCTTCCGACACGTAGAGATGCGGCATGCTCAGATCCACCTGGCCCTTGTACTTGGTTCCTAGCTTTGTGGCAAACATCATCTTCGCTGCCGGCTGAATCCCGGTGCCCTGGAGGGAACCCGTCTCTGCGAAGTATGACAGAGTAGGGTGTAACCCCGGGAACTCGTATGGCTCCATCACCCGAGGACGCTCCACCTCGCGCTCTTCTTCGATCTCGTAGGCGACCTCGCGCTCCTGCTCGACCTCTTCCAGCGCTGAGCCGGCCATTGCGGAGGTGTGCAGGTCCCTCGCTTGCGCTTTGCGTTGGCTCAGAGTCTGCATGAACCCGGCTACTCGGCCGGTGTACTCGATGCAACAGGACGTTTCGGAGTCTGCATCGCTCACGTCCGGGGGCCGGGGCTTGTACAGTTGCTCTAGCGTTTGCTGCTCTGGCTGCTGTAGGATTCTCATGAAATTCTTGCGCTGGATTCGGTTGGTGATGAAATTGGGATAGTCTTCGGCGGCTTGGACGCGGCGACAGAAGTCGGTGCCTTGGGCATTGAAGAGCGGTTCGAGATCTTTGTTGCTGGCACATGTCTGATGTAGCAGCCAGTAGATCACGTCGGAAGAGTCGAGCATGTCATTGTGCCGCTTTCGACAGACGTCGAGAATGTTTTGATGTACCTCCGGCGGTGCGATGAACACCACGGACTGGGTGGTGCCAAGCTGGCGGAGTCTCATGGCGGCTGTAATGAATTATTAGCAGACTTCTTCGAGGTGAATGTGAATCGCAACACTTACCTTGCACCGTGTGGTCTTTGGTCTGGTTGAGTCCTAATGTGAGAGCCCCCTGGGCTTTCGCAGGTAGCTTGAGATCCGTGCCCCGAGTGTGGGCTTCATCCAGGTAAATCAGACAGTCGGTCATATCATCCGCGTACGGGGTGGCAAGCAGTGGCAGGCTTTTGTTGTGTGCTCGGAACCAGACCCATGGCTTGTCATCAGGTTCAAAGTAAACCGCGGCCTGCGCTTCGGTGTCGTGGCTCAACCACGTCTTCACTAGTGTCAAGTTGTCCATCTCAAGGATGAAAGCGCCCGCGTCGATAAGAATGCGGGTCTTGGTCCGAGCCAAGCTATGAAGCATTTGAGTCTCGGAAATGCGCTTTTCATGGAGTATCGCAGGCCAATATCCCCTGTTCCTCTTCTGAAGCAGGTAGGTCAGGACCTCGGCGTTTGTGTGCAGCAGTTCGGGCAGATCATGTTGTTCGATCGTCAGAGGAAGAAGCCTTCGATTATCATTTGTTCCACTAAAGCCAGTCGTCAGTCCCGCTAGCACCATCCTTTCGGTTTGAGATGTGGTCCTGGAGTTATCGAAGAACGGAACGTCCCATCCTGATGTCTGGAGCTTGATCGCGAATTGCTTGGCGTGGACGGGGAAGACAAAAGTCCTAAGATAATAGTTGATCACCGTCGTTGAGAACCGCAGATGCTGCCAGATTTCTGAGGTTTGACCATGGTCATTCACGTTGATTAGGTTCCAATGCTTCAAGGATTCGGGCATCGTGGCCGATGTCTCCGTCCAGCGGTCGTACTCAATGGCCGGATCATCCGCTCGGAGAACTGACTGAAGACACTGTCTGCATCGCTTCTGTGTCAACCCCTCGTGGTAAAATGCAAGACACGTAAAGAGAATAGCGACATCTGGATGGCCCCACTCTGCTTGATCTGACGGAACGCCCTTGGCATGGAAGGGCACGGCCATGGGATCTCGCCCTGGGTGCAGCCCGTATTGCACATTCCACCTCTTCTTCAGACATAACAGCAGGATCCGATGTACCAGGAGGCCTCGAAGCAAGTAGATTCTCTTGATAGCTTGGGGCTTATCTTCAAAGATCTGCTCGAGTGCCTCGGTGACCGAGTCGTGAACCGTCTCGTCTGAGAGAAACCTGCGAATTATCTCGACCTCAGCGGCGCTGCAACCTTGGATTGGCAATATGGAGCGCCGGGCGCTGCAGGCGTCGTTCACAATCCGTTCCAACAGAGCCACTTCAACGTCATTTCTCAGCAAATAAACAACAGGAAACGCGGCTTCTTCTCTGTCGATCACATCGATACTGCGCGGGAATATTCGTGCCAAGTCACGCAGGTGCTGCGCAACAAGACCTAAGACTTTCATCACGACCTCCCAGCGATCAGGATGCCCATCGACGACGAGCTGCGAGCCGCTGGGATAGATGAGTTGTGTCTTGACCGCCAATGTGAAATCGCATTCGTCGAGGATATCCCGGCCGTATCGGTCAATCCAGTCTTGGATGGCCACCATTTCTGCGGCCTCGACGGTCTTCGCATCGGAAACTCGCTGTAGGCCACTCAATTTGAAGGATAGCGCATGCTCGGGAACGCCCAGGATAACACCGGACTGATGGAGTGTATCCTCATAGAACCGGCGAAACTCCGCTATCAGGCTTGGTGTAGTTTGCGTTCGTCGGGAGAACGGGATATGTAGCACTTCGCGACCGACAAGGCCACCCAGGTGTGTCTGGAGGATCTGCGCAGTCTGGGTGAGAAGCGCGCTCGGCACCAGCAAGCGGGCGAGTATCTTGCCATTGGCCAACGCACATGCCACCATGGGCATGATTACAGAGGTTTTGCCTTGTCCCATATTCATCTGCAGGACGGAATTCGAGCCTGAGCTTGGAGCGATCATTCAAGAGCAACCGTCACCTGTTCCTGGCGTATCTGCACGTTCGCGTCGATCTCGAGAAGAACCCAGGCCGGATAGCGCATGTAATCCCAGACCGCATGAGAAATCTGGCAATTCACTTGATCCAGTCGGCTTTGGTCGCGCCGAGCAAAGAAGTCTCTGATGCGCAAAAGTCGCTGTAGCTTGACGATTTCGAGCCCATATGATAGGATAGCCTCTTTCATTCTCGGGCCAAAGCGCGCAAAGGACCTTCCAAGCTGTTGCAGGATTGTGATCGGGGTGATGCATGGGCCAAGGTTGCCCTTGAGTAACCAAAAAAGCCTCGAATCGCTTTCTAGGAGAGCTGCGCAGATCCGCCCGTAGCATGAATCCACGACGGCCTGTGCGCTCTTGATCTCGTCATCGTATTTCTTCAGCCCTTCCCAATAACTTAATCCATTCTGATAGGGTTTGTGTGGTTCGTGGCCCTTTAGTTTGAGCGCGTGAATACTTTGCTGCAAGTCTCGCCCATAACGAGATCTGACGGAGCAGCCTGAGTCGACAATCTTTTCGACCAAGCGTTCAAGTTCGATAATTTCCTGCGAGTATGTCAATCTAGCGTTTGGGGTGATGGCCTGAGAAGATCGCCTCGGCTGATCAGCGAAAGAAGCGGTTTTCATCGTTTCGGCGTCCCTTAGCAGCGGGCCTGATGTCTGGAGTAGGTCCCGTCCAAGCGCGACGCCGACTCCTGAACAAGGCTTTGGTAGTGGTTCGAAGTGCTCTGACTGACCCATCGCTGGGAGGTCCAGGAGTTCGTTTTCGGGAGCGCTGTGCGCATCCAGTACTTCCTGTACCTTGTCCAGGTGTTCCAGAAGCTGCAGGTTCTTGTATCGTCGTAGCCATTCGGGTTGGACTGCAGCAAGGGCTTTTACAGCGTTCAGAACCTCGGATTTGAATCCATCTATCGAGGGCTCCGCACAAGGCCACTGCGGAAGTAGGAAAGAAACGAATCTCTCACACTCAGTCTTGCACCGGGCTTTGTGCTGTTGCACTGCGAGTCCATGTTGGGCTTGGGCCTCTTTTCTCGTGATTGCGCGAGACTTTTTGCCGCGTTTCTGTTGGTCGGCCACAGTTTGAAGCACGCTACAGGCAGGCAGCACCAGGCCTAGTAGCAGATCGGAAGCGGGCTTGTCTTTATCGCGCACATTTTCAAAGGCTCCATAGGTCGGTAGTGGTAATTCTTTGAGCGGTTCCAAAGTCGCAAAGGCTGCTAGAACGCGAAGCACCTTCATATTCGCATTGGGGGAATAAGCCATAAGACCCAACGTGAACATCAAAAAAGGTGCAGTATCCGCCTGGCTCGTAGCGCAGTGGCGAACCAAACGTCCCCATTCGGTTCGAAGATCAATAGATAGAGCTGTGCTCAAAGTAGTCGGCGTGAATATGCCGTTGTAGCCGCCGACATTTGACCAAGCCCGTATGATATCGGTAAGACTACAATCTGTCTTGACTGCTGAAGGCCGATTTCGAAGCAGACAGATGATCTCACGCGAGTTGCAGGTTCGCTTGGACGAGCTATAATACACCCGCGACCAGTAGACCTCATCAGGCACCTCCTGCATCTTGTCCTCGTTCCAATAATCAGAGCGCTCGTACATAGAGCGGCGCCAGAGAGCCCTATCTCGCAAATATGCTTCATTCTTTCCAGGGTTTCTAGTACATAGCTCGGTAGAAGGGTGAAAAAGAGAAAGCCTCTGAGACTGTGTGATAATTGACTCGATGATTGGCTCATATGCCTCATGCTGCATTGTCACCGTCCACCCTTCGTTCCACTTTACCACCTGCTGAAACTTTCTGTCGGGCGGATAGTACTCTCGTATCGGCGTAAGCCTGGATATTATGAGTAGTATATCAACAATGTTGGAAGCGAGCGGCGTCCATGGTTGCGAGTAAGCCGACTTGAGGCAAGACAGTGCTTCTTCTGTTCCAGTTCGCCTCGTTAGATCATCTGGAAGGACAAATGAGGTGAAAGCATGGAGCTGGGCTTTGGTGTAAAGCAGTAGAGGCTCGGCAGGGCATTGAAGTCGGCCGAGGACTTCGTCAATCAAATACCGTCCGTAATTGCCTGTTCTGTCCTTCGTGACCAATACATGTATGCCTCGGCGCTCGGCTTTTATGCTGCCTAGAGGAACGATGATACTTCGCTGTGATCGACTCGGGACATTCCGCAGCACTAGCATGCTCTGAAGCCCATATAATGTTCCAGCGTCCTGGTTGGGATCTATCTCAGCAGACAACTGCTTGCACTGTAAGAGTCGCTGACTGTTGACATAGAAGATGAGATTGATCCTCTTCAGCTCGATGGACAGTGGGTTTCGCGGATGTTGGACCACCGTCAGTTCTGGAGCTTGTTCAAAGTGATTAAATATTTTTGCGATAGTACGAGCCAGTTGAGAATGGGGATCAACTAGATGAGAAATTCGTCGGATAGCTTTGCGCGTATCGATGTCGATCTTCCAGTCACTCATCCTCTCCCACCAGATATGTGGCACACGCCGAGCTTCAAGAATCCCCGTTTTGAGATCAAGCCAGTGCACGCATCCATGAACCAACGAGTGAGGCAAGTCTGGTCTTGTATCTGGGCCAAATACGGACCCAGGAATGTGCTCCAGAGTTTGGCTTCTTTTGTGGGCTTGAATCACTAGCTTCTGATCTCGAAATCCTAGGTGGACCTGGTAACCATTCTTTTTGAGCGCAAGCTGATAGCTCATTCCGTTTCGGTCCGACGGAAATGCAACAAGTCTCTGGTTGCCAAACAGCGCCTTCAACGTTTCCGAGTTGCGAATGTCGGGCGGAATCTTCCCGATTGAGCTGCCATCAATCGAAAGATGTCCTTCGAGGAAGTGAAAGCGGTAATTTTGCTCTCGTGTCTCGTTGGTACCGTGGGCTGTGGCAGTAACCCAACAGTCTTCAGATCCCTGCCAAGCCGTATACTTCCAGAAACACAGCCACAAATTTGATCGATGGCAGCATTCACACCCAAAGGATGGATATTGATGGCAGTTCGAATTGCTTCGCGCAATTGAGCAGAAGACATAATGTCACGGACTAGCATGCTTTGCGTGAGCGTACCAAAACTGTCAGTATCCATGACCAGGTTTTCCTGCATGGAAAGAGTCGCTACGACCCAGGTTTTGATGCTTTCTTCGTCAAAGGTTGTGTCAATCATGCCACTAAACGTTCGGCGACAGAGCAGGGCAGCGAGAAAACAGTATCGCGCCAGCTTGTCCGCTGCATCCACCTCGGTGGCATTCCGAGATTCTTCGCGCAGATGATTAATCCACCGGTGTGTCACGCTTCGGATTTTCAACAGCATCTCACTGGCCTGCATAGACGCCTCATGGATCCCCAGGCTGCATACCTTCACTGAAAAGGTCAGCATGGTTTCCATGCAGGTGACCTCGCGCCAATTGGGAGCGATCAAGGATACATGTTGATCGATCTGCTCAATGAGTCTCTTGCAAAAACTGAGATCATTGAAAACGACATGCACTGCTCTCAGCGGCTCACCATGCAGCTCAGGGCCCGCTTGCAACGCAAGGTGCCTCATCAGAACCATGGTATGCTCTGCGCTGAAATTGATGTTCGAGGACCCGAGTTCGGCCAGAACTTGGAGCCATCGCCGCTTCTTCCCAGCCATTAGGGCCTGATGCGCCATAAATTCGTGAATTGTCACTGCTGAGGGACATTCGCGGTATCTGGCAAGAGCCTCATACGATGAGGGTCCCAGGCCATCGGGGGCAAAGCTGGGTGTCGAGTATAGTTGGGCAAGTGGAACTTCCCGGGGGAGGCGAAGGGCAAAGTGATGCGCCAATGTGAGCGTTTCGGCTACGTCCCGGGCCCATATTCCTCGTTCGTCGTAGTACTTGAAGGTTAAACCCGACGGAAGTATCACGCTTTTCTCTGTTGTCGGCAGCCTGACCTGTTTGTAATGGGTTTCCAGGTATGACTTTGTAGTAGACGCCAGAGAGTACCCTCGCCGATATGCGATCAGTTTCATATATGGGGACAAATTTGGATAATTACCGAGTACCTTCTGGGGGGCTCTGGCAGCTGACAGCTCCATTTGACGGCCAAGTCGAATGATTATGCTCCAGCTAGCGCTGCGGTAGGCAGCGAAAGCTTGAGGTATGCCCAGCTCGAACAGGACGGCACGTTTCTCGGCCATTCTCTTTGGCAGATAATCTTCGTGAACACTGATTCTGAGGCGTCGTAAGCACCGGATGTAATAACAGTGTCCGCAGCCACGAATCTCATGGGAACCGTCAGGGGTCATTCGCTGGGTGCATTCACTCTCCATCTTCTTCGTAGTCAGGGACTCGTACTCTTGATTCATCTCCTCCAACTCCGCTGCCTTTTCCATCCTTGCAGTCAAGGATGCTGCTTCGATCTTTGCTTCGAGCTCTGCCAGGTTCGCGTCGAGGCCAAGTTGCACGTATCGATCAGCAAAGCATTGCGGAGATGGATCTGCAAAAATTGTCATGCTTTTACCATCCAACCCTGCACAGCGTGCATGAAGATGCTGTTGTACTGTGCTCAGACGATTCAGGTCGGTACGCCTCGATAGAAGCAGCACATCTAGCGACTCTGGAATGAAGACCGGATGATACTCGAGAAGTAAGGGAAAGGCGACGGTTGCGCATTTGTCCATGCATACCCACAATTCTAACAGGTTCAAGATGAAGATGCTGAATGTCACTTGGTCTTCATCATAGGCGTCCCCGATTCTTTGGAGATAGTCTACAATTTTTCGGGAAGTTTCAATGCAAACGTCGATGTCGTGGTCAGGCTCAGCGGTAGATGTATCCCGCATGTCACGTTCGATGGTCGCTTCCAATTCGGCGAGAGAGGAGTACCGCTGAAACATTGTGGTAAATTTTTCTGCCGTTCCGCCTGTGTCGTTTGTTGAATCGACTGCACTAGTGCGCTGAAACCATGGGGCATTGTTTTGAGGCTGCTGCAGAACCTTGCGAAGGTATGATATACTGTTTGGTAGACTAAGAATCATGTCTCCTGTCTGGGCTCTGCGTGGTAACGATGGTATCATGCGCTGGAATTGCGTCTTGAATGCAGCCCATTCTTGTCGAATGTGATTATCTGCAATTCTCAGACTCTGTCGATAGAGAGGGTTCAAATGGTGTGAGAGGGTGGCATGGACAGTCTGTGCTTCGGCAGATAGGCTGTCCTTCAAGATATCCAGCTTGGTCAGTCGGCGGCAGAGTTTGGCTCTCAGCCAGCACCAGTGCTCTGGGGCCAGAGCTCGCGTTTCGAAAAGATCTCTCAGTAGATGGACTAGAAGTACGCAGAGTAGGGACTTGTAATACAAGTGGCCCATTTCACTGCCCATACGCAAGTACAGCAGGCGTTGGATGCAAACACGAAGGACTAGCCAAAATGAACTGCGACGCCACGGTCGCTCCGCATGGTTCCAGCAGACATCGTCCTTAATACGCTTGCGCAAAAGAGGTGTTTTGACCCGACACCCATTCACGCCAAGGAGGGTAATTAGAAAATCAGTGATCAGGTCCGGGTCAGGGGTGTCTCGCACCTCAGTCACTTCAACGCCGGCCTTCCTGGACTTAGGCATGAATTCAGCGACTGGCTCTGTGCTCGCTCTCATGAGGAAACCGGCGAGGTTATCTTGGAATCTCGGCTTGTTAAACTCTCTCTTGTCCAGCGATATGGCTGCCCCCGGGAAGTCCCACTGGAGTGCACCTCTCGCCGCGAGCGTGGGCTCAGCACTTGGCGAGGCTTCAAAAGCTTCGACAGTTATGGAATCACCGTCCCTAGCAGAGGCTGATATTAGAAAAGAGGGGTTTTAGACAGCGAGGAGGGGTAGGCTTACTTGTTTTGATAGAAGAGGAGGGCGGCATTGTGTTCGGCGACGTGCACGATGATAGCATGATCGGAGCTCAGCCTCTTGAAAGCGCGCAGCAGGACTGACCTGTGGACTCTGCCGTCGTTGAGCTCGCGACACTCTTTGAGGATCTCATCCAGACTCTGAAAGACCGACTTTGTGTTATCTTCAGCGGTGTGGTGAAGGACTCTTAGAGCCTCACGCAGACGATCAACAAGCCCGGATCCGACTTTTTGTGGCTCTTTGTCGTCATGTCCGGGAAGCTTCGGGGGCAAAGTAACATGATGAAATATGTCCTTCAAGATGTTGGACTCGGACATGGCAGAAAGCTAGGCTGTGGTGGAGTGATGATACAAGTAATATCAACATGTGAATCGAGACTAGGAGACGAGGGTTGAGGAGAATGAACGTGGAGATGGAAATGAGATCACAAGGGAGAGTGAGAGTAAAGGTGATGATGAGAAAATTAGTGATGGAAACAAAAAAGCAGTGGTGACGATGAAGTGACGTTGGGAATGGAGATGAAATAGGGACGAAGATGGCGAGGGAGGTGAGGATGGAGGTGAGAAGGTAAGACGAGGATGGTTGAGAGGGTGAGAAGGATGAGGATTGAGGTGGTCGGAGGAGAATCAAGAATGATGAAGTAGGCAAAGCTACAGATGAAGGAAGAAGCCGAGGGGAATTGAAGCGTAGTGAATGAAGGACAAATACCTGGGAAGGAAGCTGGTGGTTGCTGCTGCTGCTGCTGCTGCTGCTGCAAACAACAGCAGAATTGTCCCACCCAAACAGAACCTCAGCCAGACTGGCAGTGAATGAGATTGAGTGGTAAAGAGGTTGGTCAGCCCAGTAAGACGTGCACCTCTCTTCTTAGTGCTGTGACTATCACTCTGACGACAAGTCATGGGAGATCGATATGATACACTCACCTACAGTGGGACGAAATGCTATACTTCCCTTCCTGGATAGCAACAGTACAGTGCGCATATCTTATGTAATTGGTGTATAGGTGATTGTGCAGTCCTGTGCTGTCACATGATCCGCCCGTCAGGCAGCCACTGTCAGGCAGAAACTGCACGACAGGCTCGTTGCCATACCGCAGCCCGGGAAAGGCAGCCCCGCCGGAGGTTTCTTTCCCCGGGGCCGAGTTGCAACCGCAGTTGATGAAGATGGATGACAGTCGTCGTGGCGATGAGTTGCATGGTAATAGAGCATGAGATAATATACACATTCGAAGATACAACCCGTTCATCAGAGTGGCTTCAAGCACAGGCAGTTTCTCTGCACAAATCGGTGCTGTGAACGAGTGAGCAGGCGCAATGCCGTCAGGTCCGTCGAGCTATGATATATATCCTACTATACTAGATTTACAAAAACCATGCTCATGAAACCACGGCAGATACCGAACATTCGCTCAGCCCCATTGCCTGTGAGCCATGCAGACAGAAGAAATGCAAGGTCAGTAGAAGATGAATAGGTGATTGTGATGCTGAACTGCGCGAACATCCGTCTAACTCCGGCGCGTGTCAGTGCGATCGCACCCTGTATGTGATATCGGCCTAGATATGTACAGTACATCCACCTCGGTATTGGCTGACAAACATCCAGTCCAATCTGCACGCAATGCTCTCCTGATCAATCCAAATGCGTCTATCCAGAGAGCGGCAAGCGGTAAGGAAAAGTTCCCTAGCGAGTACTTGAACTAAATGCTGATCCAACCCAGAGGACTGCCCCTCGGATATCTCAACCAGATCGAGCAACGGCTGGCCGATACCGAGCAAGCATTGTTTGACGCTCTCACGACGATGCGCGAGCTCAATGGTTCTCACGGAGGAATGGTGGTACAGGCCACGCGCAAGTCCGCCGATACGCGCCCCAAGAACGCGCGCATGCAAGAGTGGTCTCAGTTGCCATTGAGCGACTGGACAGAGCGCGAACGGTGGCGGGAGGCAAAACGCGATCAGTACCAGTGGACACGAACAGTCGTGGAATCACCACCGATGGTAGAAATGCCGCAAGCGAATGGGTATGCGATGCCACGAGGGATCCTCACGGCCAGTCGTCCGAGCAGAAGCAGTGTTGGTACGGCGGAGTCGGAATCGCCCGAGCGGCGGAGGTCAGATCGAGCAGCGGAAGTCGCCCGGCGGCATCCTTCGCTGTACTTTTGATAAAAAATGAGTAGGATCTATAACAAATCAAAGAAGTCTATTGCAACAAGGACCCCCGATGGTCTAGTTGGTTCATGGCGTTCGGCTGTAATGGTTAATTGTAACCGAAAAGTCACCAGTTCGATTCTGGTTCGGGGGAACATCTTTTTGCTTTTGTTCAAGCTCTACTGTTCTTGGAGGTCCTAGTGGCCCATCTCTACCAAGACCCTGCATAGTTATCTTAGTCTACGGTGTTGTTTTCCTCAACGGAGGGTACCTATGATGATCTCATCTACTTTGCACGTAGTGACGTGTCTGAACTGGGCATCTGCATCTGTGCTGGATTTGGCGGAGGCCCAGGTGTTTGCATGTTTTCACAAACACCGACCACTTCCGCGATGGTCTTCTTTCCTGAACACTTGCCCCTCCATGGGCCAACTCCACGAAAACCCCGCCATCCAACCTTGACAGTCTCTTGCAAGTCCCGTTCGGCGTTGTTCTGTCCTTTCTAGCCATAGTGCTGCGTTGATCGTCATCGTCCTCCAGGAACAAACTACACCCGACCACTCGCGTGGCGCCGGACATGTCTTGTTCCGAATCGCGGAGGAGTGCAAATCCGAGCTTCCCCCATCGGAGACCATGGAGGGGAAAATCGCTTTTGGTGAGAAGTGGTAGACCGGGGCTGCAGATACGATATAAACCTCCAACGACGTCCTGATACCGGCTTCTGTCTTCCCACTCATCAGTTTCAGATCAACTGCACACACACAATCATCATGTCGCCCAAGACCTACAGCATTGCCTCCATGCCCGCCGATGGCATTGGCCCCGAGGTCATCGAGGCCGGTATTGTCGCCTTGAACGCCTTGGCTGATACCCTCAAGACCTTCAAGCTGGAGTTCACCAACTACGACTGGAGCTCCGAGACCTACAAGAAGACCGGAAAGTACATTCCCGATGGCGGTCTCGAACAGCTTCGGAAGCACGATGCCATCCTCTTCGGTGCCGTTGGTGCCCCTGGTGAGTTTGCCTTCCCCACCTCCCCCGCATATGCAAGGCTATCTAACCCGATCCCTTCTGAAAAGACGTTCCCGACCACATCTCCCTCTGGGGTCTCCGCCTGGCCATCTGCCAGCCCTTCCAGCAATACGCCAACGTCCGCCCCACCAAGGTCTTCCGCGGTACTCAGTCCCCCCTCCGCAACTGCAAGGCTGGTGACCTCGACTGGGTCATCATCCGTGAGAACAGCGAGGGAGAGTACGCCGGTCAGGGTGGTCGCTCCCACACTGGCAAGCCCTGGGAGGTTGCCACCGAGACCGCCATCTTCTCCCGGGTCGGTGTCGAGCGTATCTTCCGCTTCGCTTTCGAGGTCGCCCAGAAGCGGCCCCGCAAGCTCTTGACTGTGGTCACCAAGAGCAACGCCCAGCGCAACGGTATGGTCCTCTGGGATGAGGTCGCCAAGATCGTGGCCAAGGACTTCCCCGATGTCACCGTCGACAAGATGCTGGTCGACGCCATGACCACTCGCATGGTTCTCAAGCCCGAGTCCCTTGACACCATTGTCGCTACCAACCTGGTGAGTTGACCACTCCCCTCTCCCCAGCGAAAGGCCCTCACTAACAGATACCAACAGCACGCTGATATCCTCTCCGACTTGGCCGCCGCTCTGGCCGGCTCCATCGGTATTGCCCCCACCTCCAACCTCGACCCCACCCGTCAGAACCCCTCCATGTTCGAGCCCATCCACGGCTCTGCCTTCGACATTACCGGCAAGGGTATCGCCAACCCCGTCGCTACCTTCTGGACCGCCGCCGAGATGCTCGAGTGGCTCGGGGAGGTCGATGCTTCCAAGAAGCTGCTCACCGCCGTCGAGAACGTCTGCGAGGCTGGCGTCCTGACTGCTGACTTGGGCGGCAAGGCCAACACCAAGGAGGTCACCGACGCTGTGGTGGCCGAGATCAAGAAGCTGTACGGTTAAACGATGTATATAGATTACGGATTGATGTCAATAGCATGAAAATAGATTTCCTTGTTCGTTATGATAAATTTAGTCGTCGAAATCATCAACTGATTGTATTCATGTAACAAGATGATTTGCAGAGTCATGCCAGTACCCGGTGTGAGACTTTATATGGCCAATTTTAGACCCTCCGACTATGCAAGCACCTGACCAAAGCCCATTGGCAGGATGCCATGCTAGCGCACACCTTTGCATCCGAGCTTTGGAAGCTGAACGAATCACCTGCTCACCAACATCCTCCCATTCGCCTGCGTCCTGTTTTCTAATTGGTCTCCGAAAATCGATGCCGGCAGCATTTCTGCCGCAATTTACCGTTCACGCGTCGCATCCGTGTTGAACATCAGGGCATCTGCTCCCTTGCATTTACAAAGACGATAATGTGCAAAGAATTATGTATACAATCTGATTATGTCGCGGAGCTCACCAGGGATTTTGAACGACAAGTCTAATCTACGAATAGATATAACACAAAGGCGTGCCGGCCGTGGTGTCCAAAATGTCGTAAATCTCGCGCGACTCGGTGAGGTTACCCATCCACAGCATATCGTGAATGGTGGTGTTGGGGCCGGGAATCATGCCGTTGATGAAGTCGGGCCCCTTGACGACGTAGGTGCGGTTGGCCGGGTTCAGGTTCTGCCAGATCCAGAAGACGCGGTCGATCATGCCGTGGTGAACGTAGAATGCAGGGTCACCGGGGGAGGCGTAGAGGTCCTATTGTTTGGTTGTTAGGGTTGATGCTTGCCGCAAATAAAAGAGAAAAGACGGGTACGTACACCTCCAGGGTCACCGCCAATGGTGAAGTGACCGGCCGTGTGCACGCCCAGGAATCCTTCGTTGAAAAACCCTTGCATGGTCCACTCGAAGCACGAGATGTCGTCGCAGTTCTGGATCAGATCCATGACATCGCTGGTCTTGGTCCAGCCCTGGGCGGCGTAGGCCGAGATGTCGCGACGCAGGCACCGCGGGTTGTAGTCCAAGCCGGTGCCGTTCTGGGCCACCAGACCGGGGATCTGCAGGGTGGGGCTCACAGGGCCGAGGTTGACGCTCATGCTGGAAATCGGCTGTTAGGGGGTTGAATAGACAGAGAAAGGTCAGACAAGGTAGCTTACTTGGCAAAGGGACCGTGGCGCACACAACCGCCTCCCACACCGGGGGGAATGATGGTGTAGGGGGTGGCCGGGGTGCCGTTGTGAGCCACGTAGTCTCCGTTACCGGACAGACTGTACTCGGTGCCATCGAAGAGGGGCGAGTTGATCGGGTTGTCCACGTATTTGTTCCAGGCCCAGTAGGGCTGGTAGCCATCGTAGCCACACTCGTTGCGTAGAGCCTCCTCGTAGGCCCAGGTGAACAACCGGTGCCACGTGAGGAAGTTACCCTACCACACTTATCAGCTGTGAGGTTAACGAGGGAGCAGCAAGGCGACGTACCGTGCCGTGGATCCACAGGGTCTGGTTGATGTGCACGGCGACGAAGTCGTCATAGCGGTTACGAGCACCAGGAGCGAAGCTGGGATCCGACTTGGGCGGCTTGTTCATCAAGCACAGCACCGCATCGGTATACTTCTTGCGATCGGCGGGCGCCAAAGATGACCTGGTGTTTCATATTCAGTGAGCCACGAGCGTCTCTGGTATTAGTGTGGAGGTCCAAGGACGTACCACTCGCGACGAACTACCGCATTCTTGACGTTGCAGGTAGAGTTGGAGCCGTGAGCGGCCTCATAAGCCATCTTAGTGGCCAAAGCTTTGCTGGAGAGCTTATCGACGGCATCGGGGGTGCCGAGGATGGCAGCGGCTGGCGAGGCAGCCAAAGCAGCCACAGCCGCGCTTGACAAGAGGGAAAACTTCATGATGGCAGTCACCGAACGAAGATGAACTGAGGGGGCTGACTGACTCGAGAAAAAGCTGGTCACCAACTGCCTCTATATAGTTTTTTTTCCCGGGTCCCCCCCCTGATAAGACCAACGACCAAGGAAAGGCTGTTGCCTCGTGGAAAAGTAAGCTAATTAGCCCATGTGGCCATCTGGATGTCGGAAGTGGGCGAATAGCCCTAAGAAAAGGCCCCCAATGGCACCAGTCGGGTAAACCACCTCTTAGTCGCTGCACCGCCGTCGGCAGCTAAGAATGTGAAGCATAGTTAGCATACCAAACGGTCCCTCACTTACGGACGCGATTAAAGACAGTTCTAGCCGGAATTCGAACCGAGAGTGGGGGGTTGTCCTGTTCGCTACTCCATACAGGGTCCTCTCTTCCCGAGGCAGCTGGTGTCCCCCTCGGTGGCGACTTCCGTTTGCCCTTCGGTGACTCGAGCACTTTTCTCGCTCAGTTCGGGCATCAATTAAGACTCGTACAAGACTCTATCCCCGAATTAAACGTCTGACCTGTCATGGTGGCAAAAAGTTAATCTCGAGGGCCAGTTTGGCGTGGCCAAGCGTGAGCAGGGGTCATTGTGTCGCCCCGCGCCCTGAGCGGACCAATTGCCTCCAGAAAACACCAAAGAACCCCAGCTCGGAGGAAGGACACCCTTGACTGGGGTTGGGCACTTAATTGCTCCTGAACGGCGGAAAAGAGATGGCGCCGGTTGTCGAGAACTGATAGATAGTTAATATCTTTTAATCTATGCTAGTGCTGACTAGTGCGTCGTTTAGCACCACATCGTCGGCCACAATACCCTTTTAGCCGCTGTCATCCGTCTTTCCCGATTTGACAGTCTGAGTTCGGTCGGAGGAAGCGAGAAACACGGAATGGAGTCGGTGGAGTGCGAGATCCAGGGAAATGTGCGATTGCTGGCCTGTGAGTTCGATCCTCCCTCCCAGGGTCGAGCCCTCCCGTGATCGTCCGGATCGTCTCGTAGTTCCCCAAACACGCGTGGTATATCTTGCACAACTCCAGATTTGATTCAGATCATGACTCTAGGCGTCCACGTTGCAGGGGAATGACTGACCGCTTGAACGTGCATGCAGGACGGCTGCCACGTTGCCCCTGCGGCGCCACGCTAAAGAACAATTCCCGACGGTCTGGGGCTTCTAGGACCTGCCGTGTGCAAAATAAATGAGAAAGTGACACTAGAGCTGCATTATCCCTGCTAGCCTGGCAGAAGAGGAGATTTGAGGAGGGTCTTCAGACCTTTCGAGGCCCTCGACTGGACAGCCGAGGCTGAGTGACTCGCTTAATCCTCGAGAAACACCCACCTTCTCTTCTAGACTATCCTGTCCAGACTCCCGGCTTCGCTCCTCAAGTGGACGGAAGTGCAGAAGACGTAAGAGGGATCTGATGAAGGAATCGGAGAGGGATCGGGAATGCAGGCCCAGATCGTGCAGAAGTTGTTCTTGGCTGCGCCTCGTAGACGGTCGCCCGTCCGATGCGATTCCTGTGGAAGCCAGCGAAGAAAAGAAGGCCAGTCATCCTCGACTCTCCGTCTTCATGTAACAAGTCATCATTGTTCTTCATGACTTGCTGTCACTCTGCTCTGTGACTTCTTCTTCGCCGAAATGACGGCTGTACCCCTCTGGCCGCGATCCGGGAGCAGCTCTTCCAACGCCCCGACCATCTTGGCAGTGGTTGGGACGTTGACGGGCCTGTCCACACTGATCGTGCTGCTACGATGTTATGTGCGCGGTCTGGTGCTGCGAAAGTTTAATGCGGAGGAGTACAATATAATTGGGGCGTGGGTGAGTGGACTCTGGCTGGATCTGCATTGTTCGTGATGGAGAGATCGACATGTCCTAATCGGCATATTTCATATCAGCTCTGTGCCGTCGGAGTTCTCGTCTGTTTCGCGGTTGAATCGCAACATGGCGTCGGTCGCTACTCGAAGGATATCACCAACGAGGAGTTTGGGTACCTGGCCAAGGTGGTTTATTTCCATTCCATCATTGTGATGGTCGGCCTCAGTCTGGTCAAGATCTCCCTGGCAGTCTTCTTGCGACGATTTGCTCAGAACGCGCTGCGTCAGGCATTGATCGGATCCATTGGTTCGCCTGTCTCCTCGCCTGTCTCTCACTCCGATTCTCACCATGATAGTCTTCCTGGTCGCCTTCACTATCGCCTGCGGCTTAACTCTGATCCTCCAGTGCACCCCTGTGGCCGCCGCGTGGGATTATAGTTTGCGGGCTAATGCTCGATGCTTTGATTCCGGTACTTATACCGCCATTGGGCTGTGGAATAGCAGTACGGTTTCCCCTGTGTCTGGTTGAACGTGTTCACCAGTCGCACAAGCTTACATCAGTCGCATTCTAGTCACGAACCTCGTGACGGACGTTATCTTTGCAACGCTACCGGTGCCCATGTTCATCAAAATCCAAGTCAACCGACGGACAAAGGCATCACTGATTGGAGTATTGAGCTTGGGATATCTGTACGTGACGAGGCTATGCGGGCGCCTGGACCGAACTGATTGTGTTAACTGTAGGGCCTGCGTTGCCGGTATCATCAAGATCGTCGCTCAAATCAAAGTGCTCAAGGAGACAAATGTGTATCGGTAAGTGCTGGGTCCAGATTTGTGAATAAGAAGCACTTTTGCTCAATGGATTTCCAGGAACGACACCTTCATGGTCTGGAACTGGTAGGTGGAAGCCATGCTGCAATGGTCTGAGATGCGAGACTGACCGCTAGATCCAGTGTCGAATTGAATATCGCTATCCTCGCCGCATGCCTTCCCAACCTCAAACCCCTGGTCAAGTCATTGCTCGACAGTACGCGCAGTCTGACCAGCGGGCGCCGCAACGCATACGGCAATTACTATCCCGGATACTACGGCCAACGGAGCGAGGATATCACGCTCAAGTCGATGACGCGGCGAACACGCCACTCTATGTATAATATCACGGTGGAGGGGAGCTCGGATGGCGATTCCGCCAGTGGGCACAGTGGGAATCGCGAGGAGGACGAGCAGCGCTTGCATTGCACGGAGATTGGCATCTTGAAGACCACCGAAGTGGTGGTTCACACGCAGCAGTAGGTTGCGTTCGACTGTACTGTACATATCCCAATTATGATAGGTATATAAGCTTTTTCTTTTGTTCCGCTAATGCGCAGCCACATTTCGAAGCAGCCAAGCGTTCACCGGAGTAGGAAATGAAAGGGAAACCTGAAGGTATGGTGTGAGGCAAGACGCGTGCCGCGCGTTGATTCAGCAAATATTGCATTCTTGGCGATAGCCGCCCCTTGCATGGGTTTTGGTCATGGGTATATCAATGACAGCTGGCATCCTAGAACCACGGCGTATGGAGGGATTTGAGTTGTACAGTACGCTTGTTGACATCATCGGTCGCCGCTGCGACTTCGCCATCAGACCAGTAGAAGCAAACTCGAGCAGGATTAAAGAGCAAACCAACTTGACAGGTAAAGTGTATTGCTGCTCACAATGGTAGAATTACACCGGGAAAAGCAGTCTAGTAGCAATGGCAACTGCCTTTCATCATTTTCGAAGGAAGAGGAGGCACAGTTGGTGAAGAAAATCGACACCTTTGTCTTGCCGATGTTGTGTTTGGTCTTCTTCTTTCAGTGTGAGTGCTTTCTGGCTGCCTTGCTGCTTCCAATTCTCTGACTTCACCAGACCTCGACAAGCAGAGCCTGAGTTATGCCTCTGTCTTCGGCCTCATCGACGACCTCTCGCTTCATGGATCCGAGTACTCCTGGTGCTCATCAATCTTCTATGTTGGTATGACTCTTACCCAAGCGGAAAGAAGAGAAGCATTCCGTTGATAGTCTTATAGGACAGCTAATTTCTGAATACCCTTTCATCTATTTGATGAGTCGCTTGCCATTGACTCGATTCGTTGGCATCACCATGTATCCAACCCCACGTCTTTGGCTCTTAGACAGAAAGAAAGAGGATTGTCTTCTGACCTTGCCAATATAGTATCGTCTGGGGAGGAGTGTGTATGTGTCTGGCAGCCTGCCAGAACTTCGCCAGTTTCGCAGCTGTGCGCTTTCTGCTCGGACTGAGTGAAGGCGCGGTGGCTCCAGCATTTGTCACGCTGACCAGTGTCTGGTATCGAAAGAAGGAGCATGCACTGCGGGTTGGGTAAGCGACGCTGGGATCACGGATTGCTACTGAATGGCGACTAATCGGTTGTCCAGAGTCTGGGTAACGATGGATGGATTGGCTCAGGTGCTGGGGTGTCTGCTCATGTACGGTATCGGACGATCATCCACCGGCCCTCTCGCTCCTTGGAGGACTTTGTTCATCATCTGTGGGGCCTTGACATCTGGCTTCGGCGCTCTCTTCATCATCGTTGTTCCTTCCTCACCAAAGAAAGCCTGGTTTCTCACCACGCGCGAGATGGAAGTCCTCGAAGCAAGAATGGCACGCGATCGGGATGCCGGGGATTTGACCCAATTTTCAACGACCCAAGTAAAGGAGGCTCTGGGAGACCTTCGGTCGTGGTTCATGTTCATTTTCGGGCTGCTGGTCACCATGCAAGCCCCAGTGATGACCGTAGGCTTCTTGTCCCAATGCATTCGTCCGCCGTGACTGACACTTTCAGTTTGCCTCCCTCATCATCAAGAATCTGAACTACGATAGTTTCCAGACTATGCTGTACAATGCACCTTCGGGAGCTGTGCAGATTCTGGCCATATGGGTTAGTATTGCAGGGTGCTATCTGCTCACGGATCACCGATGCTTTGTGGTGATGGTGATGGCCATCCCCCCCCTGGTCGGAAACCTCCTCCTTCTAAAGCTCCCACTTTCTGCTGAATGGGCTTTGATTGTCTCGTCCTGGCTAGTATGGGCTCCTCTCCTTGTCACGAACCGAACGAGTGAAGGGACTGACTGACTACAGGCTTCATGTCTGCCCAACGTCTTGGCTGTCTTGCTCAGCCTCAGCGCCTCAAACGTCAAAGGAAACACTAAGCGTCCCATGGTCAATGCCATGTTCTTCATTGGATACTGCGCCGGTTGTATCGCAGCTCCTCAGCTGTGGAAGACCAGCGCTGCACCGAGGTTTTTTGAGGGTATCGTGACGGCCATCGTCACCTGGTGCTTGCTCCTCGTGGCGCTGGGGGTATACTGGTACCTCTGCCGGTCGGAAAACCGCAAACGCGACGAAACCCAATTTACTGCTCCTGGAATTGCTTATCAGGATGGCGAGGACATTACCGATATCCAAGATACTCATTTTCGCTATAGTTATTAAGAGGTGGTCCGACGTTTATGCGGCCGAGGCGAAACCACGACGTATCATTCTATGAAATACTTAACCCACATTCGGCTGATATGAGCGCCCGACTCACTAGATCTCCCTAATGCGTTGGTCTGGAAGATAGATCATACTGCAAAATGATATGCACGATGGTTCGAATCGCCGCGATCGTAGCTCTGCTCGCCGGCAGTGGGTAGGCGGGCATGATAAAAGCCGGAAGGGAAGAACACGAGCCACCACAGTACAGTGGAGAAACAGGAACACCTTCAGCTAGAGCTAAAGGTCAATCATCTTTCCTCATAGCTGATTTCCGACGAGATTATACCAAGTGTGGTGGGCAATCGGGGCAATTTCCCCCTTGCGGTGGCGATCAAGTGTATTGAGGAGTTCTGAGGTACGATGTGGGATTGAGATGCGTATCTGTTCAACACCAACAAATAACCACAAAAACCAGCTCCTGTGCCCATATCTTTCTCTGCGATCCATCATAGTCAAGGACACTCGCCGGAATGAACCCATCGCCATTGTGGAAATGCCGGTCGGTTTTCCGAGCATCGTCGCCGTCGAAGCTATGGAATCTTCTCAGCAACTCGCGCGATGGCTGGTGCTCGGCACAGCCACGAGGCGAACATTGGAGTTTAAGGGTAGATGAGGCGATCAACGCGGGGCTCAGCACTTGCACGAGAGAAAGCCAGCCAGGTAAGTTCACGCCGCAGACGCCCTCGAAGCCATCCCGCGTCGTGCGTAGAGGCGAGGCGAAAATTTCGGCGTCGGCTCCGCTGGAGGAACTCGGCGACCTGTAGCGCACGCCCTGCAGGCTGTAGTAGTCCATGTGGATGACTTGCAGTGATTTAGAAAATCGCGACATATCAGATTGGGTTGGCAGTGGTGGCGTATGACTGGGTTTCGTTCTTGCTCGGTCGATTCATGTTGCGCTGATGGTTAGGGCTGGCATGCCTTATGAGGCCCCCAAGAGAGAAAATTCCCCAATTCCCAACAGCCTCACGAAAGCCCCTCCGGAACTAGGCCATTACTCGTCATTGCAGCCATTGATCAGTTGATTCCCGAGAAAGGAGTGTATTTTGGACTTCCGGTGCAGGAGGAAGTGGGAGTGGGAATAAGTAAATCCCTGTCTCTGGCTAATGCAGGACTAAGCAGGGATCTTCGCTCTTCCCCGCCTTCCCTCATTCTCTCCTTCTCTCATGCAATCACTGCTCTTGCTCTCCCCTCCATCCCCCTCTATTTGTGCAACCCAACCTCTTCAATCTACAAAAGGGCCTTCTATTCAACATTCCTAGCATTTGATCTGCACTGTTGTCCTGATAATTCCCGTGTTGTCAGCAAAATGACGGACTTCGACGCCCTCCTCGCCGAGTACACCGAAAAAGGGAACGCCAAGGTGCATGGAGTCATCTGCAAATGCATCGATCGCAGCGGTAACAACTCTTTCCTCTCGTTGCTTTCTCTCTCTGATCACTAACCTCCACCAGGAGCCGAAGTGTACAGCAAAGTAGCCGGCTACAACTCCCTCGATCCCGACTCTCCGCCGCTGCACGAAAGCGCCGTGCTCCAACTCGCCAGCGCGACCAAGCTCATCACCAGCATCGCCTTGCTGCAATGCGTGGAAAAGGACCTTATCACTTTAGACCAACCGTTAACGACTATCCTCCCCGAGCTCGACGGGATCGAGATCCTGACCGATGTTGTGGACGGTCAATTCAGCTTCGAGCCCAGCACGACGCCCATCACCGCGCGCCACCTCTTGACGCATACTTCGGGGTTGGGCTATCGATTCACCCACCCATTGCTGCGGCTGAGGGCGGAAGCGCGGAAGAACGAGACCCCCTCTCTCCGTGTAATCGAGCGATACAAGATGCCATTGGTGTTCGAGCCCGGCACCGGTTGGCTGTACGGATGCAGTCTGGACTGGGCGGGGGTAGTAGTTAGTCGGCTACATGACGGGGTTAGTCTGGGGGATTACTTCGTGAAAAACATATGGAAGCCGCTGGGACTGTCGGCGCCATTCCCCCGGTTCAACATCTCGGTGCACGCCGAGTATCATGCGCAGCTCATGCAGGGGGCGCTCCTCACGCCGGAAGGGCGCCTCGAGCCGCTGGAGCGGTGGGCGTTCGATAACCCCGAGGACCAGGAAGGGGGCAGCGGCTTGTCGGCGACGACGAAGGACTTTGTCGCTGTGCTCGCGGATCTGGTTTCAGACGCACCGAAGCTGCTCAAACAGACGACGGTCGCCGAGATGTTCGTGCCCCAGCTGGCGCCCAAGTCGCCCAGCGTGCAAAACCTCTTGGAGCTGCGGCCGGCGTGGGACACCGTCGCGGGTCCCATCGCGGATAATGCAGTCAACCACGGCCTCGGCGGACTGTTGTGTGTGGGCGCCGTGCCGGAGATCGGCCAGCCCAAGGGCATGCTGGCCTGGGGAGGAGCCTCGAATATTGTCTGGTGGATGAACCGCGAGCTGGGGTTGGCAGGCTTCTTCGCGACGCAGCAGGCCCCCTTCGGCAATCCCACCGTCACGAAGCTGGTCAACGCGTGGAAGAAAGATTTCTGGACGCAGTACAATGCGATTGATCTTTCTTAGATACTGCTAATATAAAGAATATGCCACCCCAGCCTAGAATTGGCAATGATATCTATGGCGCCTACTGTGGGACCCTCACCACCAACTTCTGCCCTCGAACCCACCCCTTCCGCAATATCTCCAGCCCCTCAATGATACTCCCCAACTCAGTATCAGCTCCTGTAACGGAAGCGGTCGGATCTGGCTGAACGCCATCAGCGCCTCGACCTCCTTGGTCTACTGCATACCAACAAACTTCAACAGCTCCGGGTAGCCCGGTCGGGTGTACGTCGAGTAACCCAGATCAAGGTTAGACCTGACACCTTCCCTATGGCTCGTGCATGAATCGCGAGCTGGTCAGATGGGCCACTGAGAATCTATTTCCCGGGACCACGGCGCGCATGGTGGCCACATTCATCTTTGGCAAAACAGCTCGTGCTTCCCGTTCGGTAGGTGTTTCTTAGCAACAGGATATATATCCCGCACATTGCTCACAATTTCTGTTTAGGTGGCGATCCACCAATCTGCCCCGTTCGTACCTTCACAAAGCAGCAGAACATTACTGTAACACTCACAGCTTTAATAACTCGGTCTGAATTGGATTTAATCAACCAGATTCATCCAGATGGAACCAAGTCGCAGCAAGCGGCGCGAAATGATCAGTCGCTGATCGGTGCGGTCGGCATTCCCCCGATCGCGATATGCAGGTGCGTTGGAAGAGACTGTGGTAGTGCAGTGAGTGAAAGCAAACTTCGGTTGTAGATTATGACAAGTATCAACAATTGAGAGCTCTACGAGTGACCAGCATATAATGTGTGTAGAAGGGTTAAAAGACGAGGGCGTGGTGAAAAGTGAGATATTGCTCATCGTTGATGTGGATGTGTATATATTACTGTAATAGTCGGATTATTCATCCAAGGCAAGATGGCCGAGCGGTCTAAGGCGCTGCACTCAAGGACTTTCTCCTTCATCAGATCACATCTGAAGAGCATTGCAGTCACGCAAGTGGCGTGGGTTCGAATCCCACTCTTGTCAGTCTTTTTTTGTTCGCCCATCGAAAATATATATGCCTCAGGCACTAATACTGTGTGCCCTTGAAGTGACTGTTTACTATCCTTGAAGCATTCAGCCAAACAACAACGGCTCATCATCAGTACCGGTCAAGTGGTCTTGAAGCCATCTCCACAGAAGGTCATGAAAGCCCATATATCTGTTACTACGGATATCAGTACTACCACAACCACCAATCACATGCAGCCTAGAGCCGTAGCCATTTGATCCAGCTTGAACTGCGCCTGACTTTTGCCAATAGCACTCAACTCCTTGGTATTCTCAAGCTCCTGAAGACAACCCTGCAACTTGGTCGTGACCAGCATAACGGCCGTGTTGCTGAGAGGCAACCACAAGGGCACCTTCTCGTTGCGACTGGCGACATGGTACAGCATCTGCGCCACCTGGATGGGCTGCACGCCTACCCCCGCCTCGAGACCCTTCTTCACGAAGGCCTCCAGCTGGCGGGCCGGCAGGCCTCGTGCAGCTTGGTGTTGACGGGGTTCATTGTGGTGGTACTGTAGGGAGATTGCAAGTGAATGATAGCGAAGTGATATTTCCAAGCAATCTCAGGCTTGAACCATCACAGCTTTATACCAATGCGTTCCACGGCTGCAACCCGCGAAGTTGTTTGTTCCGCCGCAAGTCCGAAGGGAGCACATCGCACGAGCTCAAGTGGTCTTCTCCCCGGGCTATAGTAGTCTACAGTATTTTGCCGTAGACTGCTGAATGTAATCCCTCCCAAGCACCGAGAGTAATAAAGAGACCGACCATTTTGGCTCTCCCCGGATCGATAATGGGCATTATTTAGGGTACTGACTGAATGAACCCCCGGACTTAGCGGCGGAGTTATTGTCGGCCGTAGTCGATCATCGGGAATTTCGACCGCTATCGCCTGATAGCCACTGCCCTCGTAGTCAAGGGGAAAGGGTTCAGCTGTTTGCGATCTGTCAACCAGTTTTGCAAAGCTGTCAGGAGTATTGCTTGCTCTGGCGCTAGTGCATTCACCCAGTGTATGCTGCCTCTGTTGTGCCTGTTGTGACTCAATGCGTCTATGACCACCTTTTCTCTAAATTTCCATTCTTCTGCCTTCAGAATAAGTTACACTGGTATGATCTTATTATTATGAGATAAATGTAATACTCGACTTTTGAACAACCAGACCAATAACAGTTTCTGGGCTGGGCATATGCGTGCCCAGCTTTCCCTCGATTATATTCCCGTATGTGCAGTTCAACAGCTGGGAACCACACAAAGAAACCTGGCGCTTAGAAGTGCACACCATGCACCTGCTGCTTCATCTTCTTCACATCAATATTCTTCCAGAAAAAGCACGAAGTCCAAGTGATCAGATACAGACAGGTGGCCGCGATGAGCATCAGCCGCTGGGTCTCACCGTACGCATGGTCGATAGCGTCGCGGGTGGCCGTGCCCCTGGCGTAGGACTGTTGGACCGCCAACGAACCATAGATGGTGGTGAAGTCGGCCTGCGCGGAGGCCGGAAGAAGAGCCTTCAGCTTGACTGGGAAGATGCCTGTCCACATGGCCACGGCCACGGTGCTGCCAAGGGCGCTGCCGATGCTCGCCACCACGCCCTCGATAGCCAGGACGGCGGGGATGTTGCGCTGCGCCGACACGGCCATCACCGTCATCTGCTCGCAGATGACCAGCGTGCCGCCGCCGAAGGCTACGAAGATCTGGCACATTACGATGTAGCCGATGTTGGAGTCGGGCTGGCGGAATTTGATCATCAGCCCCACGCCGAGGATCGTCAGCGGTACCCCGAAGCAGATGGCCCAGTACTTCAGAAGGCCTTGGTGGCGCAGCACGGCCCCAAAGATCAGACACCAGAAGCAGGAGCCGATCGTGTAGATGTTGGAGATGTAGGTCGCTTCGGTCACGGTCTGGTTGAACACCACCTGTAGCAGGGAGTAGAAGTAGCTGTCCCAGATAAAGAATGCCAGGTAGAGCGAGACCACCATCGAGAAGGTGAAGAAGACGGTGCGGTTCTGGATCAGCTCCCACGGCATGAACTTGACCGGGGCGAAGAACCGCTCCCAGATGACGAAGGTAATGATCAGGAGAGCCCCGAAGATGATGAAGCAGATGATAAGCGGGGACCGCCATTCGTTGGGCTGGTAGGAGTAGAGGTTGAAGGCCAAGAGGAAGAGAGAGAACCCCGTCGCGATGATTACCAGACCAATGAGATCGAACTCGATGCAGTAGTAGACGGCAGACTGCCAGAGAGTCCGTCCACTGCTCTTCTTCTCGGTCAGGTTCATCCGCTCGGCCTTCTTCTGAATGTAATACCACAAACCCCACAGGGGAGCACAGACAATAGGCATGATGATGGCAAACACCCCGAAGCCCCATCGGTACCCGATTCCTCCCGGCGCGACGATCTGATTGGCGGCATAGCCGTAGACCCAGGGCGTGATGAGGTATGGAGACGAGGCATAGGCGATCCAGAACGCACGGTTCTTCAGGGCGGTGGTGTCGGCGATGAAGATGGTCATGGAAAAGTCAATGCAGCTGAAGCCGGTCTGGTAGAACACTTGTGCCGCACAATAGGTCTGAACGTTCTTGCATGCAGCCATCATTACAAGGCCCAGTGTCAGGGAGCCAACACTCACGGCAAAGGCCTGTGGCCGACCCCAAATGTCCATGAACTTCGCGTAGGGGAATTTGACCAAAGCTGAGATCAATGAAGCGATAACGGAGGTGAGTCCGGTCAACGAATGGAGTTCGAAGTCGCTGTAGATGTATGGCGACAAGGAGCCGAGCAGTCCGGAGCTGAAGTATTGTAAAAAATTGACAACCCAAGCACTCGATCAGGTTAGCGACGACTAGTGTGAAAGTCTCAGAGAAGAACTCACAGAATATAGGCTGCGATGAGGGTGTTCCTTGTCCAGGCCTGAGTGCTCGCCTGCGCCTTCTGAGTACCAGACTGCGCTTTTTCATCGATAATTTCATCATTTTCCGACGACTGATCAGTCTGTTTAGCTTGATCAATGGGGTGTTTCACGTCGGTAGAAGTCTCGACATCACGGACATCAGCCTCAGGTTGTGCCTCGACGGACCCTTTGCCCGCGAACGGGTTGATGAAACGCTTCTCACAAGCCATGATTCTGGGAGAGCAGTGCCATGAACAGGTTTCTGGGCTGGGATGGGGCTCAACTTATACTTCTCCCGCCACGTTGCTTGGGGTGGAGTGGTCTGAGGACCGGAGAAATTGTTCTCCTGCACTGGCAGCAACATGACTCGAGGAATGAGCCCCATAATGCCTGGCTCGACCTTGAACTGACTCGTCCCTTCCGATTTCGGGCGACAACGGCGGTGATCACTGGTCACTCATGGTCTATGGCTTGACGAATGAAGGATTCAGTCGCCGACTGGCTCAAGTGGCCCCCTCAATCAAGGGTTTTCGGGATTGCCAAGAGGGATCAAACAAGGGCCGGAGGGACCAAGAGTGTTATCTGATTGATTGATAGATTGATTAGATTGATCTTTCCTCGTGTCGCTCTCCACTTTGGGCCTTAGCGTCCACTCCTTCCGGCCAATTTCCCCTCTCCGGCCATCGTCCGATTGCAATTCTTGTCTGCAAGCCTCAGCGCTATGGCCTGTTACTTCGACACTTAACCTGGAGAAGTCTAGCCTGGTGCCTTGAGGAAAATTTCTACGGGTGCATGAGAAGGCTTGTAAAGTAACTGTGGATACTGCAAGTTTCTGCAATCTTGGCGGTGGGCAGTGTTCTGTATCCAGGGAGAATGCTACACAAAGCCCACAAGGTTGCACAGGAAAGAAAAGCAATCCCGGTGATAATCCCACAATGGTGACCATCTACAATCCCTAAGTGATCAGATGATTCGGAATTTAAGCCAAGCTTATCAGCAGCCCCGCCCATGCGCATTCCTGGCTATAGCCTATATGACCTTGCGGTGGAGATCATACCCAGTAGAATCAACTCGCCCTTCTTAGCGTCGGCCCAGTTACCCTCGAGCAAGAAAAAAAGAATCAACTCGCAAAAGGTCTCTTCAAAATTTGTCACGGAAGCCCCCGGATGACCAATGTTGCTCTTTGACTAATCGTCCATATCGACATCTTCCGGTCGTTGCCTCAGAACAAAAAGTTCAATTTCAGACAGAGGATTCCTTTCTCGGTGAATAGAGATCTTGAAAGGTCGGCTGACGAGGTGCTCCATCTTCACCTCTGCCTTCGAATGAGAGGTCCGTCCGAGATGCTGTAGCCATGTGAGGTGTAGCCATGTGAGGCGTGCGAGGAGGTAGTAGACAGTGGCAACAACGATGGTCACACATGCTGAACAACTCCAAACGACGACCACGGCGACAGTGCTAGTCGCGCCATCGGAGAAGGTGGCAGGATCGGGAGGGCTGGTTTCCTCGAAAGTGCCTCCCGATAACCACCTGAACACACAGAGCACAGTGGCGATGATGTCCACCCCGAGAATTGCCCCCACGAGCTGCCATGATGGCCATGTTTGGTCCTCTCGTGTGACAGAAATCAGACAGTCCTCTGCCAATTCATCTCCCAGCAACAAGATTAGCTTTGGCTGTCCCAATTTCTCCATAACGCCACCATTGATTAAGAATATTGTTGCATGCATCATGCAAGTACCTGCTGCCAACGGTACACCAAGCACCACCAATATCACCCATATTCGTAGGAGCTACCATTCAAAAGGCCATGGCGTATTGCATCTTCCGCAGCATTGCAGGGTCTGACCACTCAACAGGCTTCGTTTTCGCCTTCGGTTCTATGACACCTCTTTCCTAAATTGAATTAACCAAGCAACAGCCATCTTTTTATGGACTTGTTGCACCAAGACAAGCATTGAATTGCCCAGGTCGAATGGGTTTGCGTTCAGGAAGCGCGATAAACAGATTAGCTACTGCACGACCTTGTCGATGAGCGCAGTCTAGTGCATGATTTCCCATGGTTGTATACAACCTCTTGCTTAGTATGCGCCAGTTCAATTCTCTTTGTGGCTAAGGCCTTTTCGCTCAAGCACTAGTCAGACAACCCGTCATTGGTGCAGGACCTCTCGAGAAGACGTGGAAACTTGCTTGAAGGTGTTCGGAGCTTCAAGCGACAACTCCACAGCCGCTTGGAAGGCGCCAAGATGCCGAAAGGTCTTTCGCGGCTACACCGTTCAGTTCCAAAGGGTACGTACGCCGTCCTCTAGCCCAGTTCGTCGAGTTCATGTCTCACTCTAGAATTTTTTCAAAGCTGCCAAACATCTTTGCTAACATTTCATCGAGGATGAACCTGAACTGCGTCTTGGGAAATGATATTAGTCGTTCGAGTTTAGGATTCACCGCAGCATTAACAATGACAGGCTCTCCGCGATATGCATAATATCTACTATCTGCAGGCTATCTATCTAACATGACAACCCCACGCTCTCCGGGGATTGCTTTGAGGCGACTTCGTTATTCCTTGACAGCCACCACAAATAGCCGAGGGTAACGAAGCAGGACCTTCCCATCCACGGAGATGGGGTACGCCTTCTTCAATGCTTTCAAGTACCTATCCAGGAACGACTCTTTATCCGCTGATGTCAACGGGTCGAGATAGGGTCGCAAACCAGTCCCCTTGACCCACTCTATGACTGCCTTGTGGTCTGCCAGGGGGTGGTAATATTCTGTCTTCACGATATTCACAGTCGAACACAGCGGCTTGAGCGCATCATAGATCTCCTGCGGGGACTGGAAGGGATCGCGGTCCATGTCCCGCAAAGCACCAGCCCAAGGACCCTGCTCGGCAGTTTCCCTCACCAGAGCATGCGAAGGCTCGGACAGGTTATCCGGGACCTGGAAGGCAAAAACACCACCGGATGGCTGGGACTTGATCAGATTCTGAATCACCCTCAGCCGGGTTGGTGCCTTCAGCCAGTGCAACACGGCATTGGAGTAGAATAGATCCACGGGCTGCGCGGGGGCATAGGATTCCAGATCCTGAACAGAAAAGTCCCGACTCGGGAGGACTGATCTAGCCTTCTGAATCATGTCCGGCGAGGAGTCAATCCCCTCGATGTGGGCCTCGGGATACCTGGCCTCGAGAACGGCGGTGGAGTTGCCTGGTCCGCAGCCGAGATCCACGACAATTTTGGGGTTTTGGATAGGGACCTGCGAGAGAAGGTCCCGAGCAGGTCGAGTCCGTTCGTCCTCGAATTTCAAGTACTGTGACGCACTCCAGTCGGAGCGGTTGTTGGTGGTCTGAGAAGACATCATCTTGGGAAGGCCAGACACGCCAAGTGGCAGCAACTGCTTGGAAAAGAGGGGCGCTCCCGCTCTCACTGCTGATGATAGGGACAAAGACATGATAGATGAGAATACTTCTCGGTTGGTCTTTCTTCTTTGCTCCGATCCCCAGATATATATGGGCAGACAAATCTAATGGTGTGGTCGATACCTTAGATCAGTAGCGAGTATCGGAGGGATAGTCAGAGATTACGTGATGAGGGTCCGCGCCCACACAGCCAAATCAGAAACTGCCGAATATCGGATGTTAAGGGTATACTTGCTTGAATATGGGTATGACTGTATGCTATCAAACCACTGAGAAGACCAACTTTGCAAATTGATCAAGTCGCTAAGGCTCTTTCACCCGTCCAAACAAAATGGTCTTTTCCACCAGACTTTCTTATCTCATGCTCGGACATCAACTCGATTCCTCACCTCCTCCTCCTCCTTCGCTGCATAATCTCTACCGTTAAACCCATGCCCACTTGAACACCAAGCGCACTTACGAAAATTGGTGGTCCAACCCACCAATCTCGCCAGCAAGGCTCTTGCTAGCTCACCTACCGACCGACTTTCCCAGGTTCTTGCTACATTCAGACTAATCGCATTCACTCAGATGGCGGCGGCGCATCTACTCCAGCTATGCTTGAGCGAGAAACAGCTCTCTGTGGGATCCCTGGTGGGCATCTCTTATTCGGTGCCTACGCCTGTAGGTGCTAGTTTTACGGCCACGGCCGATTCGTTGGTACCAAAGGTAAATTGTTTCTGTTTGAAAATTTGACGACGGATGAGGCGGGGGAGATTAAGCCGGGCATTACTATCGCGAGATGTGCGATGGCTCCTCAATCAGTGGCGCAGTCACCCGAGCCGTCATGAGTCCATATGCACGACAAGCGAACATCAATGGCTGCCAGTTGTATTGTTCGATCTTCAACGGCATGTGTAATGCGGTCAACTACATTCCAGCATCGAGTTCTTGCGTCTTTCTCTGGGCCACCGGCAATGCTGTTGTCTCTGCTTCGGGCTATCAGGCTCTCAGTTCTTACACCACCAATCCATGCATCGAAAGGGTCACGTCCATCGAGACCGACTATTTGACTCAGTATTCGACCAGCCAGGTCACCACCGTCTACACGGTCACTATATCAACCAGCGCAGCTGCACCTACGATCATTCCATCCACTCCTTCTCCGGCTCCGGTGCCATCGTCGGCCGTCAGCCCAAGTCCCAACACTGCAGCAACCTTGGCTCCCTCTAGTGCTGTGTCAGCCTCCACTGCAATTTCTCTGTCTTCAATTCTCATTCCCTCTTCCAGTCCGCCGTCTCTCACTCGCTCCTCGGGGTCTAACCCACTTGTGTCTTCCACCCCGAGTATGAAGATCCCTCCCTCGTCCTCTGCTCAGCAGGCCAGCTCGTCTAGCCCTGTGACATGTTCGGCCTCGAGCCTTGTCCCTCAACGCCCGTCATCCGGCTTGTCGCGGCCTGGGCGGGTCTCTTCCTCGGTGGTGGCTTTCTCGCCTGCTCAGTCCCCAGCCAGCACTGTCTTTTCGGTTGATTCTATGAGCCCTGATCGGCCCTCGCTTCCCCCATCGGTTGGATCGGGCTCATCCAGCACCGTCGTCATTTTCCCGCACAACCCGTCGACGGTGGTTCGAGGCCAACCATCTTCCTCCATTGCAGTCATTGTCTCCTCTTCCGTGACCGGGATGTTTCCTCCCCATACAACCGAACCTCCGGTTCCCCTGGACAGCGACGATGATGTGGTAACTTCGACCATCCGGAGCATGGTCACTGTTACGGTCACGGCATGTGACTGAGAGCAGCATAAGGATGTCAATGTTAAGATTCATATTTTCAGCTCTACAGTGACCCTCAACCGAGGCCTTCCCGATAATATTTTAATGTTCTATATGTGTTTGACAGGGAATACCACCTGTCCCGATGAGAGATCACGTAATCTGCCGCGTGCATGCATGCATGTACTGTACATACATAAGAGGGTTAGTCAGAATTGGTGTTATGCAGCATGTACAAGCTTTGCTGCATAGCACAATGAGTAATTATGTCCCGTGTGCTGGGGATCTTCGCCCGACAGTAGCGGGCGCATCGCGACGTCATGCACACACTATCGATGAGAAACACCGACTATGTGTCTGAGAATCTGAAGTAGAATGGGAAACCATTGCATCTGGGTCAAAGCGATGTGATCACTTCGATAGAGCAAGTTATCGACCCCGACAGATTGCTCTGCCCCGCGCACAGATTCAACAGCTCAAGCACGATGACGCATGCATGACTGAATTATGTGGTAGTCTGGTCGCTGTATACAAAATGGGGACACCGACTCAGTTTTCCCCCCAACCTCTGTTCGGAACGATACCCCTGTATATTCTACACAAACCACCGTAATACATTCAAAATCATGTCGTCGCAAATGGGAAAGGAGGGGACCTTCCAGGCTCCCCAGGCTAAGCAGGCCCAGAGCAAGCCGGGGTAAGACCAATTCATGTGAAACGACAGCAAAAGGCGTGAACTGACGCCGTGCTAGATTGGAGAAGGAAATGGCTCCGTCGAGCGAGTCCACCAAGTTGGAAGGCAGCTCAGGCTTCGTCGAATACACGGGCTCCAACAAGCTCAAGGACAAGAAGGTCCTTATCACGGGCGGCGAGTGAGTTTCCCATCCATACCACCTTGTTCCATTGCACCTCTGACACCGAGAATCTAGCTCCGGCATCGGTCGGTCGGTCGCCGCGCTGATGGCCAGAGAAGGTGCCGACATCACGATCGTATATCTCCCCGAGGAGCAGGAAGACGCGGAGCATACGAAGAAGTTAGTGGAAAAGGAAGACCGGAGTTGCCTTTTGTTGCCGGGAGACTTGAGGAAGAATGAATTCTGCAAGAAGGCCGTGGAGGAACATGTGAATCGGTATGATTGACCATGTTTGTCCTCGTTGGGGAGAGGTCTGTGGCTGACGCATCGCTTCAACCCTCCAGGTTCAAGCATATCAACGTGCTCGTGAACAACGCATCGAAGCAGTACATGTGTAAAGACCTGGCCGAGATCGACCTGGACCAGGTCGAAGACACCTTCCGAGCCAATATTCTCCAGATGTTTGCGATCACCAAATACGCCCTTCCACACATGTCCAAGGGAGACTCGTGAGTTTGGCGTCGCAATTTTGCCGAGGCTGCTCGCTGACTATGGTATGCAGGATCATCAACAACACCTCTGTGACCACCTTCCGCGGCTCCGGCACGATGGTCGACTATGCATCGACCAAGGGGGCGATCGTTGGCTTTACCCGATCCCTCGCCTTGCAGCTGATGCCGAAGGGAATCCGGGTCAATGCGGTCGCGTAGGTGTTCTGTCCCTTCTGTCAGTGAAGCCTCTGAACTAACGTCTGCCCTAGACCCGGCTCTGTGTACACCCCCATTCAGGTCGACACTCGGGATGCCGAGTCCATGGAGGGCTGGGCTTCAGGCAAACCTCTGGGCCGACCCGGACAACCGACCGAGGTGGCCACCAGCTTTGTGTTCTTGGCCAGCAAAGATGCTTCTTTCTACTGTACGTGCTCGATATTCCTTTTCCCCAGTAATGAACGGGACGCAGTGACTAATGTTTTGAACAGCTGGACAAGTTCTGCATTGTTATCCTCTGGGAGAGTAGAGCCGCCATCTATCTCTCTATTTTAGTTTCTTTTCTTTTTTCGCTCTAATTTTTCCATTTTTTTTTCAATTCGTGTCTCCGCCATAATCTCTTCTTCTGCGTAGGTGATAAATGAGTGCGATATCGCCGTAGGATCGCCCGCTCAGAACTAAAAACAACTTCCACAAATATATCGGGAGTGAAATAGCAAAAGTAGGTAACTTGTGGGCAAACTTAAAGCCAGTTTACAGCGCGACATGAGCATAATTGAATCTGGGTTCTGTCACATCATGCTCACCGGCTCTCATCCGCATTGCCATCCCACGTCAACATGGCCAAGTCACAATAAAACAGGGTACACAACATGTAAGGACAACTAGACATGGATCTGTGCGACGCATAGCAGTATCTCAGTCTAGGCATCTCTAACTTGGTCGCTGGCTACCTGAATCGCCGTACTCACGGTATTGACTTTTGCGGAACCGCTTCTGAGGTATTGGACCAACGCCCAAAGAAACCCGAGACCCTCTCCTCGTTCGTGCACAACATTGAGACTGAACGTGATGGACCTTGGCACCCATAAGGAAAAGTTATGATCACCCCCAGGAAGCACACCAGTGCGCAGGTAGCGGATATAATCCGCTGTAAGATACGCGCTACTGATGTATAAAATTGTGGTATGCTGGCTGATTACAAATGTTTCATGGTCTGCGTGCTTGACTGGCAAAGGATAACGCAGTTGTGCAAGAACAGCCCCGATCAGATCCGCTACCTCTTGGGCAAACTGTTGTGGATTGAAGCATTCGCCCGAGTTGCGCCTCGAGCCCTCGGCAAGCCGTGTTTTGCACTACGGGATCAGATTATATAAATATACTATCTACTTGATGATGCTTCAGACCAGGTCCACACTCACCTCAAGGCTCACCACCGATAACCTAAGTTTTGTATCAAACCACCCATCGCTTCTGGGGAAATGCACGCAGTTCTGCCAATCGTTGACGGCTGCATGAGTTGCCCCTCTGAACTTAAATTTGAACCGGGCCGCGCCAGAGCTGGGAGTCAGAGTCAGCAGATAATCACTTATGGGATGAAATATAGTGCTCTCGCTGGCCCAAATTGGGTACATTGTCCTCTTCGGCGCAAACGTTGAGATAAGCGTACTTTCTCATCCTCGTCACAGTAGTCTGAATCTGAACAAACGACTTCAGGGCAAACCGGGCGAGATTCTCCTTGCCGTCCTCGTTGCTAACCCCGTCGCTGGATGTCGAAGATTCTGCGGTGCCAGAGCTTTATTGATTCTCCGTTGATATGATCGGATGATCGACTTCTCAGAAGTTTTGGTGATGCCCAGCTAACCCAAATCATGAAACAGGGCCTGGTATGGATTGCCCTCGAATTTCCTAGGATCAAATCTCCTTAGATCCTCAATGTCTGCGGCCTGGATGGCCTGGTAGAGAGCAGAGAAGTCTGGATGTACAAACTAACGTAAGACACGAAGCCTGAGCTCATCACAGCAACTTACAATCATTATCATCTTCAGGGAAATACTTATCAGGTATAATGCGTCTCGGATCGATGTCGAGCAGAGGGACGGCACGAACAGCGTGCACTTCGTGATCTGTCCATTCGGAACCGTACCGATCGCGACGGTTGGGATCTTCCTGGAGATTTACAATACCAAGTAATGTTGGCTTGATTCTGATAATGTCGTGCCAGCTCACTCTAGCGCTCGGAAGCTGTTGGCGTAAACGGAATGTAACTACCCATTTGGATTGTAATGAGAAGTTTGAAAGCCAAAAAGGCAACACAAGAAGGCAGGATAGCAGCCGGCAGTAAATCAGTGAGTCAGTTAAATACACCATTCCTCCTCCACGTCACCAGGTAAGCACTAAAGGCTGGTTGCAGACATTGAATCTGCAAGGAGGAGACCGGGGAAACGATTCCGATCGAATGATTGCCAGCTCAAAAGAGCCCCAAACGCCCTGCGCACGCTCCAGGCACCAATGGGGTCTTTCATGAAGATGATTCTAGGATCCCTGTATTAGAGTCATTGGCACGCTCCAAACGCTCCGCTCTGGGAAACAAGTCATTGCATTCGTGCGACTTCTGAGCTGCGTTCTAACGAGCTGGAACTACCGGTACACTATCAGTCTGCTTGATAGTTGAGCCCCTACTTCTAACAGTGTTTCACAGATGAAGGCTTGGCGCACTTCGCGCTTTGATTGAGGGGAGCAGATAGCGCCATATCAAAACGTCCTGTGAGCATGCAACCCACGTTTGGCCCATACATCGTCTCAATCACCTCTGCGAAAACCCTTGAAGATTCTCTTTTGCAAGGCCGTAATCAAACGACGTCTTTGGCTTAACAGAATGACGGCCTATATCTGCAGAGCGAAGGGCTTGTTTGGTCTTTGTGAACGGCTTGTTTTGCTCTTAGCCCAGGTATCCGTAAAAACTGCTACGGAGAAATAAGTCCCAGGTCTATGTGAGCGAAAAAAGGCTGTGTGATTGATCTCCACTCAGATATAAGAGAATTGATCAGCATATAGACCGTGAACTCATCAGGATGTTGGTCAGAAGTCACCGGAAGACCATGCTCAAGGATAGGGCTAAGCACTGAATGCCCTTGGCAACGCCTAGGGCAGGATGCACAATTCCCGCACAAACAAATGAAGCACAACCTCACCAGTGCTGAACTAAGCAGAAATTAGTACGAAGGATTAGAAGCCCCGAGTGGAGCCCTAAGCATGGGAAAAGTGCCGCGTGACCCCCTTTTAAAAAGTGGACAAAAACACCTTACAATTTATTTTCCCAGGCCCCGACCCACTACACACAAACTCAAATTTCTGTCGCATGATTCAAGCTTTCGTTGTTCAAACAAAAAGAATGGGTATATACTTCTTAAGCACTAGCGCTTGAGTATGTCTGTTGAATTGTTGACATGGTGAGTGAGTTACGGATGCCCGACCGCGCGCTCCGACTCCACCTCATCGTGCGACCGGTCGTTCAAGGAGACCTCATAGTCTTGGCCTCGGCCGCTGCTTTTGGACGGCTCCAGATGGGTCAAGGGGAGTTCGCTCTCTATGTCGCGCATGCGCCGGAATGCGCCCGCCGAAGCCCCTGACTGCGCCCCGGTCTGCGACGAATAGGCTGCTTTGGCTGACGAGAAAAGGCCGGGAAAGGCGGCTTTGAAGACGGGGCGCATCATGGGCACACAGGCATTGAGAATGGCGAGGGCTGGCTCGGCCACACTCCAGAAGGCGGCCCAGATCATGCTGTAGGGGAGGTCGGCGAAGTTGACGGTGGTGAGGACGCGGATGCGGATGATCGTGATGGCCGAGATGCTGGTGCCAAGTTAGTTTTTTTTTTTTTTTTTTTTTTTTTTTTTGGTCTGTTGTTCCAGCAGCGACAAGCAACAACTTACAATAGCCCAAGTCCGAAGATGCCATACAATGCAAGCTTTGTGGCTGTCGAGGTCTGCAGTTTCCAGATATGATGTACTGGGAGGGCCATGATCGCTAAATCAGTGACCAGGTTGAAGGCGCCGATGGTCGAGAACGCCACATTCATGCTCGCGCAGTGGCCGGGTAGGGTGGAATTCCAGTTTTTCTCGAAGGGCTGGCAAATGAGGAAAATCTGGAGCATGCTGCCTAGCCAGTAGGCCGCAGCACAGCCCATGCACACCTGCGCGGCGATGCGAAATCCAGGGGTGACGAAAATGCGAAGGTAGAAGAAGAGGTAGGAAAATTTAGCCAAGACCATGCAGTTGTAGTAGATGATCTGGTAGACAATGAGCATCTAGGCTCGTTAGTAACTGTGGCGGTGGTTACAGATTCGACGGAGGACTGACTTTGAAGATCAAAATGGTGTTTTCAACGGGCAGTTCGGTGATGTGACGGCGCATGCCAATGCGCGCATAATGAAAGTGCATCGCAAGCATGCCATAGGTGTTGAGCTATCCAGAGATCAGTCAGTTTGCATGTCCGCGCCCGCGACAAGGACATTTAAGTGAAATCGTACCATAGAGCCAATAATACAGATATCGTCCCACCAGATCTTGCTGTGCCGGATCCGCCGAGACACGAATCGCAGCACGATCGCCACGGTGCTCACGGCTACCAGCACCGTGTTGGCGATGAGCTGGTCGCGCACTATGGCAAACTCGAAGACATTGTATAACTGCATGGCCCTGCGAACACCCAGGTTCCCTGCATGATGAGAGGCTTGCAGGGAATGGGGGGGTTGAACGGGGGCTGCAGGAGTCCGGCAGTCGGTACTTGAAGGAATCCCCGAGCGCACGTGCAAAAGAGCAGGCCATGTCCAGACACCGATGATCTTTGCAAGGGATGGACAACGGCCGAGGCCGGTCCGATCCTTCGAGTCAGCCAAGTGGGACGGATCCTGGCAGGTCGCATGGCAGCAACGGTTTGGCAGGGCCTGGCAGGCCGTGGCAGCCGGTGCAAAAGACAGCTAAAAGCAGCAAAAGGCTAAAAGCACCTGGCAGCCAAGAGCAGCTAAAGACAAGCAAAGACCGCCAAAAGCAGCCAAAGACAGCCACAGCGGATAGTCCAAAACAACCGGCGCTGTCAACCATGTGGATCTGCCGCCACCACAGCCAATCCCTGCCCTAACAAAGCCTTCAAGACTTTCGTGTCGTGACAAATGCTTTGCCCTGCTCCACCAGACCATGTCAATCCCAATTCCGTCTACTCACCGTGGCGGCCCCCATTTCCGTTCGTCCTGCACTTGCCTGGTCGGGCTATATTCCCCCTAGTTTCGGCGACTTAGCAGTATTTTATCTCCCCCCCTGCGGCCTTCTTCAGCCGGGCTTCCCATCTCAGACAAATTGCCAGCATTTCCCAACATGACCACCGCTAAATCCTATGACTATGTGATTGTCGGAGCGGGGATTGGTGGGCTGGTGCTCGCCTCCCGACTGACCGAGGACGCCGATGTGACAGTGCTGGTGATCGAGGCTGGGGCTAACCGCATGGGCGATCCGCGTATTGATACCCCTGGATTTCTGAGCACTCTGTATGGCAACCCTGACTTCGACTGGGATTACATGAGTGAGCCTCAGGTATGTCACCGTCTTGAGGGTTGAGGCCGCGCGACGAAGATTCGAGCTGACAGTTTAGGTCCACGTGAATAATCGACAAATCGCCCAGCCTCGAGGCCGGGTGGTGGGGGGTACGTCCGCCATGAACTTCTCCGTGGTGATGTATCCGTCGGAGTCGAATTTTGCGGCTTGGAAGTCGCTCGGCAACGAAGGCTGGGGGCCAGCAGACATGGGCCCTTACCTCAAGAAGTTCCACACCTATAGTCCTCCATCTCAGGAGACGTCAACCTTGTTGTCCCTCGAGCGCTACATGAGCCCGGAGAACCAAGGGACCAACGGTCCGGTTCCCATCACCTTGCCCGATGTCTATGGTCCCTTCAACCAGGCCTGGGATGAGGCCTTTGCCCGCCTGGGCTGGCGCACCGACGCCGATCCCATCGCCGGTCGCAAGATTGGCGCCTTCACCGCACCGTTGACGGTCGATGGCAAGACTGGTCAGCGCGGGTATGCAGCTGCTTATTACACGCCAGAGGTAGCGCAGCGTCCGAACTTAGACTTGCTTACAGAGACGATGGTCGAGAAGGTGGTACTGACTGAGATTGATGGTGATGTGGTCGCAACGGGGGTGCAGGTGCGATCCAAGGACGGTGAGCGTCGCGAGATCCCGGCAACATGCGAAGTGATTCTCTGTGCTGGGAGTCTGAATACGCCTCAGCTCCTCGAGTTGTCCGGAATCGGCCAGCGGGAATTGCTAGAAAAGCACAACATTCCAGTTGTACTCGATCGTCCGGGCGTGGGAGAGAACTTGCAGGATCACTGCCTGGCGAGTATCAACTTCGAAGTAGCGGACGGCCAGGTTTCTGGTGATATCATGCGGGATCCCAACGTGGTACAGTCCTTGATCCAGCTCTACGAACAAACGCGCGGTGGCCCCTTATCGGGTATGCCCATCAGTATGGCATACCTGCCCTTAGTCGACCACGATGGTCAGCTCTCCAGCGACAAGGTGTACGACCTGCTCTCCAAGCACCTCGACCAGAAGATGGCAGACCTGCCACCTGCTCAGCAGAAGCAGTTCGCGCTTCAGCGAGAGCTGCTCCAGGCTGGCCATAATGCCTCTTCGCAGTACATGCTCATGCCGATCCAGACGCACATGCTCCCTGGCGCCACCACTCTCGCCGACGTACTGGCCAAATCAATGCCAGGTAACTATCTCACCGTCATGGTGCTGCACAACCACCCCTTCTCCCGTGGATCGGTGCATATCCGCTCCGCAAATGTGGACGACAAGCCCGTTTTCGACCCCAACTACCTCTCTCACCCCCTTGATCTCGAGATTCTGGCCCGTCACGTCCAGTTCCTGGACCAGATCGTCGCAACTGAGCCGCTCGCAAGCATGCTGAAACCCCAATCTCGTATTCCTCAGGGGGTCGTGGACTATAGTGATCTTGAGAAGACGAAAGAGGTGGTCAAGGAGCGGTTGTATACCTGCTTCCACCCGGCAGGCACCTGCGCCATGATGCCGGCGGAGCTGGGAGGTGTGGTAGACTCCAAGCTTAAGGTATATGGCACACGGAATTTGCGCGTGGTTGACGCCAGTATCTTCCCCTTGGAACCTGCCGGCAATATTCAGGCGACAGTGTATGCGGTGGCCGAAAGAGCAGCCGATTTGATCCGTGGTCACTAATTGTATGTATTATGAGATCAAGCATCCGCAGAAATAGACTGACGGGAGCTTGTACGATATCCAGAAATAGAATATGATTGTCTTGGCTATGAAGGTTGAAGTTTCGGCCCGTAACTCGGGGCAGGAGATTATTGGGATGATCCACGGAATCCTTCCGACTGCGTCATTCCTAGTTCCGTATAGTTGCCGACTTCGTCTGCTGGGTCCTCCACTGGACGCAAGCGCAAAGGTGGTAAAGAGTGGACAAGATAGGAGTTGCGATACCTCGCCTTTGAGCCTCGCGCACCACCTCGCCAATTATGACTTCGTGCTCCAGAAAGTTGCCCTGGTTCTCATGAGTCTGTATGCATATCATTCACGGTGCATACCTAACTTACTTTAGTCACATCTTTTTGCATACTGGGATAGATCTTCCTCTGTGGGGGATTCCTCTCAAGTGTGGTCGCGATCGTGTCGTGGGGTAGGTCGACGCCGGCTGCGTGAGCGACCGTGAGAACCTCATTCATGGCCGGGATCAGCAGCCCATCAAGAGCGTTGCCGGCATTCTGAAGATCTCCTGTGCTAAGTCCGGTCAGCGCCGAGATGGGGTTGAACGCCGCGTTGTAGACCAGCTTGCTCCATCGCTCTCGCTGCACGTTCGGTTCGTGATAACACTTGGTTTTGCCCCCGGCACTGTACATCTGGACGAATTGAACTGCCGCCTCGATTTGCGTGGCGGGATCCTGGGACGGGTCTCCGAAGGCTCCAATTTGTAACTTGTCATGATCGATTTGTTCGATGACGCCGGGAGCAATTTCGTGGGCATCGTTGCGGCTGATGCCTGAGAGGAGTATGTTGTGTGGAAAACGCGTCGCAAAGGGTTTCTCAATATTCAGGCCATTCTGTATGAGAACAATCACTGTTCGACCAGGACTCACCGCAGGAGCGATGATGTCGCATACGGAGGGGCCGATATCGGGGACGTTCTTGGTGGTGCACACGATGTAGTCGAATGGCGCTACGTCACTGGAATGGGTCACCTCAGGAACCGCATTGACGACTAGATAGATGAGCTGTTAGTCGTACGGCAGGATGAATTCGAAATACATATTCGGCGTACCGTGTGTTGGGCGCCAATTGTGGAGGTGGCCATGATCACAGGAGATGATCTCGAATCCCCGATCGATCACGGTCGGAAAGTTGGAGCGAAGAACGGCGGTGACTTCGGCTTGATTACCGCATTCCAGGTTAAGGGCAGCGATGGTGCCAATGCCGCCACTGCCTAGCAGGAGTACACGAGTCTTTGCCATCTGGAATGGAAGCTGGGAGTGTCTCGCAGAGACAGTGAGGGGAGTGAGGGGAAAGACTAAAGTGAGGGGATTCAAACATGGTCATGTGACGAGACAGCGGGACAGTCGGCTTCTGCCTCGGCCAGAAGTCCGATTACTGCACCGGTTGTACTTTTGTAAGATCATATGCATGATCTCACATTTCAAAACACAGACCCGCAGAAGATGTCTAGGCGCGGATCCCAGAAGCTCTCAATGTCCCAGTCCAACAAGGTGTTGAAGCTGTGCGCTGGATCCAGCAGGTCTGGAGCACCACCCGTATATGAATCCGCCGTCTCATTCGGCGCAATTGGCGCTCCCGGGGTGGCATTGCTAGGATCAATAATCTCGTCCAGAATGCGCGTGAACCTGGCTTTGACTTGCTTGCAAAACTCAAAATTACCACTCCCCGGTCGGGCCACCCAGCTGAGACACGAGACATACACGGTCAGCTGCCTGATCAGCTGCGCGCGCGAGAAGCCCGGAACAGCAGTCAATGATGAGGCCGAAGAACGGTGAAGCATTTCGGTGCAGAGAAGCTGCACACTCGGAAGACCATACTGGAGGAACTGTTGCCCACATCAATCATTGAGCGGATTCGTGGGTGATAAGGCTATACATACAATATGGGTGAAGTCGTTCCGAATCTCTCGGAGCCGCTCACGCTCGTCGTTGATGACGAGTATGGCGCTCAGGATGTTCATGGCCACAATAAAAACATTGGTGGACCGGTCCCCCGAGATGATTCGATGTAACAAGAACGTAGAATGCTGATAATCGAGATAGAGAGTGAGAAGGACTAGAAGACGATGACTGGAGATCGACATCGAGCTGTCCCACATGTCCACCGAGTACTTCATGTGGTTTGGACACGTCTCCCACATGACTGTCAACCTTCGGAACACATCTCTGACGATAGCATTAGTCTTCGGTACCCTGCCACATTGTATGACGGGACATACTCAGCTCGTGTGACGAGATCGACGCCGTTGACACCCAGATGCAGCTCCAAGACCTCCTCGCGCATTTTGGCAAGTAGGAGCCGCAGGCGAACAATGGTCGCGGGCCGAGACGTCTTATCTACATTCCACCCATGGTCGTCGATCGACCGTAGGTTGGACTCACGTTCTTCGGGGTCGGGATCTTCATCGAGGTCCAGCGGTGGCTCCAGTATGCAATAGTGCCGATTCATTAAGGGCGGTCGACCCAGCGCGGTTGCGATAGTTTTATCCATGGTGTACACCACCGAGAGACATGTTCTGCGCCATTGATGGATGAAGGTTGGAGATTGTTCTCGCGGCACGTCATTCCGATGCATGCCGGTGGCATATATGCAGGAGCACAGCTCGCCAAGCGACGAATATAGCCGGCGACCTATATCTGTGTCAGCGCCTTCCTGTCATTTAGAAACTAGAACCGCGGACTGACTCGAATCACCGAAGCGGCTGACAGCGAGTAGCATCTGGTAGTATTTCAGGGAAACGAGCAACTCGTTGACCAACGGTAACGCGTCAATCAGAAGCGACAGGTGTTCGGTAACCTCCAAAGCTTGAGGCAGAAGCTCACTCTTACAGCGCTGGTGCGTGTCGATCAGCGTCACTGTATGCTCGGGAATATGAATCATGGTCAAGCTTGCGAGCGTGATCACGGCACCGATCGACTCCCACCGGACATTCATCCCAGTGATGGCTTGGCAGAGATCGGCCGCTCGCATGGTGCTGGGCGTGCTGATGGTCTTGTAGGTGTTTTCAAAGATCCGAACCACCATGCGTAGACGGGCGGCTTCCCCGATGACGGGCTGTCGGTCACCGATGTCCCACAGGTTATTCAGCGCAGGCAGCATGATGGTCTGAGGGATGATGGGCATACGACTGAGACCATAGATATGCTCCGTCAGACTCTTGAGCAGCGAAGACTCTCGATAGAAGAAGTCCAGGATGCGTAGTCCCAACTCAAGCTGTCTTGGTTCGATGGTGTACTTCCCCAAGTCGGGAATCGGATCGGAGGCGCCTTGGCTCTCCCTGAGAAGGTATCGGTAACTGGTGGGGCCCAGAAAGCCCGCGCTTTCCAGAGACGGGGTATTAACAACCACTGGCTGGGCGGGAAGAGCATGAGGAGATGTTATAGAAGGGGTCCTAGGACTGGCGCCACGGTGAAATGGGCGGAATGTTTTGGTCATTGGGGCGACCAAGTAGACACAGGCGATTCTCTTGGCGTCGCAACGCCCGCATTTGGGCCAGGCGTGGTCGCAGCGGGTCTTGAGTTTCCGACATGGCTCGCAGGCCTGTCGTCGGCCGTTACGCCGGAGGGCCTGAGGTGAAGGAGAGTCCATGTAAGTATAGAACGTTATTTGAGCGACATGATGACGAGGAGGAAGATGGATTGTTGAAGTTGGATGTGGATCGGATGTGAGAGGAAATCCCGGAGCCGGATCGGATTTACTGGTTCAGGTTAGTGTCACCTTCCTGATGGGGTTAATTTACTCCGTCGCCTACTCCTCAATGGCATTTAATGATATTGTACAACAACCTGAGTATTAGTTTGACTATAGTACTGTTGAGAGTGAAGAGGCAATCATCAGAGAACCAATTGGCGACCAGAATACATAATGCAATGGAAAAAGATCCTAGAATACCATCTAATCCTGATTTCTAAGGACCAAATCTAATAGAAGTAAGCCACCTCTACGCAGCCCCTATGCACAGCACGGATGCGACGGGCAATGACGAGTGCGCCGAGCACGTCCCCAACCAAGAATTTTGTGGGTGAGAGCTATTGACGTCGAGCGTGCATAGGTCTCGCATCGCGCATGGATATGCCTGTACGAGTTTCTGGCTGATTACCATGTGTCATCCTGGGGGCTGAGAGCAACCCGGCGCAGGTGTGCTATGTCTCATTGATCTGTCGCACTGGGCAACGGACAACGGCTATTGAATCCTTCCTCATGGGTGGGTTGCATTTGCGCCCGATATCAAGACGTGAACCACCGCTCCAATCTCTTCGCAAGAGCCACACACTTATTGTCGACATAGATGGTGTAATAATGCGATGCGAAAAGGACGACTGTTCCCAAGACGATCCCTGATGCCCACCACGCCACATGGAAGGCGAACGGGTCGTCTCGGAGGGCCTCCGCGCTACTCAGATACGGGGTCCCACTGGCCATTAAATACACCAAGTCTCGCAAGGGGTTGCGCCAGAGCTGATAAATGGTTTCATGCAGCAGGTAAAGCGAAAAGGAAATCTTGCCTAGATACTGCACGGGGCGAGTGTTGAGGGGCCGTTGCAGTAATGGGGACTGAGCGATCGCAAAGACCAGGCATGCGGCGCCGACCGACTTCCAGCACAATTGATAGATGTCCCACCGGTCCTTCCACTTGGCCGGCTGGAGGGCCGCAAGGAACTGGTAGCCCGGGGGCAAGTGGCCGTCGTTGCCAAGGCAAAGGAGATAGTACCCGACCACGAAGGTGATGATGGTGACGAGCCGCGACAGAGTAAAGATCTTCTTTAGCGATGAGCGAAGCCGGCATCGGGTGGTGGTACAGGAGGGTCGGGGTAGCTTCTCCTCGTCATCGAGCCCGTCATCTGCCAAAGCGGCAGTGCGGACAGCAGCGCCGGTGGCCCTCTCCGCCAGCCACAAGCCCCAGATAAAGCCAAAGATGTCCCAATTGCCCGCCCAGAGGAAGAAGCCGGCCAAGAGCGGTAGGACCCAGAGGCGGAGCTTGGGGCGCCACGCCGACAGTCCGACCGTGAGCAGATACACCACGTTGGACCCCCGGAATTCCAGGGGCATGGTCCACAGTTGTCCGTTCAAACCGCCGCGATACTCGAAAGCGATGACGTTGACGCTGTCAGCCATGTAACCAAACAGCCACTGGATGTGGGCCCATGGGTTGGTCCAGGGCTCCAATCCGTCGAGAAACCCCTCATCGAAGGTCCAGTGGTACAAATCAAAAAAGAAGAGCACCTGGCTCAGAGTGGCCAAGACGGCAACAGGCAGGTAGATGCGAAAGACGCGCCGTACGATGGCGGAGGTCACTCGCGGCAAGAATTGCGGGCTGTGGCGGACCTTAAGCAGACTGACGGAGATAGCGAAGCCGGAGATGACCATGAACAGGGTCACCATAGAATGGGCGGAGAAGAGGATACGAATGGGAGGCAGTTGTACCAAGTGGCGGTTGGCCTCGGGGGGCTCAGCCCAGAAGGAGACGAAGGGATGCCAGACATCGCTCATGAAGTAGTGGTCAAAGGCGACAATGGCAGCGGCGATGCCGCGGAGGCCATCCAGCCACTGAATGCGGTCGAGGGCAGTCATTTTCGGCAGCCCAGCAATGTTGACATCTCACTCGAATCGGACATGGTCGAGCAAAGAATCATGTCACTCTTCAGTAGGCATGCAGGTTCAGCGGGGTCAACCCCTTTTCAATGGAATTCGGGGGGTCGCAAAAGCACCATCTCGTATTGAGGCTCGGCGAGACCCTGACGATGGAGTCAGCCTCACCAATGACGACCACGGGGGGAAAAAAGCTAGACCAGGCTAGTCCCTGAGGGAGGGTCCAGTTCACTGGCTGGACATTTAGGCAGGGAGGCAGAAATCGCTTTAATTAGACTAGAGTCACTAGACACGCTGCAAAAACGAGCCAGGGACTTGGCGGGGCACAGGCCACATTCAGGCAATCCCTGAGTTGGGCCCAGCAGCAAGAAGTACGCAAAGTGGAGGAGTATGTTTCCAGGAAGATAATAACAACACTGCAGCTGTGAGGGAACGAGAGAAAGATCAGTCCTGACTCAGTCATGTTGGTTTGTTTGGGCTGTTTGCTGAGTTTGACTCGGAGTTTTGGCTAATCCGACCCATCGCGACGGCCTCCACCAACAAACCGAACAAACAACAGAGTCAACCAATCAGTCGGCATTCCACAGCGGAAGGACGGCAAATCCCGAGACTCCATCGGGGAAGTGAAGGCAAGTGTCTACATTGTCCGGCGTGAAGCTGCCCACAGCGTCACCGCTACACGTCTTATCGTGATACGCCACAATCTTCCATCCCAGGTTGTTCGCCGTGGTGGCTGCGTACCAGTAGTACTCCACCCCCACGTCGAGATAGTAGCAGTCCAGCGGATCGTTCAGCGTCAGGTAACCCCCAATCGACGAGCAGTTGCTGTCCAGGCTGGAAATCTGCAATTGTACCTCAAAATCCGAGGGCACTGGCCACGACGAGTTGGCCGGAATAGAGGTGACGCTGCCCGTCAGGTTGGACAGTAAGTGTCCATCATAGTTGGCGATGTGCTCCTCTGCCGGCAAGGAAATCATCAGCAATCAGCCACCCCAGGGAATCCGTTCAGCTCGTACCCAGGTTCAAGGTCGTGTTCTTGTTGCCCGACGCATAAGTGGACTTGCAGTAGCATTGCAGAGTAGCACCCTCATCCAGCAGGAGACATTCGCTGCAAGACTGCCAATACCCCCCACTGATCATATCGTCAGCGTTCCACGTTGCTTTCGACTGAGAAAGGCCAGGAACTCACTCGGTTTGCCACTGTAGTCTGTCCATTAGCACAAGCCTCCAATACGCGATTCACTTAACATAAAATCGAAACATACCTCTAGTGTGGCCTCACTGTTTGTGATCTTGTTCGGGAGGTAGACACTGCTGGTGATGGTTCCGGTCCCGTCGCTGGTGGGACAGGTTCCTACCACCCAGCCCTCCTTGAGGTAGATGTCGGTACACTCATCAGCAAACCCCTGGCCATACACCGAAGTGTATAAGCCAGCAGTCCAAAGGAGAGCCGTGGTGAACTGCATGGTGCGCGATGCGGAGCGACTATGGAAATTGAACACTTTTGACTGTGCTTTCGAAGACTCTTTATATCGAGCTATGCGGCGATTTGCTCGGTGCTGCGATGTTTACTCCGTCCATTACCGAGCAGGATGCAGAATTTGTCAGACATCACAAATCCCTCTTTCTACGGCTAGGGCATCCTGCAGGACTTTAGACTTGTTGAGAAGTGCGATCGCACCGGCACCAAGTCGCTAAACAGGCTAGGGTCTCGTTAGTGCTTATATCCGTCGGGTGAACGAGGATCGATGGCCGGAAATTTGTCATTGCGTTCATGCTGTCAGGGAACGCGAAGTAGGCACCAGCAGAATCGCCTCTTTTATTCTCGGGGGTTCGGGTGCAGGACTTCCGCAGCTGGAACGGTCAGAATCAAGCCTCATCTGCAGGCCGCGTCAGCACCCCGTACGGAGCAAGTCTGCAGAAGCTACCGGTGGGGGTTCCTGGGCAAAACTCCGGACTCCGACCAGTATCAGATCTCGAAAGCAGGGTCAGGGACCAAAATTTGAACGTCAAGCCCAACCAGGCGCAGCAGCCAACCATGAGCATTGATTGTCAGCCATACGTTGAAAGCTCATTGTCAAAAGTCGACCCTCAGTCTGTGATGAGTAGAGAATTTGATACCCGGTTTGACGCGAGGAGTCTGTCCCGAAACTGTGCATCCAACCTGCTCTACGAGCCTGAGAAGCGGGGTTCAGTGGCGCCAGCGATAATGCTTCTGTGAACGGTCCTTTGGTGAGACTAACGCGTCACGGAGAAGAGTCCGGTGGTCTGGCCGGTCGTCGACTTATTTCCAAGGGCCATCAGATAGAAGTCTGGCAGATTCCAACCACAAAGCAACTGCTGACTGGACGGGGCTCACTTTCCTTTTGACATAGCGCGATCACGTTCAGAACGGGGTATTCGGATTAACATTACTCAGAAAATGATATTTAGCGAGCTACGTAGAAGAGAAGCTAGACTTTCGAGCAGCAAGCAGACTATAACCTGCTCTCAGTCTTGCACCGTCGCTGTCGACCTCTCCGAGGATTCCACACGCTGGACAAATTCTCCCGCCCGCTTGGCACAAGCCTCTGCTTCTTGATAAAATCTCATGATCCAACCAATCATCAACACATCGTGAGGTACCTTCTCTTCCACTACCAGTTCAATTCGAGGTCCATTGCTAGCCATCTTCTGGAATCGTTGCACAAGCTGTTGGTGATCGGGGAACAGGACTTCCCGGCCGCCCGTGACGATTAGCACGGGCGAGGGAAGCACGAAGGGGTGGTGGATCGGGGCAACATAACGCTCCATCGTCTCGGTGATGGCCAGGTCGCGCAGGAACTGTCGGGCTCCCCAGGTGGGAAACGATCCTGGGATGTACTCGGTCTCGTAATTCGGGCTTTGGGTCCAGCTGTCCGGGTCCACGGCCGCGGGCACATCGCACCAGGGGGACCACAACCAGCTGCATTTGGGAGGTGGTAGCCGACACGGGTCGTCGTACTCAACGATGTACCGCAGCATCGCGAGCGCTAGGTGACCCCCCGAGCTATCCCCGGATAGCACAATGCGATCAGGTGGAATGTGCAGTGTATGAATCAGATAAACATAAGCGGCGATCGTGTCCTGCAGCTGTGCCGGAAATCGGCCGTTGGGGTTGCAAGCCAGTCGATACTGGAGGCACAGCAGATGGCTGGCTGGGGTGTGTGTTAGAAGGGTTTTCGCGAGAAAGTTGCAAGAGGAGGTGCGTCCATCTCCGAGCACGTAGGAACCACCGTGCAGATGAAGGACGACGGATTGTCCGTCTGGGACTTCCGTAGCGGCAGAGCAAGGCTCGGGGTACCAGGTGGCCCCAATGGCCTCCGGCTTGATCTCGCTGTCCACTGTAACTCCTTCATAGAAATCCAGGGTGGCAGGCTCGATCACCACAAACCGGTTGCCCTCATGGTGAGGCTTGAGGGAGATTGGCCATTTGAAGTGACAAGCAGTGTAGGCCCGAAGGAAAAGTTTTAAGAATGAGCCGGCCAGACCTTGTCGAGCGGACCAGCTGGGATCGTGACGGATTCTAGGGGTGGTGGTTAGTAAATCTTGTTCACAGGGAGAGATAACAGCAACAGCAACAGGAACAGGCACCGACCGAGAGGAAGCCATGGAAGCGGAGGTTGGAACAAAGACAAAATGATCGGGAACCGACCAGAGGGGCAAATAAAGCAATGACAATGACGATCGCAGCCAAGCTTTGCAGCCAAGCCTTGTTTTGTTGTGTTGTGTTCAGCCCTACAGTGGCAAATACATCACCATGATGTTGCCATGCGTCATGCAGCATATCAACAACAAGCAATCCAGCAGGCAGCATCATTTCTCTAGTGGGTTTACTCAATCGCACTCCACCAAGAACGGGTTCTCAGCCAGATTGTGCCAGAACCCCAGATCGAGGTCCCACGACAGCTGATTCTGGAACTCTTCCCAGTCGGCGATGGTCGATCGCGCGGAGAAAGAGTCTCGGGGACCCGCAATGCATCGGCGGTGATCGAATCCAGAACGCTCTGAATGGTACGCAAAGTCTTGGAGATCAATTCGTAGTTCGGGTCTCGCGCATGCACCACCGATCCGCCCGACAATTCGGCCGCAAAGACGGTCAAATTCTGCATAGCGCGTGGTTGGGGCCCTGGGACTGTGTTCGTCGAGCGTCGTTGATCCAACACAGCCAGGAGGAGAATGCCCGCCGCGGGGAGACCATAATGCGCTATCTGCCGCTCAATCAGCTGTTTAGCTCCCTAAAGAGTTCCATAATCAAATGAGCCAAACTTTCTCAGACCTTCCACATCAGACTGGTGCCGGAATTGGTGAGCTGATCGCGAAGTAAAATCAATGCGACGACGATAGCCAGGATCTCTTCAGCGAGCGTCATCAATTCTGGACTGGGCACGGCAGGAGAGGACAGAACCACCAGACGCAGCAGAAACAGCACATGCAACTGGTTCAGTCGGAGGCTTGCTAAGAAATCTTGCTCGAACCCGTCCTTCACAGGTGTCTCCTTCACATCTCTCTCCAACCGAAACTATTGCGGGAGTGCATCTTAAAGCTTGTCAGCTTCGATTTGGATGTTGCTTGCACACAACGCAGACCACCGCGATTCCGCCCGGTAAGAGGGCATGGCCTCGGAGCTCCAGCTGCCGAGGCCATCGCTTAAATTAGAGGATGACATGGGGTTGGCATCCCCTCCAGACGTCAACGGCACCTAGAAATCGCAGAAATGACGGGACATCGGCGGAGGCCGACCGAGAAAGATAGCCATATTTCTTCTCGGCAGAGAAGATCCGCGCAAATGCGGTTCGGCGCAGCTCTTGCAAGGACGGAGGGGCGCCCGGTTCCAAACCAACAATCTGATGATACCCTAGGGCAAAGACAGAAGGAATCCCATCCCCCAGTCGTCTCCAATACTCATAGCCTGGATATGATCGGCTGAGGCGGATGTGATGGTGAAAAGGGGGAGACAAGCTCAACTGACTCTGGTCTCCTGCTATATACGAATGGACGATCAGATTTTCGTACTGGAGCAGCAACTGCACGTCATTGAGCTGGTCTAAAGACAATGCAAGTTCGAGAGAACAGCTCGCGACCCGCAAGCACAACCTTCGTAGATTATGTGGATCCTGAGTTTGCGAGTACAAAGGGGCAAGACAGCAAACATCATACGAAGCCCGGATCACAGCTAGAGCGAAGAGACCTAACGTCTCCCACCTGGTCTTTTGTCCGGTAAATTGGCGGAGAAGGCCGCCAAGGTCATGGAATCTCCCACAATCAGAAAATTTGCCTCGAGCTGGCCAAGAGACGAGCGGCATGTTGCCAATGCCAGTTTCCATCGGTTAACAGGGAAGTTAATAATAGATGAATGCTGTCCATGGATTGCTCGAGGAAGACGCCCCCCAATGCCAAATTGTCCACCATTAGACAGCCACAGGCTAACCAGGCCCTTTAGAAGCGGTAAAGGTGAATGAGTAAACAGCTGCCGGATTACATCTGCCGCGCGATGAAGCAGGAGATCCTCATCGTTCAGGTCGAGAGATGTTGCAGGCACCAGAGGCTCTATTGACCTTGATAGCGAGGCCTGATCTGAGCCCGGCGACGGAATATGATTGAAAATCGCCACATGACTGGATGAGTCGATGTATCCAGGGTTGTGATATCGTTGGCGCCTCGAGGTTGGAGCTGATGGTGTCGGGGCGACAGAATCATGACTGAAACGGGGAAGATTAGGAGGATGAGCAAAGCGATGATCAAGTAACGAGCAGTGTTTTCGGACAAGTGTAACCTACGTGGGAGATGAGCGTGATTCTTCCCCGACCTGACTTGTCGCATGCGACCGTTTTCTCTTGAAGGGAGTGGAGCGATAGAGGCATGGTCCGGCGCGACTGCTGGTCCGGCAACGTCTACACACGGGCTGGCTATGGTCGCAGGCTAACTTGGCCTTACGGCAAGGCTCACAGGCCGGTAGCCTGGTTGTCTTCAGGGTGGAGTTTACACGAGCAGAATGCAAATCGGCGTCAATGAGAACGAGAACGACAATGGGAGAGTGAGAAGAATTGAACAATACACCGAATGTGGTTCGGACCAGAGTCTTTTCGGATCGGAGTATAACATCTGGCTGCGTGATTGGTGCCTGATAATGCCTGGGTGCCTCAACTCATTTAGCCTGATCTTCCAGGCAAAATACGTCTACTGCGCTACCTACCACTCAGTCTCTACCTACATCCTCCTGTCTCTTCCGTGTCTGCAAATAATCCATCAACGGACCCTCAGGAGCATCTTCTGATTTGCATACAATCTCCACCATGCGCCATCCTGACCCATTCCACAGCTGATCCGTGGCAAACACGGTTTCCAGCTCGATCCAGGTGCAAGCCGAGGCCGTGTATACTTTGTCCGTCGCACCAAACAGGCGAGGGCCTGCAAATACCTCCACCGGCCAATGTCATTATAAGCCTGGTGGCGGCCGTGGATACAACGCTCAATAAAATATCCATCGTTGTTGATCAGAAAGACTACAACGTTCAATTCCTGTCGGATAATGGTTCCCAGCTCTTGGGCTGTCATCTGGAAACTACCACCCCCGATGAAGAGAATGGTACGTGCATTCCGAATGCCATCATACTGGTCCGCAGCCATGAGCTCTTACTGTGCAAGGGTAGCCCCTTAGAGGCGGGAAGCATATATCCAATGGAGAGCCAAGTGACTGGCGTAAAGGCGCGGCCATGACAAGGCAAAGCCATCTCTCGCACTCCATACCCAGCTGTAGCAGCCGTGTGAAGAGATATTCAGCGACAGTGATCGATGACATGGTAATGCTCAAGGGATTGATGTTGGCAGGAAACAAAAATTCTGGGACTGGGAGGAAGTTTGCAGGGCTTTCCTTGACGTTCGGTGCTGACCACCAGCAGACCTTTATTATCTACGGTGTGTTGCGTAACAAAATAACCGCTATCTTGAAATAACTCTTGATCTGATAGGCGTACTCTATCACTCCGAAGGTTCTCCGAGATAACAGAGGCTGAAAGACTATTGGAAGACAGCGACCGGAGTAAAGCTCGGCGCGTTCGGTGTGTGCCACATCAGGATAAGGCGTAAGGGGATTAATGGACCTGTCCAGCTGATGCTCTGGAAGATGCTCGATGAGATTTGGGGGCATGAGGGCTTCCTACTGTGGCTTTATCACCTCTCGCAGCAGTATCGCGCCCGCCGTGACCTTCTGTTCCAAGCTTGCGAACTGTATCTTCCGCTGGAACTTGTACGATGGAATTGTCCCCAATATGAAATGTTTCTCTGGTTGGAGATTGAGGTGGGTGTACGCCGGTTTGCTCGCTCCTTCTGCCTGTCAAGGCCTTGCTGCACTATCATGTCATTTCATTGCGTTGCAACCATTCGCTCAACTTCTGCGCGGCCTTGAACCGGTGGGATAGGCGGTTCTATCGTTGGTGAGCGGGACTGTCTCATCAACCAAGTACATAAAAATCTACCTTTTTGTCAACATCCATCTCGGCTAAAGTTTCTCCGCCATGTTCGAAAATGGGTTCCCACCCTGTATGACCGTCAGTACTCGAATATGGCGAATTGAAGGCGTGGCCTACCAAAGGCAGAAACTCCTCTCGCAGGAACTATCCTGCCCTATATTGAATCAGCAAGATCGAAATCTCAGTGGAATAGGATGACGCTTACCAATAGCCTTCCCTGGAAGAGGATGGGCTCGGCACCTGGCCTTGGGGAATACCCCAATGTACAAACGGCCTCTGCCGTGTTATCACTGAAGGACGCCAGGAGTTTGCAGAGGCCGTCATTTCCAATGCTATCTACAAAAGCTTTGCTGTGTTGAACGCAGAGAGCAAGTCAGCTTTACTGAGAATCATTACCAAGGAGGGTGCGGCAGACAGACACATATGGACCCGGAAGTCCATTGAGAGCATGCATCTCCAGTGCCGAATCTTCGACTAGAACGGGGCCACCAGTCTATTCAACGTCGGTTCAGCTGGGTTCAGGCAATTTGGATCGACAACCTGTCTGTCGTACCGTTTCGGCGGCCAGGCGGCATTTCTCCCGGGTGATTTCTTCCACAGTGCCTTGAATCTCGTGCAAGTCCAAGTTGACTGGGTGCAGCACAACTAAGCCATCGAGGATGGCATTCAGCTCGGATAGCTTGTGCTGGTTTCCGGTGACTATGGTGAGGCTCACCATTGGAAGTGTTTCTGTTGTTGAGAAATGAGTAGTTGCTATGCAATTGTAAATAGAAACAAATGACTCACTTGTTCATTTGAGCTCACCGCCTGTTACTGCCCATGCTTCCAAATTAGGATAGCGGTAAAGGTAGCCTGGAGTTGAAGGACAGACAGGGAACGTACACTGGAAACCTTTCCAATACTTGCATTGAACAGAAGGAAATACGAACTGCAGATCAAGCAGCTGCGTGAAGAGTGAGAATAGGCTGATTTGCAAAGGGGAGGGGTCAAGTACGGTATCTGACTCCTCCACCAACATGTCCTCGCCCGTTCGCTAGAGTTGCATGAAGAGCCGTCACCCAGCAAACAAGGGATGTAACCCGGGGTCTCCTCTTATCCTACGGGGTCTATCAGTGCCAGATGCTTCCAAAACAAGTATTACCACGAGGCTTGTCTCCATTTAGGTGCAGCAAATTGCGGAGAAATGCGGGGAAGGGGAACGCATCAGGAAAGCGAAACCGGGCCGAGATGAATTGACGTATATTGTCAAAGCCATCCCACCCAATCTTGCTCCCTGAGAGGACCACTGACTGGGCTTATCAGTGCTGCCTGCATTGATGTCTTGAAGCTACTGGTCTGGATGTGGTCACGCGCAAATCATCCTGGGCAGGGTCTACCGGTGGTCGACGGACCCTATATCATGGAGCAACAATGGACCTTACTCCCAATTTTGTGCTCATTCGTAAATACCATCCAAAACAACAGATTCATCATTCTCTTTAGGACTCAAACACGATGCCAGGGGTCAAGAAGTCGGCTGAGATTGCTCGAGGCGAGCCCCATGTCTTCGGGTCACAGGCTGAAGAGGGCAAGGCAGTGGATGCGGACACACAGCGCCTCGAAGAGATGGGTTACTCACAGCCGATGAAGCGAAAGTACTCGGTGATGTCGGTCTTGGGTGTGGCCTATTCTTTGACCAATTCGTGGTGGGGAGTGTCTGCCTCTCTAGTGACTGGCATCAACTCCGGAGGTTCGGCTCTGCTCGTGTACGGGACCATCTTGCTGGCCCTCGTTTCCACTGCTGTGGCAGCGACTCTCTCAGAGCTGGTCAGTGCCATGCCAAATGCTGCGGGGCAGTCTTTCTGGGCCCGCGAGCTGGTTCCACGCAAGTACGCTCGACTTGCATCCTACATCACGGGTTGGCTGGCCTGGTCGGGGTCAATCTTTGCGTCAGTCCATTCTGCATTTTGCTTCTCTTTCCATTTTGGCGCCATGAGCTGACCTGCAGTTTTGGCTTTTAGCTCCGCCAGTGTTGCATCGGGCGTGGCATCGGCCTGCGTTGGTTCCTACGCTCTCTCTCATCCTACCCTGTATGTGACCCCCCCACTATGCAGAATCTCGCGGGACATTGACGGATGAGAATTGCAGCGAAGTGAAACCGTGGCATACGCTTGTGGCCTACCAGGTCGTCAACCTGTTTTGCTTTTTGTTTAATATATACGGCAAGACGTTGTCCCTCGTCGGCAATGCATGCCTCTGGACTAGTCTTGGGTCTTTCTTCGTCATCCTTATTGTGGTTCCTGCACGAGCTGCAAGCCATACGTCGCCCAATTTCGTATTTGCTTCTTTCTCCAATGCGACCGGGTGGCAAAGTGATGGCATCGCCTTCATAGTGGGATTGATCAATGCCAACTGGGGTTTCAGTTGCCTTGATGCAGCTGTGCATCTGGCGGAGGAGATTCAGCATCCAGAAAGGATGGTGCCTATTGCTATCATGGGGGTTATTGCAATCGGTTTCGTCAGTTCACCCAGTGCCTGGGCCCTTGGTGCTATCTCTATCTTACTAACCTAGTATTGTTGCAGGTGACTTCCTTCGCGTTTGTTCTCTCCATGATGTTCAGCGTCCAGGATCTCGCCGCCTTCCTCGCAGCTTCTTTTCCGAGTCTGGAACTGTTCCAACAGGCCCTGCGCAACGATGCTGGCGCCATTGTTCTGGAAGCATTGACAATTGCGACCGGCATGGGGAACGTAATCTCGTGCCACACCTGGGCTGCACGGCTGTGCTGGTCTTTTTCGCGAGACCACGGCGTCCCTTTTGCCCGCATATGGTCTCAGATTGCTCCTAGCGTCGATACCCCTTTGGCGGCTCATATCTTGAACACGGCGATTGTGGCGGCCATTGGCTGCATATATCTCGCCTCTCGAACGGCCTTCAACTCGATGGTGACTGCCTGTATTGTCCTTCCGTATCTGTCTTACGTTTTACCAGTAATAGGCCTTCTTCTTCGTGGCCGTAATAGCATTCAGCACGGCCCTTTCTGGCTCGGGAAGTTGGGGTTATTTGCCAACTGGGTTTGTCTGGCTTGGATCTTCTTCACCTGGGTATTCTACTCATTCCCTGCCCAAATGCCCGCGACGGGTGGAAGTAAGTGCAGTTGTCCCTTTTTCTCCCCCCATGCTTTGGATTGATAGGAAAATTGACCGACTTCAGATATGAACTATGTTTGTGTGATCTATGCTGTCATCGGCGTGATCATGATAATCGACTGGTTCTCTAGAGCACGCAGGATATATCTCTCCAATATTGCGACGATTGACGGTCAGAACATATATGAGGCTGAGGTGGCTACAGAGAGTTGGTCTGAATGAGCGCGGTTGTCATCCGAAGCGTAGGGGAAGCCTTGGATTATAAACTTGTATACGGGTACCTGCCAATCAATCATAATGTCTTTCATGGATATCCAATAAGAACAAGGGAGTTTGGTCTTTACTATGACCTGGTTTATGGAACGCGGTCTCAGGTAGAAACAATCTCATATGCAGGTCATTGCCCTCCCACTGGTAGACATGCGGACCGACAACAGCATCAAAAAGGGCCGCAAATCCGGGGGAAGAGCATCAAAGCGGGGATAGAGATCAGCATGCCCAATTTCAACAATTCAGACTTCCTGAAAGATGATGAAAGACTGTTTCAGTAGTCGATTTGTGAGGATCTGCAGTGCAATTTGCATGGAACACAGCTTTAGTGATAAAGGGTTTTAAAGCAACAAGACTGGGTATAAGACTCATCACACAAGAGAATTAGAAGACACAACAGCTTGTACGAAGCGAACTTGAAATTGAGGGGTTGATCATCCCTCGCACATCCCTAGATAGGACGCCTCCTAAAATTACCCAAAACAGTAATCTGACACGGTCTTGGCGACGCCACTGGATGCAGGCTCGCCTGATCTAGATACCTGTATCCGAGGAGGTTGATTGGGAGTTGCACTGTACATGCATGGTTAAGTCATAGAAGTGCCTCAATCATGCCGTATTCGTAGCACCAAAAGCATTTCCCCATTTGTGTGAGCTCGAGGGCGATTATCGGGAGTTTGTGAGGCGATACCGGGCACAGGAGACGGCGAATGGCCTCTACCGCCACGCCCACAAGGCTATCGAATCTCTCGCATTAAGACCGGAGCTGACCCTCACGCAGCCAGGCATGCAGCACGACACAGCATTTATGATATCTACCAGAAAGCCAAAAAAAGGCGGCTTGACTTGCAACGCAAATATTGGAATCAAGTACTGTTTGAATATACGGTCCACTTGATATTTGTGGCGTTCATCTATCTTGTGCTCATCTGCGTTCCTCTTTGGAAAGGCGCTGTCTGGCGGCTAAATTATGTGGTGTGCTTCGAGTTCGGGATTCAAGGGGGTTGGGCTATTACAATAGGGGACACATCATTCGTTTTTGTCTCCAGCTTTGCTTTTAGACCCTTGCTAGTATGGTTCGAGAAAGACCCTCCTCAGTGCTCGAGAAACCGGAGGGCATCGATCTGGAGCAAGGTCGAACTACAGCCAAGGAAATTTCCCTGCTACTTCCATGTTATAAATCAGTTAATATTATAGGACCGACATTGAAAGCAGCACTGCGGATCTTCCCCCAGGCAATATCTTCGTGATTGCGAACGGAATATCGAAGAGGTCTGTCGACCGTACGGAGTCAATTACTTCTGGTGTCCGGTGGGAAGCAAGATTATCGCCCAATTTGTCGGCTGCTATGCGGCAAAGCATTTTCAACATGTGCTGCTGATTGACGACGATTGCGCACTACCAGCCAACTTTCCAATTGTCAGTGATCGGTTGAAGGGGCGTGTGCAATGTATCGGATATGCGATCAAGAGTGCGGGCCCTGACTCAATTCGAGGTACTTCGTGCTAGCAAGCTCAGGACTTAGATTCCAACATTTCGGGCCCGCAACGCGCCTTCGCTGGCATATTGGGAAGTGCAACTTTTCCGCACGGCGCGATCGCCTTGTGGCGAACAGACCTTTCAAACAGACCTTTCATGATCACCCCGGTTTCTCAGTGTCGGAATATTGGTTCTTTGGTGACAGCTGCCGTCGACTTGGTGGCGCCGTTTATGCTGCCGATTTCATTTGCCGTGAAACCCTCATTCTGCGGCCTCATGCTATGCGTCACAAATGGTCTATACTTCCTTGATGTGGTCATTTTCAACCCCGTCCATCTGCGTTCTAAGAATGAGTCAGTGAGCTGGACCTGTTTGCTCTTGTACTACATGCCATCCAAACTCGTATTGTTTCTGATCAATGTGGCCAGTTGCTACTGGTATCTCTTCAAGTACGCCCGCTGCTTTGCCAACCGGCATTCCAATGTGATCAAGTATGACAAGGCGGGAGAGGTGGTTCTTTGCCTAGAAGCAACGACGAGTTTGTCTACAGAAGATAGTACAAAAGTCTCTGAGTTGGGAAGGAGCTTGTCAGTCACGAAGGTGAAGGCTCGGCGGCCCACGATTGTCTCGCAGCAGCCTCCTTCAGTGAGCATCCGGGCTTCCGTGGCTGGCATGGACGGAAGTTGGATCTAAAAGTTCAAGCAACAGGGGTACATTGTGTCAGTACTTTTCTAGCAAAGAAATAGTCATTTCGACATCTAGCCACCGACAAAAGGTATCTAAAATCATAAGTTCTTCCTCAGCTTTGCTACCCGAGTGAATCACCTGCGTCACTTTCTAACCCAAGTGTCGACCTTTAACTAATGGTACCACTCATTATCCTTCATGATCACTGGAGTAGCCTTCCTCCATGTGACAACCCGTTCGTCCGAGTCCGACTCACCATGGTCGTAAGTCTTCGCAGCCACCAGAACAAGTGATCCATTATCGATGAGCGGTCCCAATCCCCCTTCCACGTACCACTGGTCTCCCCCACCCGGCTGACCGAACCAAGGCAGAACCTTGCCGTACAGAGCGAGGAAGGGCTTTTTGACCTCATATTGCCAATAGTTGTAGAGAGTACTGCCGCTGAAAACATTCAAATTGCTGGGTGGGATTGCCCGCTCTGCGAAAGGGGTCTCTGGCGTCGCGAGCCAGCTGCCGTTGGGCTGGCCGAACCGATCGAGATGGGTACCGACTTCCACCGTCACCGTCTCGGCGCATCCCTTGAATCCAAGGTTCTGGGGGAAATAATAGGCGGTGTTGTTGAAGGGACCTGCGCTGGCCCAGTTGGTCCATGTACAGAGCCAGTCTTGCGGGCATTGGCTGTCCAGCGGCTTCCAGTCGATGAAGAAATCGGTGAAATTACTGGCAGGGACGAAGTTGGCGGGTCCGAGCAGCTTGTTGTTGCAGATACAGTTATCGCAATAGTAGCTCATCGAAATGGGGTCTGTCTGGTTGGGAGTGACTCCATCGCAGGCATTCTGGCAACTGGAAGGATAGTTCTGGATCTTGTCGGGGGAGTCGCGTGGTTCATTGCTGGTAGAAGGGCTAGTTGGCGCCGCACAAGACAGCCATCCGAACAAGGGCAGTGCCAAATAGAGACTTTTGAGAAGGCTGGTTGGTGTGTTTGTCATCTTGATGCTGTCGCACAGTTGATGCTGTCGCTTACGTTGCTGGACACATACAACCAAGGTAATAGAGCCGTTCTCTGCATTAAGTGGGAACGCGAGCTCTTCCGGCGTTGCATCTTCTTAAATAGACATCTGGAGAGCTTCACAGCAGGGGACCTGTCAGGTGCCTCTCTGCACGTTGGGAGGATGCGGAATGGGGTTGCCCACGACAGGAATTCTAGGGCCGACTTGAGGAATGCCGTCCCTGCGTCTAGGGCAGAGTCAGAGATTTCGAGTGGATGTGATAGTGCAAAAAATCAGAAGCTGCACCACCCTTCTCTGCTATTTGCCATGAGCAGTGTATAGGGCCAGTACCCAATGAGATGTAACCAGTCCCCGGCCATTTTTGAATACAGGGCTTAAGGTCCTCCGGGCGCCGATCTGGCTGGGTTACCTTTGTCCTAAATAATCTTGGGGCTTGACTTCAGATCACACCTCTAGCTATTACACTTTAGTGTATAGATAATGTCTTCAAGATGGTTTGGCAGAATCTCACCAGGCACCAGTAACTAATAAGCCTGTTGTGGGATACTTCCTGATGTTGGATGGCCAGCTATACCCGGCATTCTCTCAAGAATAAGAATGTGAAGGATTCCCAAGAAGTAGTTTCCACGCTGGCTTTCACCCCCAGGTACGAGCAACTATGCTGCTAGATTTAGGGCCTATTGTATGTGGTAAAGGTTTTTACATGGTGGTTTCTGTTTTATGTCCGTGAGCCACAATTATACATATTTATCCTATGGGCACCAGGTAGGGGCAAGATGAGACTAGACAGTGCAACGGCCACGATCGATGAAAGAGGACGATGTATAATCAGGATCTCAGTAGAAGGTCCTTGATAGCTGCATGGATTAGAAAGAAATAGTGTTCATATGGTGGAATATCTTGTGGTTCTCTCCAACCAGTCAAGGTCTGCTGACGCCTAAGGATGCCAAGATATTTATCCTCAGGCACTGACAACACTCTCAGGCATCCTACGCTATCACGTGAGAGCATAAGGCATCAATCTGTATCCTCAGGCCTTCATCGGGAAACCCTCGTATTCCCAAGGAGGCTTAGCGGAACACAGCCCCGTCCATCCACTCCTTCCATCTTCCTTCCTTCGTGTTTATGGGCTCAGCCCCACGACAACACAGACAATTAAAGAGAGGATTGAAGAGACGGACAAGGCTGACTGACACTGACCATCATCACCTCATCAGCATGCGGGACCATTCCTGTATCGCTTATATTTAATTCTCGGACCCCCCTTCCCCCTTTACTTCCCAGAACATCAATCTCACTCCTACCAAGTCCTTTCACTCGCACAAGATTAACCAATCATCTGCCTCCACCTTCCAACCACCATGTTCGCAGTAGCCCCTAATCGCGTCCTCAATGTGGATTTTACCAGCTGGACGGGCAAGCATTTGGAAGTCACCGAGGGGGACTCCTCCAGCCCCAACAAGACTCTCGTCTATGCTGCCGACCTCAATTTCCGCAAGCCACACATGGTCTTTCAAGCCACAGGCAGCGCTCGTCTACCCGCCACAGTCAATTTCCATGCCTTCTCGCGCGCCATCGATGTCAACATCAACGGCCACGAGATCGCCTTCAAGCCGAAGGGGATGCTCAAGTATGAAGCCCCGTTCGAGTCTCCGGCCCTCGGTGGGAAAGTGCTGAGATGGAAGAACCCGAAATATTCGAACCCCTCATACCTCGAGTGCTCCGATGAACATGATACCGTGATCGCCAAATTCGTTCCGAGCAGTGCCTGGAAACTGACCAAGGCAGGCCACCTCGAGCTCGATGGGCGCTTACCGACTGGGCCTCTCACCGATGAGGTGGTCGTCACCGGGCTAGCTCTGGCCTACTACATTATGGTGCAGACCAGAGGCGCCAGTGGAGCCTCGGCCGCTGCTGCCTCGTCGGTGGTAGTCGCGACTTCAGTGTGATGATTATCCTCTTGTTTGATATTGGCGTTTCGTGTGTGCTGTTGAATTTCTAGCGGATCATGATCATATTATACCTTTCTGTTCGTTCTTGGTTATTCCTGAATCATTTTGTCATTTATACGGGATCATAGACATGTACTGTACCCCCGGTCTTATCAATCTCTTATTCAAAGCCGAATCTGCGGTGCATGAGAATTGGACGTGGATGCCTGAGGAGGATAGCTCGACACCTGAGGCTACAACAAAGACAGAAGGCAAGAGTCTGAAAGGACAAGGCGGACCCGGGTGGCAGTAAAAACATACCACGTCCCTTTTCTCTTTCCTTTGTATGTACGGAACTCTACCTGATGTACAGAGTACTGTATACTATACGTCCTTCCAACTTCATCTGTACCAAGGTGGACATCGCTTGCTCATGGCTACATCATAGATAGTCCTTTGCCATATTCGCACTTCCTGTCGCGGATCTACACCTAACAGAATGGCATCGTCAATGGTGACTTACTACCTCCAATTTCCGACTGAGTCATCATAACAACTCTTGCTGCTAGAATACGTTTGCGGACTGAAGGCAAGGCTTGTTGGATTGTCTGGACAAGATGGTGGATAGTAACTAGGTCAGCTACATCACAGCAAGGAATTTCAAGCCGCATTATTCCTGGGCCACCTGCTTCACGCGGGGGTAACTGAGATTTGACCCGGCGTAACGCTGGTCCAGCAGCCGGTAGTCACCGATAACATTCCTCGCGGTAGAGCAAAAAGCCTTCAAGGAAGATAAGCGGCCCGACGCGCTTTCCGGGCACATCGGCGTCCATGTACCAGGAGTTTCTGGCGGCGATGCGGGCGCGGGTCCTGCGTGCCCTGAACTCGTAGGCGTAGGCATTGGCGCTCTCATCAGGTGAGATATAGCTTGGAGTTCGGGCAAGGGACTGGGTTGAAACATATCGCGATATCTAGTGTTCAAGACGCCAGTATGGGCGAGTTGAACGAAGTCAAAAAAAGGTGTGTACAGTCAAAGTTTGCATTCGTACGAGGCAGTCTGTCATAAATGGAATCAATTCGAGGGCACAGCATAGATACTTTATTACAAGACACCAAAAAGTCATGAGATAGCGACGGAATGTATAGTACATTTTGGCCCATTCCTATAGCCTGGCTACTCTACCTTCAAGGTCCCTGAGTTGTTGGTCTAGATAGACAAGCTGGGCGTCTCGTTCCTCATCAGTCGCGCTTGGCATCAGCCTGCGAAGCCAGTCTTGCTGGTGAAAATAGAGGTCAGAGTCCCCCATAGCGAACCAGCGTTGGCCATTTGCACCAGCCAGAGCATCCAAGACACCACGTCCGGCGGCTTGTGCTTCAGGGCTGACTGGAGTTTCTACACACAACTTGACCATATTCTTACGAATCAAAAAGGCTCCATAGAGCTGTTGGTTATGGTCTTCCGCCAGTGTGTGCTTCATACCCCAAGCCATGTATGCGGTTGAATGCGCGATGTCCTCCCAATCCTCGCCACAAATCTTCGGGTCCACCAAAACGACTATCACTCGGCTCTTCATGGGACCTAGAATGAAAAGAGAAAGATCGCCGTTTAACAAGACCATGGCTGCAAGCGGACACAGTTACAGGTCTCTTACGAGCTCCAGTTCATACACCGGAGATGGCCAGAATGATGAGGCAAAGGAACTTCAGCCCAATCAAGGACGGTAATATGGTATTTCTGAACAACCACAGTGCTACAAGGCACGGCATTTATCATTGCCTGAAAGTGAGACTCGGTGACTGAAAGAGTTCGGATGAAAACTCCATAAAGCCAATCTTGAACAAAAGGAAACCTGGAGCACTCCAGTCTGCCCCTGCTTGATCCCCTACAGTCCAGCCATTTTGGTTGGAGTAGAGTAAGTTGCCGTCAAACAGGAAGATATAGCAATGTCTTCTTTGTCTGCTTTTGGTCATCTGGCAACTCTCAGCCTATTTAAATGACCCGGCTCTCACGAGCACAACCAGGGCTACTCACGACATTGCTCCTCAACCGATGAAGGAATAAGGCATACGAATTAAACCATGGATAGTATCGACTATAACCTGGTACGCCTCGCAGAACTTCCACGAGGGGTACAAAGACAGCTGGAAGTATCGGTCGGAATAGTGTCGAAGGAGGACAGTGGATATGAAGACGTGACTTGCGCGCTGTGCCAATCTCATACCCACAAGGATAAGAATGCACATTTCTGGTGGTGCCTGCATTCCGGATGCGGACGTACTTGGCACAACACATGCATTGACAAGATGATGGAGAAGTACAGGGTCGGGTTTGGATGTCCAACCTGTGGGACTGGCTGGAAATTTGGCAGTGACCCAGACGATTCCGACAGACATGAAATCAACGGTATCTTCCAGGGCGACCAGTTTCGCTATCGGCAGGATGATGGTGGAGGCTGGATCTGCATGGTGGTCACACATGGTGTAGTCTGTGGCCTGCGGTTTCTGTACAAGACTCATATGCGTCGCCATCAAAGGAATAACCATAAATTAGTCTGATGTCGATGTTGGTCAAAGGATGATGACTTGGCCCTTAGGATATAAGCTAATGTCTCATCTCTCCGTTATAACTCACATCTTCGAAGTAATTCAAAGCTTTTACCTCAATGTTACCTCAATGTTTGTAACTAGATTCATGATAGTCGCATTGCAGAAATCCGTACGCATTGTGCGACAAATAATCAGGGTAGTGTGTTAAGAGTGTGCCATAGGAAAAACAGACGCTGTGACATTTCTCATGCTATATAGTACATGGGAGGCTTCCATCAACAATTTACTATCTCATGTACCCCTTAAGGCTGGGAGACTAGAGCAGCTCTCCAGTTTCGCCAGAACTTGCTTGCCGAAGCAAACATGATGGACATGATGCCCATGACCTCATCATCGTCATCGCAGTCAACAGTCACTCCAACATGACTGTGACCAGAACGCTGTTCACCATCCTCTTCTTCCACTGGGATTACATTGGCTTCATAGCTGGGTGTAGATGGAAGTTCAACCTTGACCATCTTAGCAACGCTAGGAGTGCCCTTGGCATCCATGACAAACAACATATACCACCCGGGGAGAATGATACCTGCATCGTCGGGGAGCTTGGCACTGTATTGAAGGTGACCCACTGACTTGAGAGTGTCGAGGGGAATGCGACGCTGGTCGGTGTTGACAGTGTGTGTTGTGGTTCCGACACGAACCAAAGAGGCAGACTCAATGAAATCATCGGTCTTGATTTTGATCTGCTCACCAACGGTGACCCGAAAACCGTCGGGGATACTGATGATCTGCGGTCGCCGGGCCTCCGCACCGTTGGGAGTGAATAGGTACGGGGGAGAGTAGATTTCGGCATCGTAGTGGTTGGCAGTGCAATTACCACAGAGACCACCGCCACCGTTCAGCACCCTTCCGTCCGGTAGCAGCATTGAGATGCTGTGGTACACACGCTTGATGTTGTTGCGGGTAAGCTCGGTGAAGGTATCGGTGGTAGGATCGTAAAGTTCTGGGGTGAAGTTGATGTCCCCCTCATGGAAAGGCTTGCCCCAACTCTGACCACCAGTAATGAAGACCTTGCCATCGGGCAGAACGACCGAAGTATGGAAAACACGCTTGTAGTGCATCCCACCCTCGAGCTCCCCCTTGGGGCCCTTACCGGCCACTTCAACCTTGGGTTCCTGATAGGGATCTCCCAGTGTGATGATATGGGCGTTCTTGGACCCATAGGAGCCGTCGTAGTGACGCTGGCCGCCGAAGGTGAGGACCTTGCCCCTGGTAGCATCGTACATGACAGCACTGCCAGACATCGAGTCATGGTCCTCGCCACGCTCACCGGCTTCTTGCCAAGAGCCGCGGACGCGACCCTTGCGATCCTTCGCATCCACGTCATACCAATGCATCATCACACTGGGACCGGCCTGGAAGACACTGGCCTTCTTCCAGCCGAACAGCCAACCATGATTGTCAGCGCGCCAGGCTCCGAGACGGTCATCGGTCATCATTGGGGCGACCTTGGCGTTACTCCGCATTTCCCAGTGGGCATTGGGTCCGGGGTAGTACACCTCGCCATTCTTCTCGACCTTGTCGCCTCCACTCCAAGAACCGCCGATCACGAAGATACGGCCGTCCGACAGGGTGGTGGAGGACTGATAGCCGCGGCGAGTCTGCATCGCAGGGCCCTTCAGCCATGCGGTGCCATTGTACACACTGGTGCGACCGGAGTCGGCGCCACCACTGACCACAATGTTGCCATCAATGTCCATGGAGGTTCCCGGGCAGAACATGTCGTGCTTAGTCTCGGACACTTCGCTTTGAGTGATGATGCCACTACGGTTCATCGTGGTCGTCAGGGTCTTGCCACCGGGGGAGGCGAAGAACTGATCATCCGCCCAGGCAGACCACATGATGATGTTTCCATGCTGCTCAACCGCTGCAGAGACGGGAACAATGGGAAGATCCAGCGTGGGACCCCAAACGCCACCCTTGCTGGGCTTGGCTTCAGGGAAAGTGTCTTCGTTATAGGCGTACACGGCCATGTTAACAATCGAAATAGGCCCATTCCTTGTTTGCGAGTGAGGGTGAGACGCAGTCTCGGCAGTGAGCTTGACAAAACGGGCCAGAGTTGGAACAAAGGCAGACATCTTAGGACTTCTGTTGGATCCCCAGGTTCCATAGGCGACCTCGGTCCAATTCAGTCCGTCGGGCGACAGATGGATGCGGTGCTCTCCAATTTGGCCCTCGCTGCCGTCACCGTCCAGGCGCGGCAGCATTGTCAAGCCGGAGACATAGTACTCCTTCTGCAGATCGATATGGATCCATGATGGCTCGTCCGTGCTGGAATCGCTATGCCAGTATCGGTCCATGCGGTCGTCGATGGCATATTCGCACTGGTAGGCTTTCTTCTGACTGGAACAAACAACTTCCCAGTTCTCATCGGAATTCTCAGAGTTGGTCTTGGGGATGAGGTGGGAGTCGGGAGGCGGTGACTGGTATTTGACTATCCCAGTTGACTGCTTGGCAATTTCGATTTCATCGGCCTCAGAAGATTCATACGAGTATTCAGCCGGCTTGAAGGCATCGACAGCGGCGGCTCCCAACAGGACGCCAGCCACGAACCGGAACTTCATGTTGATTCAAACTAGAAGGGTGAGTGATGTGACCGACTGAGATTGACGCGCAGGGCGGCATATAAATAATCAGGGGGGATTCATCCGGCTGTCTGTGCCAGTGGAGACTCAGCTCGCCGCTGACACAATGTTGGGACCCGAGATCATCCGTGGATTCAGAGCTGAGGTGATGCCGAGATTACAGCAGACACACACTGAGCAGACTTGCATTTGCACTTTTGGGTATTTTCTCAGAGCCGATCGTGTGGAGTGACTTACAGAGCAGGCAGAGTGAGTAAGAACAAAATGCTGAGTCCCTCGGCTAACTTGCTGCGATCGGCCAAAGTCTCCGCCGATCGCATCTGTGCCAAGACTGGTCCGAGCGGGCGGGTCGGTCCAGCCGGCGAGAGGCAAGTTCGTCCATGGTTCATCCTTGTCAATTCCCGCACTCCCGGGACTCATACTTCTTCTGTCCAGTACTATCTCCCGCAGGCTGGGAAAGAGTGCTACTGATCCTATGAACTCAGCTAGAAACCACGAAACAACTACGCTTTCATGCTGTATCCTTACTGACTACTCCCCTTCCAGGCCGGATCATCGTGATTCAGAACTCCAGTGGAGATGCCCCACAGTTCAGCTGAAGAAATGACGCATTTAGCGTCGATGCAAGCGATCTTCACAGCTGCAACAAGTTCGAGAGATTAGTGTGCCAAGTGGGGCAGATTTCTGAAGAGAGTGCCGCTATCGACAAATCACCATTCAACCAATTCTTGCTGATCTTTTCAGCTGAGGGGTATGACGAGATGTGCATTGCAAATGGGGGGCCCATGAGAGGCCCCGGGGAAGGAGCTCGAAGTACAGCCATCGAGCCGAAACTGATCGACGCAAAGATTGGTGAAGAAGACGGTCCTCAGTCGTAATGGTCATAGACATAAAAGGGTTCTTTCCGGCTTGTTCTACAATTCCACCCAGCAGCCACAGACAGTCCACAATGCCGGTCGCAAAAGAAAGCCGAGTGGTCGACACCGACAACATTCAGGGCAGCATCTGGCCCCGTCTCCCCAAGCACTTTGAATCCTACTTGTTCTTCAAGATCACGGACAAAGACAAATTTCGAAAGCACTTGCGAATCCTCTTAGACAGCAATGAGATCACCACTGGTACCCAGTGTGAAAACCATCTTCGAGGAGTGGGAGAGCTAGAAGAAGCCTGTGCCCATTCTCGTCGCGATGTTCCCGAACCCTATCGAGTGCCTTTCACCGCTATAAACGTTGCATTCAGCCATATGGGGCTTCTAAAGGTTAGGCCTCAATCGTGATTTTTGGACCGCGTACTCTAACACGGGGGATTATTACAACCAGGTCGAGAAGCCAGAGATCGAAGTCAAATTTGCCGCAACCCAAAAGGAAGACCCCGATGCGTATTGCAAGGACAGAATCAACGAAGGCCTCTTTGAGAAGGGCATGTTCGATGACCTGGTCTACGAGGGTGCCGATAGCCCGCCTGCACTCCATCCCGATTTTAGGGCTCCAGCCGCAAACTTGGAGAAGAGCGACCCTCTTCAGCGTTGGGAATGGAGGGTAGACGGGGTTTTCATTGTTGCCGCACACAACGCGAAGGCCCTGCGCAGGAAAATCGTGGATCTGGAAGATGCCTTCTATGTTGGCGACGCGAACCAGAGCAGTATGAAGATTGCGTTCAGAAGGGACGGCCAGACTCGGCCGGGGGTAAACCGTGGAAAGGAGCAGTATGTTAGCCTGTATCGCGATTGATGGGGGCACTGCTGACCACGAGATGGTAGCTTTGGTTACGAAGACCATATCTCGCAACCCAGAATCAAAGGCCTTGATGACAAGCCCGCAAAGGGTGAGCCACATGCCTGTCCTCCTGGGTAGGTCAACTGTGGTGCCTGCAGACTGGGCCACGTCCGTTGATCTGAGTTAACTGACATGCTTTAGGTACATCTTTCTCGGACATGAGGGTGATCCCAACAAAAGACGGGGTCCTGCCTGGGCGAAGGAAGGCAGCTTCCTAGTCTTCCGCCAGCTTGATCAGAAGGTGCCGGAGTTTGACAAGTTCCTCCAGGAGAAGGCACCCCAGATTCCAGGAAACTACGGCGGCAGCAACGGGCCCGAGAAGCTGGGCGCTCACCTGATGGGGCGCTGGAAGAGTGGTATGTATCCCATTATAGTATGCTCTAAGCAAGCAGGCGCTAATTCAGACAGGGGCTCCTGTCACGCATGCCTATGATGAAGACAAACCTGAGTTGGCCTTTAATAACGACTTCGACTTTCGGCCCAAGAAAAGCATTAAGAGCTGCCCGTTCGCTGCGCATATTCGCAAAATGCGCCCTCGGGCTGACAAGAAACGGGACGTTGGGACCGAAGACGACGGCGACAACACAGAGCTCCCCGAGCCCGATAGTGACGAGTCCGAGGCCGAGGGACAAGAAGAGGATGCCAGTGTTATCCTTCGACGTGGTATTACCTTCGGCCCTGAACTAACCGAGGAGGAAAAGAGGCTGGGGAAGACAATCGAGCAGCGAGGCATCTACTTTACGTGCTATCAGAGCCTGATTCGCGATGGGTTCAATTTCCTTATGACTCGTGAGTTTGGAAATCCTGGATATTGAACATTGCGGTTGCTGACAAGTACAGGCTGGGCAAGTAATGCCTCCTTCCCTGAGTACAAGACAAAAACCTTCCCTGATGGTCCGGGAATGGACCCATTTGTCAACCAGCGTCTCCGATCGGATCATCCCGAGGGCCACATTAGCTTGTATGATGGAGTTAATCCTGACAAGACTGTCAAATTGAACCTGGGTATTAGTCCTTGGGTGGATCAGCGAGGTGGCGAATACTTCTTCACTCCCTCAATCAAGGCATTGAAGGAGCATTTCTCGACTGCTTGATGCTTCGCCCTATTTAGTGTTTTTAGCATATGCAATATCGCACCTAAGCTTTGCCGGACACTACTACTGTGACACAAAGGCGATGTAGGATGGTGTATGAAACAGACCTGTAATATGAAATGGCCGCTTGCCCCCTAGACAGCTGTCTTTGGCCTGAACCAGATGCTCCAAACGGCGCGCAATGGCTGCTGTACGATACGCAGTGTGCGGACGATCAACACAAGGTATCCCGGTCGTTAGTACCCATATTTTTGGCCGTGAATGAATCTAGCCGCCGTTGCAGTGGTACTGACTGTGAAGGCAGTGTTGAGGAACCGATGCTCCGGTGCTGAAGTCAAAGCGGAACAAGCCCTCTTAGTCTTTATCATGCTTCATCCGCAGTCGAAGAATCATTATCGGACAATCTAGCAAAATATGAGCACGCTGTCAGCTCCAAACCATGAGACATCAGTATCTGGTCTGGACACAGAATTTCGAATATCATGCAAGCTCTTGTTAACCTCTTGATGACAGCGAGAGCCTCGTTGTTGGGGCTTGAAGGGTATCAGCGCCCAAGTGATCCGACCACGGGACTCGGGTCTGTAAGCGAATATCCCTTAAGAAAGAAGTTAGTTAGTTACTGTTACCTAAACAAGAAATCAACGTATCGCGTGTCAAAGCCATCTTCTGAGTAGCATCGTCTCATTGACAAAGGGCATGGCGCTGATGAAGACAAAGCTACTGCCTCCACCAGCCGTACATGCAGCTCAGACAAAGAGGACTTTGTGGGTGGCATTTGATATTTCATTGACAGAGTGTTTGCCAAGGACATTATCACCGAACAAAGAGAAATATCAATGCAAGCCACGGCCTCTCTCAGCATTGTTCCAGCAACCTTGTGTGTTTGACAATAACACTTCCCGAGCATTTCCACCGTGGTTTCTTTACCGGAAATATGGTTCAATGACACACAATCGTGGACTCCCGCGATGATTTCCTAACTTTACTCAACGGTAGCCCGTACGTATAACCGTTGTGAACAGACTAAGTTATATGAACATGTTCGGGACAATTGTTATTAGTACAGGAAGCTCAAGTTGCCCTACAGTACTGGATAGACGCAATTGTGGAAAGAACAGTACAACATAGCTATCAGGATGTCTTCATTCAGATTGGATCCGGTGACCCTCAGCACTACCGATGCAGGCGTCGAGCCGATTGTACCCAGGAGGCCCGGCGAACCTTGCGACGGAACTTACGCGGCTCGATGTGACACTACCATCACTACACATTGGAAAATTGGTCTTTTAGCTGAAGTCGAGTTCCAGGCATCAGACGACCTGCCGGATACAGATCGAGTGTGGCGAGAGGAGTCGTTGCGGGCGCTGGTCCGCGCCTTTAATGAGATACGCAAATGGCATCCTGAGGTCGGGGCCCTGTACGGGACGACCACCCGAACGGATGCAAACGAATTTCAGCTATATCGTCAGCAGAAGCCACGTCCCAACCAGCTCGGCTATCAGGTTGACTTGTTTACATTCGAAGGACAGGAGACATTTCCGGATCCAGGTGTCTCCGATCCCACCAGCCCTGTTCGACGGTGGTATTGGGGAATCATCCATCAAATTTCCTGGGAGAAGTATGGATTTACAACAAAGGAAGCAACCGAGGATTGGGGAGGTTGGGATGTATCAGAATCCCGACTTAAATTCCAGGAACTGCTATCTGAATATCTCAACGCGGAGACCCTTCAGCAGCAGTTGAAAGTGCTCGTTACTCCAGCAGCAAATGAGGATCGGGATGATGCCGAGTGACACACTGCTTTAAACTAGAAACAAGTGGAGTGAATGACATGGGCAACAATAGAATACAAACAAACTGAGAAAGACACAATTTGGAGAGCTCCTGATGGAATAAAGCATTCAAATCCAAAGAACCCCGAGTAGGTCAGGTAGCAGTATCAGACTAAGCGATTTGATAGCGATCGGTCTTGTCATGCACGGGGCGGTAGACAAAGTAGTCGAACCGGGCAGGTTTGCCCCATCCATTCAGATCAGAACAGGCCAGCCCAACAAATGCACCCGTGAAAGAACCCGCCGCACCTCGAATCCCACACTCGTCGCTGAGCTGGGAAGCATCATAAACCGGTCCGATCTTGGTGAGATCCTTGTCCTCCTCCAGGGCATAATAGAATTGAAGCTGGTTGCCGCGAACTGTGAGAGCCAGTCGTATCTTTCCAGTATCCGGAAGGCTGACCGGCGCGTCAAAGGGGAATGTGAGGGTGCCTGCAGGATGAGACTGCTGGGAAGTCATAATCAGAAGCTGTCGCTTGCCGTAGTCCGCATCAGAGGTAACCGTAAGATAGAAAAAATTGTAGCGGTTATAGTATGCTACAAGCCCGGCGAACTCGCGGTGGTTCTCAGGTGCGAAGTCGATCGTTGTCTCAGCATCATAGGAGAAGTGCGTCTGACGGCGAGCCAGCAGGGCCTGTTCGAACCAGGAGCCTATTCCGTCGCGACCGATCAGCGTCAGCCCTTCCGGACCAGTCGAGAATATGCGCTCGGGCTCTGGCGTCCGCAACCACTGGAAATCGTCATGAGCACCGTTTTCAAATGTGTATCGGCGTTCAGCCCAGTATTTCTTCTCATCCTGGACTCCCGGAAGTTCGACATGAAGTGAGGGAACAGGTCCGTCTTTGACATAAAGCCAGTCGTCATCTCTCCAGTGTGCCTCTTGGATGGCTGTCTCGCGACCAAGGACACTTCGTCGGAGCTGGCCTGTTGGGCGGCTGGTCAAGTGTACCAGGTAAGTCTTGCCCTCCGGTGTTTCGACTAGGTCTCCATGGCCTGCACGCTGTAGAGGAGCAAAGGGGCGTTCTGTAGCTGTTAAGATATACTTCTCAGGATGAAGGTCGTACGGTCCCCAGATACTCCGTGACCGGGCCAGGGTACAGGCGTGGCTGTACTCTGTGCCCCCTTCCGCCGTGAGCAGATAATACCACCCCTTGCGCTTGTAGATATGGGGCCCTTCCGTGATTCCCCGGGAGGTGCCGTTGAAAATATTCTTATAGGGACCAATCAACCTGCCTGCGACCGGATCGTATTCCTGTAGCACAATGCCACAGAAATGGGGAGGATAGCGATGGTCTCTCAGCTGGTTCACAAACCACTTCCTGCCATCGGTGTCGTGAAAGAGGGATGGATCGATGCCGGACGAGTTGACGTGGACAGGATCCGACCATGGACCCTCGATTGAGGGCGCAGTGACAATGTAGTTCTTGAGGTCCCACAGAGTTCCTTCTTTCCTCTTGCAGTCGGTGTAGACCAACCAGAAACACTCGCCGTCGTGCGTGAGACACGGAGCCCAGACACCCCCACTATCCGGGTTTCCTCTCATGTCGAGCTGGCTTTTCCGGGTCAGGGGCCGTGTAACCAGCTCCCAATTGGCAAGATCCTTAGAGTGATGGATCTGCACGCCGGGATACCATTCGAACGTGGACGTGGCAATGTAGTAGTTATCTCCCACTCGGACAATCGAGGGGTCAGGGTTGAACCCAGGCAGGATAGGATTGAGGACTTGAGGCATAGTGAAGAGGCAGCGCAGTTGAGTTTGGAATGACAAGAGAAGTAGAAGTTGACCCTCTAATTCGGAGCTGGTGGTAATTATAGGAGAGGAGTAGGGCTGGGCGGGAGATGGACTGCATGCGCTGCTGTACCCCGCAGATCCCGCATTTCTTTCTCCCTTCCACATTCAGCCTGATTTGCGGAGAGATCGCTTTTAACCACATTATCCTTATAGCCTGCAGTTCCACCCCGGCAATACCGTCTAACTGTTTCGCGATGACTTTCTCATATCTTTATGCGACCGGTAATATCCGAGTTGCGGAACCTTGGCGTTACGTTACCCATCAAGATCAAAGCAATCATGGCAGCCCGGTCGGCAACATGCTTCCTACACAGTAAATGTGGCGATCAGTCTAGGAAACCTCATGAGTGAACGTGATTCATCACATATTCCCCTGCCCTCTAGTGCCCCTATCCATGTATCGGTTCCTTCCGGTTTCTCGAAATCTCCATTTGCAATTCTTCCGCGGATCCTGAGATCCTCTCCCGCTCGAAGGACACCTCGGACATCTGCCTGGATCTGGGATGCGCCATGGGCCCAGACATCAGACAGCTTGTATTTCCCCCCACCATTGCAACCCACAATCTCCCAGCACAGTCACTGATCCAAGAAGGTCCACCAAGGAGCCTCCCAATCTTTATTACGGCTCAGACCTCTACTCCGAATTCATTGAATTGGGATACGACCTCCTGGCCGATTGTGACACCCTCGCATGCCAACTCATCACCAGCGACATCTTCAACGACCGCAGCGAACTGTTCCAGTATCTCGGGGAGAAAGTAGACATGATCAACGCAGCCTCGTTCTTCCACCTCTTCGACTGGGACACCCAGGTGAAGCTGGCCAAGCAGGTCATTAAGCTGCTGAAGCCCAAGCCCGGGTCTATTAGGGTTGGTATATAGTCAGGGAAGGGACGGGGAATAGACGGATCTTCACTTCATGTCCATTCAGCAAACTATCTACAACAGTCTCAATCCTACTGTCACTCCGTGACAAAGCTCAATCAAACACACACGCCCTCAGGATCCCTGAACAACCCCACAATCTTCTCTATAAGCAAATCCATCAACTCCTCCGCAACCTCCTCATTCAGCACCAAAGTCGACGACATGATCTTCACCTCCAAGATCCGCGGCCTCTTCTCATCAACAGATGAATAAATCCATACCTCTCGTGGTACATGATCCACTGCCCTCACATCTACCCCACACTTCACCTCTCCAAGTGACAACTCCATATCATCGACCACCACGTTATTCTGATGCTGCACGATTGTTTGCAACCCTTTCCGCCTGGCCTGCGAATCCTTACTATACGCCAGCGCGTCATCCAGATCGACCGTCTCGTATGGCATAGCAGAGCGGTGTTGGTCTTGCAATGTTTGCATTAGCTCCAATCCTGCAGTCTGACGACCCAGGCGTGCAACAACGGGCGTAATATTAGCACAGGGACCAACGATTCCCTCGACCCCAGGAAGCGCAATGCCCCGACCATGAACGACCTGCCCGAATATCACGGCAAGAGAATCAGTCTTCTGGGCCAGGACCAGGGACCAAGCTGCTTTGACTGCGGTGGCTATGGTGATACCGTTGGGGAGTGATGGGAAGGGAGAGATGTTAATATCGCGAGTACGCGTTATCGGAGTCCCATTGCTGGTTGAGGTCTCGGCTGGCTGGAGGTTAAGACAGGTGATTGGCACGTCTTGGAGGAGACTATGCCAGAATGTGGTCGCTGTGGGGTCGGCTCTCAGAGTTTGCTGGTAGGTAATGTAGTCGGTGAACGGAGGGGAGTGGGATGACGGGAATGGACGAGTCTCGTTTGCGTATGCATGCCTCAGATCATTCATGAGAAGGGAGAGTGAGACGGCATCGTATTGGGCGTGAGAAAGCCTCATGATTAGTTTATGGCCGACGTCGCCTTGGCTTGCTAGGATGACGCGCATATATGGCGTTCCTAGAATCATTGGGGCATCTTCATCCTGGCGGCAAATGTCTTCGACGGTAGTGGTGGACAGGTCGGCAGCGGTCATGGCCACCCGGGTGCGGAGGATAACTTGCATGGTGGTGTCTTCATAAGGCACGAAGGAGGCTCGGAGAATTGGGTGCGCCTCCACGACACGCTGCATGGCCGTAAGGAGACGTTCCGGGTCGATAGGGCCTGGTATGTCGACCACAATGTAGCTCATCAACTGTATGTCTAGCCAGTGGCGCTGGAAGGAGGTTGTGGGAAGGACGTCAACCACGTCAGTCTTCTTGATGGGGTGAGTTGCAACTATTGTCTCTATATGGTTGCATTCATCACGTAAGGTGACAGGCGATGTGGCCTGGATTGGCTGGTTCACTTTGACCAGGTTGGTTGTCCGATAAGCAAGGTCACCCAGACGCGGAGCGTCAAAGATTGCTCGAAGGGAGAGGGCAAGACCTTGATGACGACCCTCAGCCACCAGCCGCATTGCTTGTACGGAGTCACCTCCTAGATAGAAAAAGCTGTCATCCATGCCGATCTCCGATACGCCCCTCCCAAGAACAGTTGCAACCAATTCTTGCATTTTGCGCTCCGCTGCGGTGGAAGGCATACGCTTCATCAAGGCTGTGGCGCGGTACGCATCAAGGTCAGGGCTGGGCAGAGCCAGTGCACATTGTCGGAGGCGCTTGCGGTCGGCTTTTCCAGTGCCTGATAAAGGAAGCCACTGCAGGGGAAGAAAGACTGTTGGGACCATGTAGTGCGGGAGTCGTTTGTGCATGTGGTTCTGCGCTCCCAGAGCCTCTGCTCGGAAGGATTCGGACGGAGGAAGCAGGATGGCGTCGATGGGATCGGCGGTTGCAGTCTTTGTATCCGGCTGATGTACGAAAGCAACGATGTATGGTCGTTGAGGCTGTGCAGGGGTAATCAAATCGACGATGACGGTGCTGGAATTCGAAAAGGCCTGCTGAGCATGGTGTTCAATTTCACCAAGCTCGATGCGCTGCCCGTGGAACTTGATCTGGTTATCCTTGCGTCCGACGAAGCGAATGGTGCCCGTAGATGTGTCGAAGCGAACCAAGTCACCGGTTCGGTAGATCCTGGTAGGCGACTGTCGGAGCTGTGACAGCCAGCGTGGAGCGACTGGGAAGGCTTCGTTGGTTTTCTCTGGATCCCCCAGATATCCTTGGCTCACATTGGGGCCCTCAATCAACAGCTCGCCTGTGGCTCCAAGAGGCGCCAGCTTGAGATAATTCCGCTTGTCGACGATCCAAAGGGAGCTACCGGTTGGCACGCCAATGTCCCTGCCATCCGTGGGGAAGGTGGAGGGCGAGGTCGTGCTGGCCAGAATGGTGGTTTCGGTTGGGCCATAGGCACACACCACCTGGACGTGTCCCCGCCACATATCCAAATCCGAGGCCGCTATCGGCTCGCCGCCCAGGGTTAAGACACGGAGGCTGGGAAGGGTCTCCGGCTTCAAAATCCTTGCGACAGAAGGGGTTAGGAATGCCCAAGTGACGACCATGCGCTCTATGCAACCAGCCAGGTCTTCCTGGCTCTCCGACTCGGACGGGATGATCAGACAAGCACCTGCAAATAGCGGACCCAGTATTTCCCAAAGACACCCATCGAATGCATGGGATGCAAACTGTAGCACCCTGCTGTCGGACATCATATTAACAGATGTTGTCATGATCGACGCATTACTGCACAAATTCTGATGGGTGACCATAACCCCCTTGGGGTTTCCTGTGGAGCCTGAAGTGAAGATGAGATAGGCGAGAGCTTCTGCGGCTGGTGGCATACCCACGGTTGGTAAGAGATCGGATGTTTGGGGGCTCATGGACGTGATGCGGTCGAGCCCGACTATGATAGGAGCCAAATTGGCCGCTGGACCGGCATGCGATGCTGGTGCAATTATCATATCAGCCTTGATCTCGTGGCATATCACCTGCAGTCGAGCCATCGGATGTGATGTTTCCAGAAGTGTGAAGGCAGCCCCAGATTTTAGAACGCCTAGAATGGCGATGACCGTCCATCGGGATTTGGGTGCATAGATTGGTATGATGTGCTCGGAGGTAACCCCCATCCTAATGAGCCGTGCTGCGAGACGTGACGACAGGTCATCGACTTCAGCGTAGGTAAAAATGCCGTCCCAGGCGCAAACCGCTTCTCGGGAAGCGTGGAGACGGCATTGGCCCTGAATCTTCTCATGGATGTATTCCTCGGTCGGGGCTGGCATGGCAGCGTTCCATTTCATGAGTTGCTCTTTACACTCAGGGCTGATCACCTCAAGCTCCGAAAACCGCTGCGTGGGGTCCCTCAGCATCTCACTCAGCACATGGGAGGCAGTTCGCAGTAGCGCGTCGGCCTGCACCGCAGACAGCGATAGTGTTCGGTAGCTGCAGACCAGTTGAATGGACGATTGATCGACACCGATATTGAGGGCCACATCGTACTGTAGTAAAGGTTAACTCCAAAGAAGACGGGTATTTTCTTAGACTAGAGCTCTGGGACACACCTCTGAGACATCATTTGCAGGCAGCATTTCGAGCCAGGTCGGCTGCTCGTCTGGAGCATCGAAGTGAGACATATCTTGCAAAGATACGATAGTGTTAAACAGCCGAGAGCCGACCAGGCCTGAAGAGGCATACAAGTCTGCCAACGCATAGTGCTGATGTTGAAGACTATTGGTGAGATGGGTTTGATGGGTGAGGAGTGCATTCAAGATCGAATCGTCCTCTTGAAGCTGGACGATCGTGGCAACGACATTGACTAAAGGGCCGACCATCTTCTCAACCCCGTCGACCGGCACATCTCGACCAAGGGTAGTATAACCGAAGCAAACCTCATCAGTGCCTACATAGGCGCCGAGCACAAGGGCCCAGATCATGTGGAATAGATTTGTCAATGTGATCCCGTGCTTCTGGCATAGGTCGTGCATTCGAGCATCGCGAGTCCAGGTGGCACGAATGGCAGAAATGGTACCTTCCGGATTGACTTTGTCTGGCAAAGACGTCAGTTTTGGAAAGAGACATGGCTCCACTCCCTCGAGGTAATTTTGCCAGTACGCCTGCGTCTCGGTGTTGTCCTGCAGAGAAAGCCATTGGACGTAATCTGCGTATCGCGGGAGATTTTGATGCTGTCCCAGCGAACCTTGCAACGCCTGATTGACCTCCCGTTGAATGACAGCTATCGACATGGCATCGACCAAGGCATGGCTGACATTCCACTCACAGATTACGGTGCCAGTTGAGTCGCTGGTGATGTTAATCGAGTGAGGGAGGCCCTGCGTGGGATTGGCATCCATCGCGTTCATCCGAACCAGGTGCTGAAGGCTGCCAGGGGCCATGACTACCTGGTCCAGGTGGTTGTAATCCGAAACTGGGAGAAGGAGAGTACGGAGGATGTCATGTCGGTTGATCACTTCTGTCCAAGCGTCCTTCACCCTTTCCAATGTAAGTCGATCTGTTGGCCCGCGAGAGTTAACCTGGAACCTTAACCGTTGCTGATATGCCTGCTGATCGCGCAGCTGGGCCAACAACATTCCCTGTTGCACGGAAGAGCAGGGATAGATGTTCACGACATCTCGGGCGCACAGACCCATCGATGGCAGCGTCTGATCAAGGCACTGGTTCAGTTGGTCGTAGGTGAGCGCAGGCATAAGGGGAAAGTCGGTCAACGTCTTGCGGGGGCTCTCAGTTGATAGTGTACTCGCAGCGACGATGAGAGTACGTTCACATTCTTTGAACCACTGTTTCAGTCGAGCGTCCTGCTGCATCGATTCAGGGAATATAAACTCGAAGGTTAGGCACCCGTTCGCAGTGAATGCGCTGACATCGATTAACGAAAAACGTGGTACGTTGCCGGCAATGTCTGCAGCACCGGTGCCGGACTGGATGTCATCGCCGGCCAGCTGTAGTATGGCGTCCTCCCGATTCATCTCCTGATACTGGCCCATGTAGTTAAACATAATTTCCACGACCGACTTCATGCGCCCATACGCGACCTTTCCTTCGTCGTTCAGGTAGCGCGAGGTGAAGTAAGCCCATCCGTTAGCTGGAATGCGTCGGCGCTGGTCCTTGATATAGCTGAGGGCATCGAGGAAGTCCCGCATCCTTGTCCGTGATAGACTATCCCACGGAGCGGACACCAGAGGAGACATGGTTGTAAACCAGCCCACCGTTCTCGAGAGGTCGATGGATTCAGTCCATGGCTCTCGCCCATGACCTTCAACATAGATGCTTGGACCAGGACGGTCGGTCAGAGATCGAGTGAAAGAGTACCAGAGGGCGGCTTGCAAGATTTCAACTGGTCGAGTATCAAGCACGTTGTTAGCGCTGCCGAAGAGTTGGTCGGTCACAGTCCGGTCTAAGGTGAATCTGGAACTGGATGTCTGCCCGAATGTGTTCGACTCGGAAGAAATTCCCCAGTACTTCGGGGCATCGAAGCCATCGTTTGCTTCCTGAAAGTCAGGTAGAGCACGTGTGGGCGTGAGGTGATTGGCGCTGTATTCAGCCTGTGCTCGACTCCAGGTCAAGAAGGAGACCGAGCCTGTAGCGGAAGCAAGGGAGCCTGTCTGCAGGTATTCCTCCAGCTCTCCGTGCAAGATGCGCCACGAGACAAGGTCAATAATGAGATGATGGGCGACCAGGTAGACGAGCTGAGCACCATCCGCCAAATCTACCAGATCAACGGCTAATAGCGGCCCCTCCTGAATCGACAGTGCCAACTGAGACGCAGTAAGAAGGGTCGGCAGCGACTGAGGAGCGACCTGGTTGTGTGTGGCCAACCGGTAGAAGGCACTAGCAGGATATGAACCCAGCGACCGTACCTGCTGGGACCACTGGCCGGAATCATCGCGACAGAATCTTGCGCGTAGCATAGAATGCCGCTCAACGAGAATATCTAGGCCTCCGGCGAGTTCCTCTACACTGACCCGGCGGCCAGTGCGAAGGAGCAGGCTCTGGTTGAAGTGATTCGGACCCTGTGGGGCGATTTCGAAGAAGAGTTGCTGGATAGGGGCGAGAGCAACCCACTCGCCCACCGGCTCGGCAGGTAGTGAGATTGACGCGCAGCCACTCTTTCTGGTAGCACTAAGATGGCGCATCAGTTGCTCGATGGTACGGTGTCGGAAGAGATCGGCACCGGTGATATGCATGCCTGCCGCATTGCATTTCGTGGCAACCTGCATCCCGGAAATGGAGTCGCCTCCGATGCGGAAAAAGTCTTCGTTGATTCCGATTGTGTCCGGATCAAGTGACAATACTCGCGCCCAGATAGCCTGCATTTCGCGCTCCTGAGCTGTTACCGGCCGGTCGGGGACCGTGAGGCCTGATCCAGCAGCGTATTCGTTAAGTCTCTGGCGTGGAAACTCTGCTACAATCTCACGCAAGTGGCGACGATTGAGCTTTCCAGATGCACTTAGGGGTAGACGGGAGATATGTAGATACATGCTGGGAATCATGTATTGGGGAACCATTCGAGACAGCACACTATCGATGGCCTTGACGTCCAGGGCACATTGGGTTTGACTTGGGTGCAATAGACCAACCTCTTGCTCCGATGGGTTTTGTGACGCCAATGGTTCTTCCACAAAGGCAGCCAAAAGGGGGTGCTGGTTGTCCGCACTGTGAACCATCTCGACAACGATCTTCTGCGTGCCAGGCATTAGGGGACGGAGGTGAGCTTCGACATCAGCCAACTCTATACGTTGTCCGTGAAGCTTGAGCTGACCGTCTCTTCGCCCGATAAAGGTCAGCTTGCCATCTGCACCAGCATACCGCACGAGATCTCCCGTCCGATAGAGGCGCCCTGGCTGTTGGCTATTCGGATACAGTGTTTGGAGCCATGTAGGAGGTCGTATAAATGCTTGAGTGGTTCGCTCGGGATCGTCAATATAGCCCCAGCCGACAGTGATTCCCTCAATTACCAGCTCTCCGACAGCGCCTAGGGGCGCCAGACGATCTGGGTTCTGCGGGTCAACTACCCAGCATCGACAGGCGTTGGGTCTCCCTATCAACCTATTCTCCGATGGTTTTGTCACTTCTGTCAACGCGGCCACAATGCAACACTCTGCCGGACCGTATAGTTGGACGATCTGGCGGAGCCGCGGACCCCAGATGGAGATATCCTCGGACGTCATGGACTCCCCACCTAGTCCCAGGGCTTCAAGGGACTGAACATCATCGGGGGTGATTAGTCGGAGACATGAAGGTGTGAGAAAGGCCCAAGTAATCTCGAAGTCCCGGATACAGCTGGCCAGATCCGTCTGCCTTGCGGTTTCATCGGGGATACAGAGACAGCCACCAGCGTGCCATGCTATCAGGTGTTCCATCATACTAGCGTCAAAGGCGAAGCTAGCAAAATGAAGAACCCGGGATGCTGGGCGGAGTAGGCAGGCATGAGCTACTGATGCAGTTGAAGCAGCCAGACCCCGATGATCCAGTACTATTCCCTTTGGTCGACCTGTCGAACCGGAGGTAAAAGGAGCGTATGCAGCTTGGGTGGAGCTTACGATGGGTAGAGGGGAGCATTCTTCGGGCGTTTGCTGTGATGCTGCGAATGATACACTCAGGACTGGGACCTCAAGCTCTCGAGCCTCACCGAGGAGAGACTGGGAGGTCAGGATGAGTCGCGGCCGTGCTTGATACACGATATCCTTGATTCTGTCCTTGGGATGGGCCGGGTCAAGGGTAACCAGAATGCCGCCGGCTTTGAACACCGCGAGGATTCCGGCCGCCGCCCACCTGGATTTTTCGTGGTAAAGAGCAACAAAGTCTCCGGAGGAGACACCATGTGCCAGGATCTGACGGACTATGAGAGAAGAGCACTTCTCTAGCTCCTCGTAGGTCCATTCACCATCCCAGGCACAGACAGCGGGTGCATGAGGAGTGCGGACACTCCACTCATGCACCGCATCATGGGCACATCCATCAGCAACTCTTTCGCCGGCATTCCATCGTACCAGGGTCTGCCTGTCACTGTGCGATAAGGCATCAAGTTCCATCACTGCCATATCCGGTTCGCTCCACAGTTGGGTGAGAATGAGCTCCCAATGTGCGAGCATCCGGCCCAACATGACTTCGTCCAGAACAGCTGGATCAAACATGGCAGTTAAATGCAGACTGGCACCATCAGGCTCGCACACCAACATTAACGGGTACGTATCCACGCCCTCGAGTTCTGCCACGTCTTGCAATCCTGCAAGTAAGGTTGAGCCAGATTTGGCGCGGGGTTGTTCACGAGGCTGAATTACTAACAGCGTCTGGAGGCTACAAGTTGCTGCACAAGATTCACCGAGACGGCGGATGTGCTGGAGACCCAGGTGTTCATGATCCATCCTGTTCCAGCCATCCTCTTGGACCCTCTGCAGCAGTGAGATGACACGCTCTGCTTGGTCACTGAGCGAGATGCGAACAGGCACAGTCGTGATGGTGGGACCGACCATGCGATCAATCGCCGGCACAGGTGCCGAACGACCGGTACTCACAGTACCAAAGACAATGTCCTCAGCCTCTGCATATCGCGAAACCGTCACGGCCCAAGCTGTTTGGATCTTCGTCGCCAAAGTATACTGGGATCCGGGGAGCGCTGCTGGCACGGTCAGTGAGCGGGTGCGACGTTCCGTCAGCTGGACATGGTGGTCGATGCTGGGCAAAGTAGGGAAGACACCTCCTGCGAAGCTGTCTAGGTGAGCGGTCCAGAAGGCCTGTGCCGCCGGTTTTCCCGCATTCAGGTAGTTAATGAATGGGGTGAAGGGCTGTGACTGCAAGGGCCGACCATGATAGACATCCTCAACTGCCTGTTTTAGCAGTGGCATCGACCATCCGTCATAGAGAGCGTGATGGATGGCCACCATCAGCATCCGAGGCTGGTCTTGCCGGTGAATCTCAGCCAGGCGCAGAAGGGGAGATCCAAGGGTCATGTTCGACGTTAGGTCTGGGAGGATGTCGCCATCCTGAAGATAATACGTGTCCCATGGAAGCTCTTTGGCACGCTGCACAACCTGCATTGCCGTGTTGTTGTCGGTCAGGATAATCCGCGTCCGCAAAATTGGATGCGCTTCGGCAGTCTTATCCCACGCGGCGTGCAGCCGTGCGAAGTCGACCTGCTCAGGAAGCTCACATGTCAATGTTGTTGTATAAACCCCGGGTGTCCTGGCCATCAGCGCCATCATCCCCTCCTGTAGAGCTGTGGCGGGATATATATCTTCAATATCCTCGTGTGGAATCTTGCACTGGTCCACGGCGTATACACAAACCTTCTCCACAACGTCCGCGCCACCATCCAGCAAAGAAAATGGCACGGGGACAGGCGCAGGTACTTTGACTGGGGATACCACCCTGGCTGACTTCTTCTTCCTGGATGATGAGGATGATGAAGAGGAAGACCCGGACGGGGTCTTGGAGGAAGATGAACTGCCCTGCAGCTGCTTCAGAAGAGAAGCAATATCCACCTTCTTTCCCTTTTCTCGCGCCAGCTGGGCCAGCTGGGCGGTGGCCAGCTGTAAGAAGTCGTCGTCGACTCCGTCATTAGTGGAGGAATCGTCTGGCGTGCTGAATGTAAAGCCTTCCTCCGTCGTGGACGAAGCTGAGCTTGCTGACTGCCCAGCGGGCTCACCAAATTCCGCGGCAAGCTGACGAATGGTTGGATATCTGAACATCTGAGGAACGCTCAACGACAGCTTGAATTGATCCCGAGCCATGGCCACCAACTTCATGGCAGAGACAGAGTCGCCGCCTAATTCAAAGAAGCTATCATCGCAATGGATTGCCTCAGCCTCCAGTTCGAGTGTTGCAGCCCACAGCTCCGAGAGTGTCCTCTCCAGCTCCGAAGCTGCCGTCCATTTGACGGGCTCGCTCATCTCATCAACGGCGCCTTTATGAGCGGCACTGGATGCCAGCAGTGCGGCACCCATCTCACGCAGTCGTCGCCGATCTACCTTGCCGTTGATTGAGAGTGGAATCGTGTCCAGGGCGTAATACACCGACGGGATCATATGGCGAGGCAGGGCTTCCTCAAGCGTTTGGAGGGCACTCCTAGGAAAGACAATTTGTGACATAGGCATCGACTCCTCAAAATTGCACGCCGAAGACGACTCAACATCTGCCGCCGTCAGACCACTAACAAATGCTACCAGGCTTGCTTGAGCACGCATCTTCCCCTCCGGAACGACCATCTCCACTACAACCTGTGCCTGCGGCAAGATCTTTCGCAGATGATACTCGACCTCCTGCAACTCAATGCGCTGTCCGCGCAACTTGACCTGCGTGTCCTTCCGACCCATATACCGTAGACTGCCATCGTCAGCGTAACGAACCAAATCACCTGTTCGGTACAAGGCATGCTGGGACGGAAGCCATGGCAAACTGGTAAGGAAGGCCTCCTGCGTGCGTGATGGGTCATCCAGGTAGCCACGAGTGACCAAGCGGCCTTCGACAATCAACTCCCCTACTGCTCCCAACGGAGCCAGGCGATTCGGGTTCTCAGCCTCAGTCACCCACAACCTGACGCCGGTCACAGGATAGCCCAGATTCACTGGATCATCAGTAGGTTTCATCGGTCCGGCAATGGTAACCATGATTGATGTTTCCGTAGGTCCTGCACCGTTGTACAGGTCAAGCACGGGTGCGAACCGCTCCACATCCAGCCGGGACATCGGTTCGCCGATCATGACCAGGGCCTTCAGCGTTGGCAGCGCCCCGGGATCCAGCAGCCGCCCGACGGAGGGGGTCAGCATAGCGGTGTTGACCGCAAAGCGGGAGATACAACCGGGGACGTCAGAGAGACGGTCTTCCTCGCACGGCACGCAGATACACCCACCATGTGCCAAGGTAGTGAAGATCTCCGCCAGGGCGGCGTCGAAAGTCAGCGAGGCGAAATGCAGCATGCGGGTGTGGCGTGAGAAGCGTAACGTGCGGCCATGGCCCAGGAGCACGCTGGTCGCGAGTGCACCATGGTCCATCAAGGTGCCTTTCGGGGTGCCAGTGCTGCCGGAGGTGAAGAGAATGCTGACCAGGTCCTGTTCGTCCAGAGCTGGGAACTCGTAGTCCCAGGCTGCGGGGACGCAAACGGAGGTTGTTGAAAGTACACGGGGACCAGCAGTCGCGAAGCGCTTCTCGTATGCAGGATCGGCAACGACAAGGGCGGCATTGCACTTTTGTGCCAGCCATTGCAGGCGCTTCTCCGGGTCCGTCGGAGTCGAAAGCACCAGCACGCATCCTGCCCGAACGAGGCCTAGAATGGTGGCAACGGTGCGACTCGACCGGTCTGCACACACCAAGACGCGGTCGCCCGGCTGTACGCCCTGATGAAGAAGATTGTGAGCCACCCAGGAGGATTGCTCGTGCAGTTTCTTGTAGCTCAAGGATCCATCCCAGCCGTCGATGGCAGCGCTTTCCGGCTGGCGGGTCACCCAGCCGTCAATCATCGACATCACGTTGCCGCGGACGGCTTCCAGAGGCAGCATGGTAGACCTGTCACCCAGGGTGGAGCAAAAGTCACTGGCCTGCAGTAGTGTGAGAGAGTCGAGGGCCTCGTCGGGCTGGAAGGCGAAGCAGTTCAGGGCACCCTGCAGGGCCTCGGCTAGGTGGGCGATCTCGAAGTCGGTCAAATTGGGCCAGTAGAGGAAGCCCAGTTTGATGTGGCCTTCGTGGACATCCACACTAATGGCGATGTCGTACTACGAGTCATATGTCAACAGTAGGGGTAAGCCTGGAGGCTGGATTTCGAACTCACCTCAGTCGGGTCATCCTGTTCACGAATCTCCTCCAGATCCAGCAAGGCATTCTCATCCTCCGCTGTCGGAGGCACCCATTCCATGGAGATGGCTGTGTTGAACAGTCCCTGCCCGCGTGTTTGCTTGAGACCGCGTTGTGCCTCTGCCAACGGGTAGTGCTGGAACGGCAAACTAGCGACATAATCCTCCTGGATCTTTCTAGCGAGACGAGCCATTGTGGACGCCTCGCTTAGCTTTGCGCGGCAGACCTGCATACTAAGACACAGACCAAAGATGGTTTCGACCTCGGGCACCGGCACGTTGCGTCCGGAGGAGACGTAGCCGAAGCAAACATCCTGGGATTGGGTGTAGGCGCGCAGCACCAGCGCCCAGGCAGCACGGATCGCACAAGCGAGTGTAACCTGGCGCTCTTTGCATCGCTGCAGGAACGCCGCGCTGTTGTCGAAGCCGAAGTCGCGCCGCTGCAGCGTCCGAGGCCACTTAGGGGGAACATCCGTCGGCGCAGCCTCCGCATGAGTAGGGATGTGACATCCTGTGCAGTCGGCTAAGTAGTCTGTCCAATACTTTGCACTCTCATCGGTTTGCCGTGTGCGATGGTAATTAGCAAACATGCGGTAGTCTGGGCCTCGCGGCAGGGGGGCAGTGGAGGAGCAGGCCTGGATGAACTCGCGTCGGAAAACCGACAACGCATAGCCGTCCATGATGACGTGAGAGATTTCTAGCATAAAATACGGAACGCGACCGCGGCAGGTCAACAAGAGCATGCGGTGTAATGGGGCATTGGGCCTAAAGGGCACGAGCTCCTCCGTGAACATAGCGAGAGCGGCTTCGGGGTTGAGGTCGCGCGGGACCTCACGCATTGTAAGCTCCATCGGAACGGACCGCAACACGACCGAATGGTAAATGGCCTCGGGGGACAGATCATCTACAAAGACTGTACGTAATGAAGGATGTCTCTCGACAAGGGCTGCCCAGGCCTGTTGGATGCGTTCGACGGGAGGCAGGCAACCACCCTTCAGCTGCACGCGGTGGAAGAAGCGCATGTGGTAGGCTCCAGGCCGACGAATCTGGCCGAGGAACATGCCCTCTTGCATGGTGGTGCAGGGGAAGACATCCTCCACTTCTTCCAACTGCGAGATGCCCAGCTTGCCAAGCTCGTAGTCAGTGGACAGCCGGGTCCACAGATCCGAGTAATCCACCGCCATCTCGGCCACCTGCTGAGCAGGGGTCTCCTGCACTTTTGCCAGCGAGGCAGCCTCTCGGACGCCTTCGCAAGACAGGATATGCACCATGCTAATCTTGATCTGACGAGCCCGACATCTAGCCACGGCATCGAGGGCCTTGATGGAATCCCCGCCCAGCGCGACAAATGGCTGCTGCACGCCTACCTCAGCGGCGGATAGACCCAGGGCTTCAGCCCAGGCCAGCTGGATCTCCTGCTCGAGCCGGCTGAGGCCGAGAACATGGTCTTCCGCCTCGAAGCTTCGACCGGTAATTGCGTCGAACGCCTCCTGGCTCATGTCCTGCACCCAGTTCCGCAGTTGTACGCGGTCAATCTTGCCAGAGGGTGACATGGGCATGCGCCCAACGAACGCCCAGATGGTTGGTACCATGTATCGGGGCAAAGCGTGCTGAAGTTGCGAGCGTAGCTTTTTCACCGTCTGCTGGACAATCGGATCGCGGCGGTCCAGCAGTGAGATCTCGGCAGCATTACCCTGGTTGCTAGTGCTGGTGCCTTTGACGGTCAGAATAGCAATCAGGTTGTTCTTGCACCGACCAGTTTGAGGTGCCATGGCGATGGCGTACTGGACGCCAGCCTCGAGCCCCAGTTGGTATTCCACCTCGGCCAGTTCGAGCCGCTGGCCATTGAGCTTGACTTGCGTATCAGCACGGCCACAAAAGGTGATAGTACCGTCCGAGTTCCACCGCACGAGATCACCGGTCCGGTAGAACCGGAATCCGCCAAATTGGGGATCATCTTTCGCCACGAATCCAACTTGGTCAAGGAAAGCCTCGGCTGTCTTGACGGGATTCTTGAGATATCCCATGCCGACAATAGGCCCCGAAACCAGTAGCTCTCCAATAGCGCCGACGGGAACCAATTTGTTGTAGTCCTGTGTATCTACTACCCAGCAAGCAGCCGAGTTGGGAGGACCGATATTCAACGGATCCGCATCGGGCCGTGTGATTGCCCGCGACGACGAGTTAATGGAACACTCGCTGGGGCCGTAGAACTGCCACAGATTAATCCGCTCGGACCACATGGTGACGATCTCCTTGGGGAAGGCTTCACCACCCAAACACATTGTCTTCAGGCCCGGCACGTCGTCGGGTCTCAAGGCGCGGGCCAGTGAAGGTGTCATGATAACATGATTCACCTGCCACCGGTTGATGGCGTCGGAGACGCTGGTTTCAATTTCCTCCGTCCGCGGCACACACACGCAGGCCCCGGATCCCAGACTGGTGCAGATCTCCAGCAGACTCATGTCGAAGGTGTGGCTCAGCATTTGCAGGACTCGGCTCTCGGGACCATACTTCCAACTAGGAGCGTTGCGAAGAGCGCCGTTGAGCCAATTCGAGTGGGACAGCATGCAACCCTTCGGCCGGCCTGTCGAACCGCTAGTGAAAATCACGTAGAAAAGGTCTTCTGGCTTGCCGAGAGCTTCTACCGCCGCGTCTGCAGATGGTTTGGGATAGTTGTCGATAGGGAGCGTGGGCAGGCGTTCAGCCCAGAATGATTCGTACTTCGACCAAGTTACCACAAACGGCGCTTCGATGACTTCCAGAATAGCGTCGAGTCGTCCAGCAGGCAGGTTCGGGGGCACACTGACGAAGGCTCCGCCGGCCTTGGACACAGCCAGCATGGCAACCAGAGCCGCTCCCGACCGTTCGAACGAAATGGGGACCACAGATCCGGGACGCACGCCGCGCTGCTGCAGGTACGCGGCGAGCAGACTTGCCTCCCTTACGAGGTCGGCATAGGTGAGCTTCGTGTCCCAGGCATCGACCGCCAAGGAGTGTGGGCGATTCGCGGCGTGGCGCTCGATCACATCGTGGAAACACTCCTCCCAGGTACCGGGGACATTGGCATTAAATTTCCAGATGTGTTCCAGGTGTGTCGGACTCATAAGATTGAGGTCCTTGATTAACCTGTCGCAGTCGTCTTTCCCTACCTCGGCCAGCGCCTGGGCCATGGCAGTGCCCACATTTGCTGCCTGCAGGTCGGTCAAGAGAGAAAGGTGGTAGGTAAGAGAGAGGGAGACGTGTCCTTGCTCATCACCATGAACATGTAACGATAGGAAGGACTCCTAGGTGCCCGTCAGTTTCCACAAGCCCAGCCAGGCCACTGTAATACAGGGTGACGACGCGCGTACCTCGGTCTGTGTAACGAATAACGACTCAATATCGTTCGCAAAGTCGATGATGGTATTGGCCGTATCCCCGGAGACCTGACCGGCACCCACGGATCCTGTGGGGAACAATTGCTCGGCAGCGTGAGTGAGGGCCTGGCGAGACATGTCTCCCTCGACCTTCAACTCGGCCAACGCTGTCGTGTCCGGACCACTCTTTGGTACAACGTAAAAAGCCACTTCGTCGGTGCCTACATAGCTGTATAGAACGAGGCCCCAGGCCGCTAGAATGTGGGATTCTGTCTCACTGCTTGGGGCGTTTCTTCTGCTCAGGTCGATCGCGTATGTTCGCTGACCTGCGGCACGAGTGTTATCTGGATTCGGGACATACCCATCCGTCAAGGTAGGGAAGATGCAGGAAAAGCGACTCATGTTGCGCAAGTGCTATCTCTGCACGGGAAGGCGTGACCGAATAAGTGCTATCAAAAAAAAAAGATGATGTCACTGGGTACTGAAAATTGATAACTGAATGGTCCCTCTCATGTTATAGTAATACCTGTTGGCATTTTATATATTCATCCCTTACGTTGGTCACTGTTTTTCCAGCTGCCGGCGTCCGTGGGATTAACAAGCAAACAGAATAGCACCGGACCTGCGGCTGATCTGCAGCCGAGTAGACTTTCCACTCATCCAGCGAGCTAATGTGAATTCCATTGATGCAAAGCTAAAAGCGAAGTTGCATCGGAATCGCACCGGAAAACAGTGGAGAGGGGAAGGAACTGTAACGTGACGGTAATCCGCGGTCCGAGATCCCAAACCGGGCTGAAGCCCTACTTAACGGACTCTGCGATCCCCTCTTGTTTTCGCACCCTGCAAGACGTCGATCAGCTTACTTGACTTTAGTCCGCAGCATTCAAGGAAAAAAGGAACTGCAAACAGGAAAGAAGCATGATCCCCACAGCCGACGTGCTCATCATCGGCGGCGGTCCCGCCGGCCTCGCCACGGCCCTGGCGTTATCCCGCAAGCTACATTCGGTACTGCTGTTCGACAGTCAGGAATATCGCAACCGCCAGACATCCCACATGCACAATGTCCTTGGATTCGATGTAATTATTCTCATTCTCTTGCCTATCCAGCCATGCAACATGCTAATTACTCCTACGTTGCCGTTAGCATGTGGAACCTGCACGTTTCCGCGCCGCCATCCACGACACCCTCCTGCATCGATACACCACCAATACCATCATCAACAAGGAGATCCGCCAAGCGCGCAAGCTATCCCCCGACAACATAGGAACCCGCTTCGAGGTCACCGATGAAGATGGAAATGTATATCAGGGCTCAAAACTTGTTCTCGCCACGGGAATCCGCGACATCATGCCAACTCTTGAGGGATACAGTGAGAACTGGGGCCAGCTCATCTTCCACTGCCTTTTCTGCCATGGGTATGAAGAGCGTGGCGCACCAAATGCAGGCCTACTTGTAGCATTGAGCTCACAACTACAGGCGAATCCCTCCGTGGGCCTGATCCTTGGGCGGATGGTCAGTCGGTTCGCCGAAAAAGTAACCTTGTTTACCCACGGCAATGAAGAGACTACGGTCGCTCTACAAGAAGCGGGCGCAGAGGCGCAAGGATTCACTATTGAATCTCGCCCGATTCGCTCGTTCGAACGAGTTATTTCGGCTGCTGAGGATTCGCGAGATATCCTGCGGGTCTGGCTGGGACAGCCAGACGGAAAGGAGAATCCTAGCGACTATGTAGAGATGGGGTTTCTCATGCATATGCCGGATACAGTCGTGACAAATGATTGGAGCAGCCAGCTGGGGCTGGAGCTGGATGAAAGTGGGATTTACAAGCAGAAGGATGTCACGATGGAGACCACGGTGCCGGGGGTGTTTGTGGCGGGGGATCATGCCTCCGTGGCGAAGGATGTTCCCAATGCTGCTAGCAATGCCACGTTTGTGGCTTCGGCGGTTGCGGTGCAGTTGACGGTCGAGCATTCTCAGGGAAAGTAGTAGAGTGTTATCGGGATATCTCCTGGATTGCTTATGTACGGCGTGACATGCATTATTAGAAAAACTGAACATAAAGCAAAGGGAAATTGCGACTTCAGCTGTTCCATGGCTTCAGCTCATGTTGTATGTAGCGAAGCCATTCCGGTCCGGTCGGTGATAGAGCATCAACTAATTTCCATCTGCGGACCGGACCGAGCTGCAGATCCGAGTCCGGCCGGATATCCGCTCCACAGACCACAGACCCCAGATCACCCCATCGTATATGATCATTTAGAAAAAGGCCACGGCGTATGTTCAGCCCAGGTCTTTTTTTTTTTCCCTCGGATTATGTCGGCCTCTGCAGCAAATTCCCCCGGTGTTGGGGATCGGCCTAGTGGCACCGAGAGAATCGTGCACGAAACTCCCACCAACGCAAGCGCACCCACACAATGGTGCCAGATTACGATACTGTTGGCGTTGTATCTGGTGATGTTTGCAGTTGCCCTGGTATTCTTTATTCTTCATCCTGCTTCGGAACTCTCGATTGCACGAATGCAGAGCTAACGGGCGGATACTATGGCAGGACAACACGATCCTTGCTCCGGCCCTCCCCGTCATCACCGACGATTTCCACTCCCTCAGCGACATCGGATGGTACAGCTCGGTCTATCTACTGACCATGTGCGCCACGCAGATCCTCCACGGTCGGCTCTGTACCATGTACTCCATTAAATGGGTTTATATGATAAATCTGGTCATTTTTGAAATCGGGTCCGTCGTGTCGGCGGCAACTCCCACCTCGGTTGGCTTGATACTTGGACGGGCTATCACAGGAATAGGCGCCGCGGGACTTCTTTCAGGGACCATCTTACTCATTGCTGCAAGTATGTCTTTGCAGCTTCAGGCAACAGCGTTGGGGATTCTGGGAGGGCTAAAGGGTGCTGCAGCGGTGGCTGGGCCATTGTTCGATATACCCCTTTTACCAATCTATCTCTCCAGTGGAAGCATACTGACGAAGAAATGTATCATAGGATGGGTGGGGCTTTCACAGACAAAGTCTCCTGGCGATGGTGCTTCTACATCAACCTTCCTCTCGGCGGAGTCGGCGCTGTGGTCATTCTTTTCCTCTTCCATGCGCCCTCTCCTACCTTCCGCCCTGACGCTATGAAGGGTAGCCCACTGAAACAACGTCTGGCTCAGCTCGATATCGAAGGCACCACACTCTTCAGTGCAAGCATCATCTGCCTCCTCCTCGCCATCGAATGGGGTGGGGCAAAATGGCCCTGGAGGAACGGACGCATCATCGCCCTTTTCGTGATCTTCGGCGCCACCTTGATAGTCTTCTGCATCGTGCAGGGCAGGAAGAAGGAAATGGCAATGATCCCACCTCGGGTAGCTGGGAACCGCAATGTCTGGAGCTGCGGCCTGTATAGCGCTATGCTTGGAGCTGCCTTTTATATTCTCGTTTATTATGCAAGTCCTCATCATTATCAACCTAGTGCTTCCTCACGCTAACAAACTTTCGTTCCAAAACAGCTGCCAATCTGGTTCCAAGTAATCAAAGGCGTCTCCGCCGTACGGTCGGGAATCATGAACCTCCCCATGCTCGTATCGCTGATCGTCTTTTCCATTCTCAGCGGTGCCCTAGTCTCCGCCATGGGATACTACACTCCCACTATGATCGTGGGCTGTATTCTGGTGCTCATCGGCGCCGCCCTGATGACTACCTTCACTCCGGACACCGGGACCGTAAAATGGGCCGGATACCAAGTCATTATGGGCGCTGGGATTGGCATGGGCGCACAGCAAACCGTCCTCGCTATGCAGGCTTCGCTGCCCCCCAAAGACGTCCCTATTGGTACAGCGCTGATGATTTTCTATCAGACGCTGGGCGGTGCTGTTTTCCTGATTGTGGCGCAGAATGTGTTTCAGCATGAGCTGGTGAAGAGATTGACTGCTAGCAATATTCCAGGTGTAGATGTGCGCAGCGTGGCCGCGGCGGGAGCGACAGAGGTTAGGAAACTTGTGCCCGCGATGTATTTGAAAGAGGCGTTAATCGCGTATAATGAGGCTGTGGTGCGGACGTTCTATATTTCGGTTGCGTTGGCGGGGTTGGCGGTTTTGGCCACGTTTGTGCCGGAGTGGAAGTCGGTTAAGACAGTGGCAAAGGACAGGCATGAGCAGGGCAGTATTGAGAGCGGAGGGAATGAGGTTCTGTAGATACTGCTCTAGTGGATCTAGCAGACAAGGTAGAAACCATGGTCTCCAAGGGTGATCCATCAGGCCTCCAGGACAATACGACTCCTGCTTGAACGATATAGTCCCCGGTATATCGCGCTCTGAATAGCAACCAAGATTAACCCGGATAGAGCTAAAATCATCATGATTGGTATTCCCTTGGGATAGCTATATCGGTCTCGTCAGAGTATTTATCTTCCCTTCCCGCATTGCCCAATGACCACTTACCATTCAAACCGTCATCATGTAGAAAGGTCTGCGTGCCAGCCATCAGACCAACCGTGGCAAACATGACAACTGAAAAGCACGGTCAGCATTCACAAACTCCATCTCCCAAACATCAGTAACGTACATATCCTACCCACCAGGTGGATTATCATCGCAGGATGTAAAACATGAACAATGAACTCACGCCACACTAACGCTCCTCTCCCCAGGATTCGAGCAGTTAACCTGAATCCAAGCATTATGAAGAGGATGATACCCGACCACCAGCCCATTAACAGTCGTCCAGAGGCCAAATCGTCCCCATCTATCGACGCGCGCCTCCAAAGCCCTCAGCGGGATAAGGGGGACGAGATAAACAGAAATCGCCAGCATAAGACTCATCCCTCGTCAGTGTGACCAATCACTCAGACAGGCGAAAAAGATAATGACGGGTAAAGTCAGTAGGCTCCCTATCGCGGCGAGAGCGCTTGCCTGGATACGAGAGAACCCCAATGACATGATGATACTAGGATTATACGTAGTCAGAGGACTCCACGTTGCGAAGACACATGCCGTGGCGAGAAAATGTGGGCATTTGGTGTAGTTCATGAGTGTTTCCCTTACTACCTTGACAGGAAGTGATTTAGGGTGGACCCGTTTCATGCTTCAGATTTTCAGGCGCACTCTTCATCAAAGTTTTCACGTTCAATGCTCTCTCTCTCCGGCAGTAGGGCGAACAAAGCGATGGCTAAGAGGACAGACCATGCCCCTTCGACTATGGACGCGAGTAATCCTTCACAGGGTGGTCTTCGTGAGATATCATCTCACGTATGAATATCCACTGCCACCCATGCAACCCCCCCTTCCCATCCAACTTGAGCAACGCAGCTCCAAGTAGCGGCAAGACTGCAGTACCCCCAAAGATTCCAAAAGAGAAAATTGCAATGCGCTTCGTCAACTCCTCCTTTGTATATCACATCAACAAAGTAAATATAGCAGCCGGGATATACGCGGCTTCCACGAGACCCAGTATGCTCCGCGTAAGTAGGAAACCAGTCTTTTTACGAATGAAGACCTGCAGTGCGGCAATGACGCCGAAAATGCAAACCCTGGGAGCTGATCCAGCGGCGGGGTCCGACCTAGTACATATATGATTGAGCTTATTTAGAACCATAGGATCATGTCTTCGAAGGCGATAGTAGAAATCAGCATCTTCTGTAAAACCACATTGGACGGTATTTCCAAGATAATCACACCCAAGAACATGAGCTGTTTTCCTAAATCAATCATGTTTTGGCTTATGCCAAGGTCCGATGCGAAACCTCCAGTTAGACCACAGGCGATGTTTGTGCGGTCGCTCTGGTAAGTTGCGAAGCCGATGGTGAGAAGAGGGAGGACTCGGAAATCAGCTCTGATTTTAAGTTATCAGTGGTGGGATTTTGAGGACTTTTCTGTAGTGGCAGGTCTTACATCCTCCGTGTCGTGGTGACATCTTTAGAATGGGTCGTGATCGACAGACTACTGTTGTGCAGTTTTATTCATCGGTTCTGTCGTGGCGACATCGTCATGTTACTTGCTCATGGACTATACAGTAGATGATATCCGCCCGTCTCAAGATCATCGCTACGTAGCTGCATCCATCCCATCCACCAGCTCCATTAGTGGGCTCAACTGGACCGGCATGAAGATGGCAAGACGACTATAAAATCCACACGCCATGCGCATGTACATCCGCTCCTCATCCAATCGGTCGCATGTCTGCCCCGTAAGAACGAGAATGCATGCTGCGATTTTGGGAAGCGAACAAAACCTCCTATGCTTCTTCGTTAGTCGTCTGGCGTCTCAAGAAGGTTATTTCTGTCGCCTTACATGTTCGCCAGCATCTGAACATGGGTCTGCTGGCTGCATTGTTCCAGGACCGATCGAGCAGCAGCGAGACATCGTGTTTCACTGCGCTCATATGCCTCTGTCTCCTCGGGATCCAGTCCCTGCTGCGCGAGGTGGAGCCATTTCCCATGAATGAGGAAGGTAAGGAAGTAGGAGCTCAAATGGGTCTCAGCCTCCGCCTGCTCCCCAAGGCAGGAGGAGTGTCCTTCAGGAAAATCGAGCGATTTGTTATATGTCTGGAATATCCTTAGCCATGAGTTGATCAGGCAATATGCATCTTCAATTTGACGGCACATGTCAGCTCGTGTCGCTCGGAGGGCTGCCTGGCTATAAAGCGAATCTACCACACGATCGCAGAGACGCCCGTACAAGCATTGAAGCATTAACCGCGCTTCGTCTGGGTGCTGAAGCACCTCACTGGGTGAATGGTCGGTGAACTTGTCGCACATGATCTGGGAGCCTTGAATATTAAATTGTCTTTCCCCTCGTTTGTAAGTGAGGGAGAACTCTCACCGAACCTCGGCCTGTGTCGATCGCGTCGGCCTTTTCAATAGCATAGAGAGCCCAGAAGGCATTCTTGAGCAATTCTTCGTCCGTCCCGGTGCAAATCTGGCGCAGACGTCGAGAGCTGTGAAGCCCCAAATCCTGCACGCACTGGACACCGAGGGTAACAAGACGGAATTTGGAGCGATGAGCGGACATGTCTGCGAAGATGATCTACGGACGGATTAATCCACGTTCCCTCTGCTTTCCTAATCAGGGGGTTCACCATGATCAAGATTCCCTTGGATAGAACGGTTAGGTGTGTTGACCTGGGCAATAGGGGAAAGCACTTACCTGAAGCGTCCGGACGGTCGCATTATCCATCGAAAGATGATTCAGTTCAGACAATGCCCGTCGAAAATATCCAGTGGCCCGTGATATGCCTTCCACGGCCCTTGGGATATCCGACTGTATGCTTACAAGGTAGCAGCCCAACGCCAGGATGGCATAGGCCACCACCACTGTGGCTCGATCTGAGCAGTCGGACTTCAGCACAGCGTCCACGCACTCTTGGGCACTTGCTATACTTAGGAACATCTTGACACTAGCACTAAAGTCTATTAGCCAGATCCAGTGAAGCTCCCCGCAAGCCGCCGCCAACCAACCAGGATGATTCAAAACATGCTGTAAGTCATCAGTTCTATGCCATTTGTACTCCAACATAAGTGTAATGCCATTGGGATCTGGCTTGTCCGTACCTTGAATGTAGCTACTGATTCGAGGTTCACTATCGAGCATCGGGCCCAGCGATGGTTTGTGACAGTCAGGCAATCTATCACATGTTTTCCCATCGCCCATAATGTCGCAGTCGAGAAGGTCTACAGCTCGTTTCACTGTTTCGACACGTGGCTGATCATTGTCGAGCAGAGGGGAGTAGGAATAAAGTGAGGGAATGTCGAAGCCCGGTGTCAGTTGGCGAGCTAGTTCACCTCAATGAGCATTCTAGTTCGGATTCCAAGTTGCAGGGGTCTCCGTACTTTGAAACTCCTTTTGCAGCTGTGGACAAATCAGCTTTGGCTGTAACGTTAGTCTCACAACCTAGGGCGGCCTTACCATCTGGATAGAGAAGGTTCTGTCGACCCTTTGCTCATGGTCGGATCTGGTCACTGATGGGTCACCGTAAGGGGGAGGAAGGGTAGCAGGGCTCGCCTCAGATTTGGATTGACTTGGTGGGATCGACCCATCAACCGACCAGTCCGGGCAAGGGTTGCATGATACATCGGGAAGCTCCCAGCAGGACAGGTACAAAGATCCCGGAGCAATGGTATCTAACCATCCCTGGGGGCTGATTGACTGCTGTATCGGCAGGTCTGTGTCAAGCTCGAACAAACTCAAGGCAGGGCTGAGCCGCGAAGGGGTGGAGATGGACCTTGTTGATGCAGGCGCTTGGGAATAGGTGCACGAGCTACCCTTCCTCTGGGAGCTGCTCTGTTACTATGAAGGTATGTGGACAAAAAGGCTTGACGGGCAAGATGGGCACTTACCCGACAGTGCATGCAGGGATTCCCGCCATCACCTATGGTGTTGAGTGTTGGTCAGCTTCATGATAACACAGGCGTGGAAGTGGCGCTATCTTGCAACGTTCCAAGATTTACCATGTCGAAAAGGAGCGATACAAAAGAGAGCAGGAGGCGGGACCACGCCAGAAACTGACATCGAGTCTTCCGCGCCTTGCACGGTTCGCAGGCGCCTCTTCGTCGTGTGATACCCTTGCGGACTGCATTCATGATGCTCCGTGGCCTCCGTCTCGGCGAAGCAGGTGGTCTGTCCACTGCAAGATCACGCAAAGATGCTCGTCAGAGACGCAATCGAAAGATGAACGGCAGACCTATAAAAGGCGGGCACTATCACCTTCGGGGAGCTGACTTGTACCTTTGCCACGCGGACGTGGGACAGTATTCAGCTTACGACTGTTCACGCTTCCCCTCTCGGGATTCGGTTCCGCACGATTATGTTAGGGATAATTCTCAGCCGAGTTCGCCCCACCACATCCAACATCAGCATCATATGCTCCTGGACTCCGATCATTGTGTCATCACCCAAGCCTTCCAAGTCCCTGAAGTGGTCTGTCCGGGATTGGACGTGGGAGGGCAAAAAGCAAAGAACAGGACAATCTCAAGGCAAGAAAACAAGTATGTGCGATGTTTGATCGGGACCAACCGAAAGAGGGGAAGGCGGGGTTAAGTTTCGCGCAGGCCAGCCTGCCTCGTCGTGTTGAATCCAGTGGGTCCAGTCACTGCAGAAGTGTATCGCCCTTCTCCAATTATAGCGACCGAAATCTGCAGTCTTGTAAATCACGGATGATCAAGATACTATTTCCCATCCAATGCGATTGGTGCTAGAGGCCAACCTCATTGTCTTGCACTAATTGAGTGGCCGAGAGAACAACAGGTGTTGATCGCATCGACCGGCGGGCATAGCTGTGCCCATCCGGCGCTAGTGGCGGGCTCAGCCAGACTCGCAGGTACATATTTTGCTTGTTTCATTGAAAATAGTCTGCTGTATAACGCATGTCGCCAGTGAGGGCAATTTATCATTTAGAACATTCATGTGCATCTCATCACGGGTCGAAATGTTCTTTTGGTCAAGCTGTTCTCTGCCGCAGACGTACACAGAATTACCCAAAACATGTGATGAGCAGGTTCCCTGGGTTCTCCCCGAGCGAATCACCCGGAAATGTGCCCCGGGCAATAAGTGAGAAACCCTGAAGCGACTATCAATCTCAGTGTTGCGCCGATCAAAGTACTAAAGGAATTATCCCAGACTCATGTTACATTGACCATGCAGCTTGGATCACCGGGCACACCCTACTGTATAGATACTAACCACGCTACTCATGTAGCTGCTTTAAGTAAGTAAGTGGGTTCAAGAAACTACAGTAAATCATTGATATAAGTCATCCTCTACTTTGAGTAACTAAAGCACTGTTCAAGTGGATTTTATGTACTAAATTACTTCATGTCCAACACTAGAGACTTGGATTTGAATCTCTTCTGTTAAATAATGTGATTCTACATAACTGATTATATAATAAAATAACTCAGAGTTTATGACTTTTAATACAGCCACTGTATACATGAGGATATATGAAATACACTAAAGCACGTCACCTAAACTTACTAGTTGATTCTCTTAGCTAATCGGTCAGTTTGGGGCTATTTTACATATTATTTAATATAGAGAATTCTCCACCATCAGCAATTTTACGGGTGATCTGAATTGATTACTGATATCAGTAGTTTACTGTAACTAGTGAACGCCACCTAAATGGCACGGAGAAGACCGTGGCTAGCTAGCGGCCGTGAGTCTCAGCCCCGGCCCGCTGGCCCAGTCCAGCCTCAGACACCCTGGCCTAGCACAGCGCCAAAGAAATCTCGTCAATGCGGTCGACCTGCGCCAACGCCCGGTTAAGCAGAGCTACTCCTTTTTTGTTGCCTCTTCTGATCGCCGGTGCTTTTGCTTGACTATCGAATGGGAGTTGACCAAAACTCCACCTTGGTCATACGTGGCTGTTTCCTTCCCCTCCTCTGGTGCATACAGCAAGTTTAGGGCCTGGAGTGTTCCTTCGGGCCAGTATGTCCCGGAGATGAAAGGCTTGGACAACTTGACTGTGCATTACCTTGGTCAGTATTCGCTGGCGCGAGATTTCCCAAGTTGTCAGTCTCCTCATCACTGGACTGGTGACGCCGATAATGGCCCGAGCCTCGGAAAAACGACCAGTGGCACTACACGTGCGAGTAGTCACGTATACAAGCATTAGTAAAGACTGGGAGACCATCGTATCCCAGTGGGAAGAAAGTCCAGGACAGTTGCAAACGGAGGTGGGACAGGCTGCTTGCACGATCATCGCCCCGTGAGTCGCGACGCATTGTCGTATTGATCACTAAATGATCCATAAAAGTCCAGATACCATGCAATGTACAGAATCCGGCGAGATAAGATAAGTCTATCTAGTTCGGGAGACTAGCGACCAGACGTCGATCAGGCCTCTGAAGACGGAGATTGCAAGCATTGGCTGAGGGAAGGTGATCTAGACCACCGGAAGTAAACGCCACCCTGGCATCATTTCAGCCGAAGGGATAGGGGAGAAGAACAGAATCGCATCTCGACTGCAACTGGCAAGGAGGAAGTGAATGTGCATAGATCTACCCGCATCCAGCTCATGCCGTCACTCATGCCGTCACTCAACCAGGATATCGATCCTGCTGCGTCACTGGCACACACCACTGCCATATGTCCGAGACTTCCCCACCCATGATTCTCCCGATCGCATTGCGCAGCAACCGGCACGCAGGGCCCGCCTGCTGAGACCCAGCTTGATACACTACTGTCTGTCGGGCAGATGGACAAAAGATTAGTCGAATGGGGAGCAGCCGGTGCCATGTGCTCGTGGCAATGACTTCGGACAGGGTGCCGATGTCATCGAACAAAATCTGCGACAGCGCCGGAGCAGCGCCATTCCTTATAGTTAGTCCATGCGTGACAGAGTGGAAGGAACACAGTGCCAGACCCCTGGGGGGGTGGTGTATGTGCTAAGCGAAATACATACCGGCCCAACCTTTACCTTCCACCCAAGCCGTATAGCAATTGCAACGCAAGTGTCACTAATGATGCTCCGGCTGGGATGTCTCGGCACCATCAACGTATACTTTCCATGCTCCTCCTGCACCCCAAGGAATGCGGACGTCGTAAACCCGTTGATCAACGTCCCATGTCGCGAGTATTCCAGTCGAAGCTTCATAGTGTATCCGTCCCGTTGTTCCCGTTGACCATCTAGCTGAGCTGTAACTTCCAATTTCCTTTTCCCCACATCGTCTCATGCCCCGCTTCTGGAGCAGTTCTGGCTTTCCGCTGGATTGGGGGCATTATTAGCTTCAATATCACTCAGCACTATTGCATCCTGCGCCGCTGTCCGCGGATACACCATTCCCGGTCGGACAAATACACAGAATGTATGCTGGACCGGGGAATCCCGAATGCGAGGAAGACTGGGCTGAAACAGAAGCGGGCGAAGGTAGAGCACCGCGTCCGTATGTGGCGGAGGCACATAGCAAGTATTCATTGCTACTGCCATCCTAACACACATCAGGAAGAGATGCTCGGGGATAGCCGTCATGCCTACTGCCGCTGCAGCATTTGCTAAGTGACGGGCATGATCAAGGGGCCGGAAGAGAAGGACGCGATTATCTCGCGTGCGTCGGGCTTTTAGCAGATGCTGTGATCAGTAAACTCGAGTTGCTTTTGAATGAAGAGAATCGCTAACCGGTGAGAGATTCATAATATGGTTGCCCATAGTTTAGTCCCACTGCGAAGCCGTTGATTTGAAGATTTGGGTTGTTGATCACAGTCGGTGGGCCCCAGGAACCTGCTGTTGGGGAGTAGGTGCATTCCACATGAGAAGTAGGAACTGTATCAATTAGAATAAATGTTGGCTCAGATGATCGGGGTTCAAGTTTTGGGGTTATGTGAGCGAGGGACACCAGCTACATTCACTGCTTTGGCTTCCAAGTGAAGACCAGTCTGTCGGACGGATTAACACGCCGGATCGGAATACGGATCAGTTACATAAGGGGATCGAGACTTACCGATGGTCCCAGAAGGGGGTTCGGGGTAAGTATCTGATTTCATGGTAGTACTGATAGTATCAGTAGACAGGGTAGACCTGAATTTGTTGCGGAGTGCACTCTCAGTAGAGTGTATACACCAATGTTATACTTCAGGCGAGGCGATTTGTTTCCGTATCACCGGATAGCGAGGATAGGGCCGGAATTGTCAGTGCATGGCACTAGTTTGCCACTCTATTCCAGAGTAACTTCCGGATAGCGGTCCGCGGATCGGTCCGCGGATCGACGGATCTAGGCTCGGTCCTGCCGTAGCTCTGACCTTCGTGTTGTGTATGAGTGTCAATTCTGAAGCGGGTCGCGGAGTGTTTAGTTCTTGTGAGTCAACACGGGAAAGCCATTCAACGTCGTACCCGCATAGAATAAATCTATCAATGAGGTGCTCGCTACAGGTAGCATGCATATTTGGATAGGCTAAAGCTATGGCTAATAGATAGGAGGATATCACAGTATACATCAGATGCGCAAGACAATAGAAGCAAGTACCGCATCAGCGGTCACTATGCTTGTTCCAAGCTCTTTTAGGCCATTCAGTATTCCCTAGATCCTTCAGAGTTGTTATTCTGGAAGTGTAGGTTATTTCTCCAGATCTTAACCCTTCCCAGCCATGGTACTTCATGTAGCGCGTAGACCGATTCTTGTCCCAACCTGTAAAGCTCGAGCCACCATCATGGAAGACTCTCCTAACCCAAAATCCAGTATCCTTGTATGAGCATATCGGAATAGTGCTTGAACTTGTTGAGAGACTTCCCTCTAGAGCTTCAAATATATATTGGTTTGCTACCCACAATCTCATACCATTCTCATTGAGGCAGAATTCAGTCTTGATTTGAATCCCGATAAAAGGATGGCCTACAAAGTTGCAGTCCTGACGGAGATTCCCATATAGCTTTCTGCTACCGGGATGATGTAACAAATCATGATCCCAATATTTTGTTCCAGGACGTAGTGCATATTTTCGAGCATCCTTGCATAGTTGTATCAAATGAAGCTTATCGAGAAATGTGATACTGAGGCATGGACAAATGTAGACCTTACCAGCATACGGCATACAGTCAAAAATTCCTTGAATCAGGTAACAATCAGAACAGCATGGCTTCTGACGCCGGAAGAGATTATGCAGGGCCTGCCAACGAATGTGAGTGGAGGGCACAGCAATCATTGCAATATCTCCAACGGTGGTTCTGAAGCCAAAGCAGTACCTGTATTCTAGAGTTTCCCTTGGCGTTGGGGCACATAATTACCCATTCTTCAAGAGGAAGAAACCATTGAAGGTTTGTTTCACACTCCTTAAGGTATCTGTCCAGACAAGTGAAGATATATCTGCAACTCAGCCCAAAGCAGCTGTGGTCGGGGTGGACAGGAGTTCCAAGACCATTTCAACCTACTCTGGTGGCATATTCCACTGTGGCGCTTTCAGTCCACATTGTCGCATGATGAATTGTAGGAGAGCGTGGATTTCGGGCTTAGCTGATTGACTTATCTTTTTCAATACTTTAGCGGGTGGTGTCAATCGACACATCTGATTGCCGGATGCGGTACTCGATGATGGTGACATGATGCAACGGAAAAAATAGGCTTGATGATAGCCTTCTTGAGCGATTCTTGAGTAGCGGATGTCGTCTCGGTCGTACTATTGATAGCATCATCAGAAGTAGGCTAAGACCGGGAATAAAAAGCAAGAAAACTCGTACCTCAGTTGTTTCTATGGAAGAAAATGCTCCCTGTCAACGTTGGTATGTCGTAGCGTGGATATGGTATGAATAAGTGAGAGCAAGGTAGAAAATCAATAGCTGCCTTCGTATTTGGTGGATAGGCGCTTAGAAGTAATAATGAGCAGTGGAATAGTTTCTCGGCAGGAAGAGAATGGTACAAGGAATCCTTGTATTGGGAAAGGTGTCGAAATCACGATGGAGATGAGGAAAGAACTAATGTTATCCGTGCCAGAGAGACGTGCCCGCGGAAATCAAAATAAAGACTGTGTGTGCTCATTCAACAGTGTGGGGTAAATCTTGATACTATCCTTCGGCAAGGATGACACACAAAACATGGACATGCCGGCTTCACCTCGACGCGTGTGTAAATCTAATTCTACGTGGCTGCAGCCCGGCTGTTACAAAGCCGCCATGTGCCGTGGCAAGAATGCGTTACCGTAACTAGCTACTCCATACAACATCATTAAACATTTACTACTTATAGAATCCAGGAATCCAGAAAGGCAGCAAGCGCATTTAGATCATCCTCAGCACCTCGAGAATTGCACCGACAGAATTACTCTTGCGCGTATTAAAGACCTGAAAGACGGGCACTCGGGCTGCTATTCAGAACCAGAGATGCTACCATCTCTTCGTCGAGGGCCAACGGTCTGTCAGGCTCGCATTGCCAATTTGGTCTTTGCAGTCTCATATGGGAATGCTTGGATCGCTCTCTCGGAGACGCTTGCACTCCCTTTTGGGACAAGTTCTTATAGTCCAGCCAACAAAGTGGACCTCGGGCTTGACCTCGGAGAACTGTGGGATCTGAGGCCGTTCATCATAGGTGGCATCGTTCATGCAGTCGGACTGCGGTATGTGGTATTTATTTGCAAGGTATCTAAATCACGAAACAGCCTCCTGCTGATAATCGTATGATGAGAAATCATCTTTCGCTAGTATAGCTGCGGGTTCCCAATCGAGAAAGGGGTTTGGACGTCGTTCCGGCGTTTCGGCAGCCATGGTTTCGTCGGAGTATTGCTGTCCCCATCCTTTTTAATATTGACAGGAGCACGACTGAGAGACGCGACGGCTACCATGGTTTTGTTGCTCAACCCTTTCAATGGGCTCGCTGATAACAAGTATCAAAGAAACTATGGGCCGCACCACACGCCAACATCACTCCCGATCATTCACTCCTTCCAAAACCCCAGGACGCCGTGGATCTCCGGGAAGTCGATTTTGCACGGCGGCATTGAAAAAATCAATGGCAGAGTTCGCAGCTGGTTCTCGACAGTGGGAAAGATTTCGTTCCATCGCCGCCATGGCGATAGCGATGTATTTATTTCATATTAGATATTATTTTTTATATTAAATTTTAATAAAGTCTTTTCTAAAATATAGTATAATCTAAAAAAAAATTCAATAAAGTAAAGAAAGTAGAAAAAGTAGATAATTAGATATAAAAAATATCATTGAAGTAAAATTAAAAATATATTATATTTTATATATTATTTATATAAAAAGAATATATATATTGTTAATTAATCTATAATTAGTAATCTATTTATTATATCTAATTTTTTTATTTAATAGATATTAGAGTAGTTAATAGCCAGGTCAGGTCAGATTAATGATTAGGTATAAGAAATATATATTCCTCCCCAGGTTAACCAACAGTTAACCTACAGGTTAAATTTCTCGGTAACTAAGCCTATTAAAGAAGGCAGTAGGTTTAAACAGAATATTTCTGTCTAATTCTTGCCCGATTTATGCCTAATTCTGCTTGATTTCTACCTGATTCTGCCTGATTTAGGTATAATAGTTAACCGCAGTTAACTGTTATACCTGCGGTTAATCTGATTTTTATATCTTAACCTGACTGCCAGGTTAAGGTCAGGTTAAGGTTAAGGTATAATAGTCAGGTTAAGCTACTCTAATAGATATAAATAATTAAAGTTATAATTATATCTTAACCTAATTTTAACTATATATTTAAATTACTTTTTATATCTTAATCTAATTACTAGGTTATAATCAGGTTAAGGTTAAGGAATAATAGTCAGGTTAAGTTAAAGTAGCTAACAGCCAGGTCAGGTCTAGAGTAGCTTAACCTGACTGTTATACCTTAACCTTAACCTGATCATAACCTGGTGATTAGGTTAAGATATAAAAAGTAATTTAATTATATAGTTAAGGTTAGATTAAGATATAACTATTACTTTAACTGTTTATATCTATTAATTAGAAAAGTTAGGTATAGCAGATAGATTATTAATTATAGATTAATTAATAATATATATATCTCTTTTATATAGATAATATATAAAGTATAATATATTTTTAATTATAGTATAATTATATTCTTTATATTTAGTTTATTTATTTTTTCTACTTTATTTATTTTATTTTTTTTATTTATTCTATCTATTTCTTCTAAGGAATATATTATACTTTAGAAAAAATTTTTATAAAACTTAATATAAAAAGAATAATATTTAATATAAGATATATATATTAATTACTTTTTATATTATTTAGAATAATAATTATAATAATATAAAAATTATAAAAAATAAGCCTCTACTTAAGAATATATAATACTTATAAATTTAAATAAGACTACTTTTTTTATTTTTAATAATAATTTATTTTCTGGATTATCTTTTAAATTATTTATATTTTTATTTTTATTAATATAAAAAATAGTAATTAATTTATTTTTTTCTTAATTTTTAGATATAAAAATAATTAAGTCTAGATTAAGATCCTTAAGAATATTCTAGTATTTTTTATTTATAATAAAATAATTAATATATATCTAAAATATAACTACTTTAATTATATTAAGTTAAAGATAATTTTAGTAATAATAATAAATATTTTAAAAATTATTAAATAAATATTTAATACTAATATTATTAGTTATAATAAATAAGAAATCTTTAGTTATCTGATAAAAAATAGAAAACTAATTATAATAAGATTTTTAATAAATAAAAATATTAGTATATTTTATAGTATTTAAAATAGTATTAATTAAATTAAAAATAAATAAATAAATTATATATTTTTAATATCTAAATATATTTTAAGTTTCTTAAATATCTCTATTACAGATAAGAATTTCTAGTATTTAAAGATATTATAAAAAACTTTATCTAAATCTAAAAATAATTTAAAAATAATAAATAATATATTAATAACTAGATTTTAACTATAATAAAAATAAAATATTTTTTTAAAGATAGTCTAGTATTTATTATATTAATTAATATTATTATTAAACTATATATTTTTTTTAAATTTTTTAAGTTTAGATATTAGATTAAGAATTATTATAATTATATAAATATAATCTTTTATTTAATAAATATAATAATAGTATTTTTATAGTTTTTAATATATATTTTATAAATTCTTAAAAATCTTTTTTTTTTAGGATACTTATTTTTTTACTAGTTAATTAATAAAATAATCTAAATAATTAAAAAAATTATTATAGATATTATAAATCTTATAAATAATAGATCTATTATTTTTAAATAAATAAAATATAAAAAAAAAATAGATATAAAAGTTTAAGAAGATACTTTATTTATTTTTATTTAATTAAAATTAATTAAAGATAATTAATATTAGTATAATTATAATACTAAATAAAGTTTTTAATTATTTAATAAAGATTAAATATTTAATAAATTATAAAATAGATTAAATTCCAGTAGGTCTTATAATCTAAAAAAAAATAATAGATTAAGTTAAATTCTAATTATTAAATAAACTAGAATTTTTTATAGTATTAAAAACTTATATTTATAAATTATATAATCTTCTAAATCTATAATTAAAAATTAATATAATATATTATTATAGAAAAAAAATCTCTAAAAATTATTTATAAAAAGTTTTTATAAATAGTTTTTAGAATATATTTTTTTAAGAATTCTTAAAATACTAGAAGAGGTTTTAAAACTTTTATTATTATTATCTTAAATATATTTAATAATATTATTTAAGACCTTAATCTAAAGTTTCTATAAAAAAATATTAATTATAAACTAAATTATATAAATAAAATAAAGAATATAATATTAATTTTAAATAATTTTTATAAAGTTAAAATTAATAAAAATATTATAAAGCTAAGTATTTTAATTAAATTAAATCTAAAATTTTAATAAAATTAAATTAAATATTAAATTATTATTACTAGTATTATTAGTTATTATATTTAATAATTAATAAAAAAGATTATATTTTCATAAAATTAATAAAATAATTATAACTAGATTTTTATTAATATAAAATCTAGATACTAGTTAAAAGTTTAGTAAAATCTTATAATAATCTATATTTTCTATTAGAAAATATCTAGTTAAAATAAGAAATATTTTTTAATTAAAACTAATCTAATAATTAACTGTAATTAATATTTATTTAATATTTAGAAATTTTAATAATAATTTTATATATATTTTTTTAGATAATTTTAATAGATGTTCTTTAATTTATATTTAATTAAAAGAACTTGGTTTTTAGTAGAGAAATAAAATAATAAAATTAATTATCTATTTAAATTATATATATTTAATAGTCCGGAATAATAGATAATAAATAATTATAAAATATAGAACTTAATTCTAAAAATTCTATTTATTATAAATAATAAAGATCTAGAAATAAAGAATAATTAATAAAGATTTATTTTAAAAAAATAAATAAATACTTATAATAATTCTTTACTTAATATTTAACTAATTATTTACTTAGATATAACTAAAGATATTTTTTTTATAATTTTTATAAAGATAATAGTTTATAGAACTAGTTCCTAAATTTTTAATTTTTAAATATTATAAAATATAAAGATATATAAAATAATAAATATAAGAAATTTTATCAGAAAATAATATATTTTTTTAAAAAATTTTTTATAATATTAATAATTTCTCTTAACTAAAGTAAAATAGTGGTTTTTAAATTTATAAATAAATTTTAGAAAAAAATATTTTTTACTATTAATTATAAAAGATAAAAAGTTTTTCTTACAGAATTAGATATAAAATAATTTTTTAATTTTTTATAATATATATAATCTTAAGATTTAGAAAAGAAATAAAAATCTAGCTTAAGTAATTTATTTTAATTTAAGATTTATTATTATTTATAAAAATCTAAAAAATAAAAAAAGAGGATTTAATAATATTTTCTAAAAATAAACTAAATAATTATAATTAACTTATAGTACTAGAAAAATTCTATAAATAATAAATTAATAAAAAAAAAATAAAAAAATTCTGTAAAAATAATATTATTTAATTTAAAAATATATTTATATATAAATATAATTTATTATATTTCTTTTTCTAGCTTAATTTATTTACTATATTTATTATTATTAATAAATATAGTAAATAAAAAATTATATTTAAAATCTAGAGATTAAATATTTTCTTTTTTTAAATAATTTAAATATTTAATTATTTAGAGTTATATTTAAGATTAAGATTTAAATAATTTTTTCTTTTATTATAAGTCTGAAATCTAAATATAGTATATTATTAAAATATAAACTATATCTTAATAAATATTTTATTATTTATATTTTAATTTCTAGAAATCTTATAATTTTAATATATCTAATTTTTTCCAGAGATCTAAATATAGGTATTAAATAAGAATAATAAATTTAAATAAAAAAATATATATATAAGAAAAATCTAAAAAAGATTTTTATAAAATCTATTATTAGAGGTATAGTATAATATCTAATATTTAAATTAGATAATTATAGATAATATAATTACTGAGATAAATTAATTATATAATATAATATAAATAATCTTTAATCTAATATATAAATAATTAAGATCTTTTTTAATAAAAAATAAGAAAATAATAGATTTATTAAACTTATTTAAAAAGATTTAATAATAATTTAAAAATATTATACTAGTTCTTAATTATTATTTTAATAGTAAAAATATAATATTTTTTATATAATTTATTAGATCTTTAATATATAACTTAAATTAAATTATAATTATATATTTTTTTTTATATTTCTTACTATAAAAATAATAATATTTTAAAAAATTAAATTATATTAATATTATCAGGATTTTCTTATCTTTTCTTATAGATAAAAAAAAATATTATTATATTTTTTAATTATTTTTTTTTATTCTGGAAAGCTTATTTTTGTATATTTTTAGATAATAATTAAAATAATTAGATTAATTTTTATTTAATCTAGATATACCTTAATTATACTAGAATTAAAAAAGGTATAGTAGATAGATCTTAGTACTAAAAATAATTAAGATAATTAATTATCTTATTTTTAGTTATACTATAATCAGGTATAAAAATTTCTTTAACCTGATTATTAACCTATGGTCAGGTATAAAAGTTCCTATTAACCTGACCTAACCTGGCTGTTAACCACTCTAGTTAAGAATAGTTAAGTAATTGAATTAAGGATTAACTAAACTTTACTTATTAAATAGTTAAGCAGGATATAATTTACTTAATAAATAAGCTGAGCTGAGTAAGCCTTAAGTTATTGAACTAGTTCTGCCACGTCTCATAATAAAATATTCAATATATATTAGGTATATATTATATAAATTTAAATCTAATTCTTTAGTTTTTGATATTATAAGCTCTTATGTAACTAGATATTTCTTTATATTAAATTATCTTAGATTAAAAGTTTAATCTTTTTAAATATACCTAGAATTCTATAATTTATATAATTTCTATGTTTTTCTAATATTTATCTAGTTTATTAATTTATAGATACTTATTAAGAATCCATAAATTGGATATCAAATGTATATTTAATCTATAAATTAAGCTTATTAATCCAACCCCCACTAAGAAATAGGTTGGGTTTAGACCTGACCCATGAACCCGCGGTCTCTGGCGAGGCCTACGCAATACTGGCAGAGATTATTACTACTAACGTCTCGCACTGTCTTTAAATCCGGGCTAAGAAATCCGTATGATATAAAGCAACTTAGAGAAACAACACCCAATTATAGGATAACATCTCAGCTATACTTACACTCTACAAAGATTACTGCCTAGAGGGCTTTAACTGGATCAAAATAAGTCTACTCCTAGATATATCTGCTTTCCAGCAGATACGGGTCACGATGGCAAGGATTGATAAGCGCCAGAACAAGGAAGAAGAATGTTCTACCCTGTACAATACTCAGGATGTTGACACGCTCCGAGCTGAGATGGGCGCGTATCACCTGCAGTACGTGCAAGATGCGGTCAACGACGCGGAAGAGGACAAGCGGGGCGCAACACATGGCTTGGCCGAGTGTCTGCGCACGGAGATGGACAAAGTTATCGATGTTTAAATTAAGACACTGCCCCGGGGGAAAGGAAAGGCACCAGTATCTTCTTTTAGTGGTCTCAAAAACATTAAATTTTGAACCTGTTCTATGGCAGTCGGTAGAGAGGTGGTCGGTTAGCCTCTCAAGCACTTACATACCATATGAGATAGTCAGAGAGGAAGGGGGTTTAAATAATGCAGCGAAATGCGAGGGAGGCTATGGTTGTCAATGGTGATCCCAACAAAAGACATGAATCTGTAACTGAAGTCGTTGAGATGTTAAGGCGGATGGTGAAGCACTCCTTGCCTGTGTATACTACTGATTCTAATCTGCACCACCACCTCGTGCCGTAGAGGCTGACTCACAGATATTCAAAAGCTTTCAATGGAACGCCAGGAGTTTATTCCGTATTGATATAATGATATTATCCTACTGTAGGTTAATAGGGCATCCACGGCCAACATATTTATATCGTAAAGAATAAGGCAATACAGGCCTTTCCTTTCCTCCCTTTTGAGTTCGGAACCCTTGTTAGCACAGAATTAATGTCATCTCTTTTCTCAAAAGGCTTTTTGAGTATACATACATGAGTCGCAGTGTTAAATCATAGTTCAATGTTCATCCATAGTAAGTATCAAATAGCTAATATTATACGGGTCAACTAAGAAAGGATGCTTGCTCGTAAGAGGGACTTCCATGATAGATAACTTCACAGTGCGACATGGATCCCTCTTCCGTGGTTGACAAATTGGGCGCTGAAGAGATAAATAATTATTGCTAACGCCCTCCTTAGAAGCTGTCGGGTGCACTGCGGCCACTATTACTCAAAGTGCTGAGTGCCCAAATAGCTGAAGATTAAGGGGCCGCAACAGATTGGCCCCCATGTTCGGTTGTCGCCCAATGTACAGATGAAAAGGCAAAGCGGAGGCTGAAAGGGAATATCTCGTGTACCTGGAAAGCACCGAGTCACCAAAACCTGTCTCTGGCCGGCTGTGTATACACTGGGAGACACATACCACTTATTGCAACATGTTGTCGCCTCAGATCGGTACGCACTTGGACGCGATTGGCGCTCCAAACTTCAATGAATAGACACAGCAGTCGCATTCCTTCATAATATCCAAGATAGATTCGATTAACTCATGAAATATCGTCTTCACATCTTCTCTTTCTTCCTCCCATGATACGGGCTTTGTTCCTCTGTCGGTGTTTCTTGACTCCTGGTTGTTTGAGATTTCCATTAGATAACGCTCATAATCCTCGCGGGCTAGTCGATCTTTTTCGTCGTCCTTGAGCTGTGGTTCGGGGCTAGAAGGCAGTGACTCTTCAGGATAGGAAGGCTTTGGAACAATGTAACAGTTAATCGAGCGTAGTTTGCGTACGATATCATCTGCTGCAGTGTGCGTATCGTATGAAGCCAGTATTTCCTTTCCCCAGTTTGAGTAATCGTTATTGATTCTCAGAGAACTGAGTCTCTCTTTTATTTTTCTGGAGACATTCTCATGCAGGGGATCCGGCAGTCCGTCCTTGGTTCTTACCAAATCCATGAAAACTTCTGACTTCACATGTAAGCATAGTTGATGCTCTGAAGGGAGTGCTGCGCGTTCAAACTCTCTGCGTCCTGAGACTCTGCTCATATCAAGTATCGCTTCTAGTGAGCGAGCACCATGATTGAACTCAGGCACTTTGAGAAGTCCCGCCAAAACGGTATCATCAACATGAAGATGTTGACTTGACATATTCATGCGCCGTTCAAGCAACGCCCGGAGCAGAATAGCCCGTCGTATGGAATACATCCGGTCAAGGTTGTTAAGTCGGTCTGGACCACGAATATCGACATACCCGCGTAACCGGCTCACAAAATCTGGACCTTTGACTGATTTGAAATGTTGCGTTTCCGAACATTTCCTTGTCTTTGGATTTGGAGCCTCGCCGGGTTGATCGACTGAACCTGTACTCTTTACAAAATCAGCGAACGTTGCTGAAGTACCCCCCATGAAAACGAAAATTGAGCGCCCAAGCGGGTGTGTCTGGCCCTGGTCCAGAAACCGGCCGTCCTGCATGGGGGCGAGAAAATATCGCAGCCACCCGAGTTTTGTTGTGCCAAAAGAGGTATCGAACTCGTCGAAGAGAGCCATTGGGATTTTTCCAGATAGTACCACATCTCGGATTTCCTGAAATGCAGACAGTAAGTCGGAATACTGCTGGAATTGGGAGATATTGAAATGCTTTTTTTCAACTTTTGCTGGATGAGGACCTCCCGTGATTACTTCCGTTAAGGCAAACGACTTTCCACAACCTGGAGGCCCAAATACCCCTATTGATAACGGTTCAATTTTGCTTCCGTTTATATATTCTTCGACGAGATTAGTGATAGCACGGAACCCTTCCATTTCCTGTCTGTCGGCTGTTATTAACTGGCCGAATTGCGCTGTTTGAACTCTGCTCAATACAACTCCTGGGCCGTTTCGAACAATAAACCGAGCAATTTCCGTTGTGTCGCCCATTAAGTTGAGGAATATCGACCAGGAATTAGGTTTACTGTCCTCCTTCGGAATACGGATGGAGCTTATTGTGTGATTCTGTTCTCTCTTTGCCGTCACTTGCTCGACTGGATAATCTGGGGTGCTATTTTTGTAAGAAATAAAACCCTCTTCAACAAGTCGGCGAGCACTTGTTAACCCTTGCCTTATAGCGCTTGGCAAAATACCATCAATTTCTGTTTTACTCGCCACCGACGAATCTGATATCGATGAAGCGAGTCCCGCAATGAACGCTCCGGTAACGTCCACTATTCCCTTTGAGTGACGCGATGCAAAGTCACCTTCCGCATTCTTTGGATCAAAGTATAGCGTGCTTTCTTGACCCTCCTTGCAATGTATCACACCCTCACAACCAAAAAGGACGATTAAATGTGGACAGTATATAAGGGAGTGCAACCAACGAGTTGACGCAGCATATTTCACGAAGGTCTGTGCCGTGCTTTCCCATGATAAGTGGCGACTGATGTCAAGGCCTTCTGCGCGGAGGTCATTCGCATCCACTATGACAAACAATTCCTTCGTGCGCCGTCGAATATGATCCCATATTGCCCCACGAGCGAGAGGCCGAGTCATCTTGAAAATTAATTTCTTGCACTGTGCTCTTGCAAGCCATTCAGTACATTTTCGGATATTCGGTTCTGTTGAGGTCGGACCTTCCATCACTATCGTTTCCGCTTCACCAGACGATATTGATTCATACCATGTAGGATTGGAATCGAATTTGCGAAGTTGCTCCACTTTGTAGTGTTGAACAGCCGCAGACTCAGACTTTTGTGCTTGCAAGTCCAGGATTGCATTCATCAAACCATCACCGGCAGATGCATTAGGAACACTGCATGACATGCAGTAGAACACGTCAGCCTGCGATAGACGTCGGGATTCTGTCCCATCTCGCATTGCAGCATCGTCAATCGTACGCTCGCCTTGCTCAGATGCTTGCCCAGGTGCAGTATGAGGAGAGACTCCAGAAGACGAGCCTGTATTTGGTGATTTACTGGAATGGCTGGCCCCGCCGGAACTGGGTTTATCTGTCTGCGTAGAATTGGTGGTACCCTTCTCACACCCGTCTTGCTCAGATAATTGCCCAGGTGTAGTATGAGGAGAGACTTCAGAGGACGAGTCTGAATTCAGATTTTCACTGGAATAGCTGGTCCCGCCAGAACCGGGCTTATCTGCCTGTGTAGGAGTGGTGGCACCCTTTTTATGCTTTCCTTGCTCGGATGATTGCCCAGGTGTAGTATGAGAAGAGACTTCGGAGGACGAGCCAGCATTTGGTGATTTATTGGAATGGTTAACCCCACTGCCATCCGGGGGGTGTCCTTGGCAAGCCTTTTCAACATTTGGTCCATCAACAGTGCAATTGTGTTGCTTTTTAAATCCTGGTTCACTAAGAAGTCTTGTAATCAAAGTGGCACCTCCCTCAAGGACCTCAAAACACAGTTTTGTATTCTTGTCCCCGCCCCCACTTCGTGGGTAGATTAGCCCATTAAAGCTAACGTTCCCTGCAATATGAATATGCGTCATGTTGCAGACCAGGCTATCCTCTCACGGCTCATTCTGTGTTGTGAGTAGACCTGGTGTGCCAACCACTTTCTATATATAGCCTAGTCAGCCATCATAGCTGCGTCATTATAAGATATGAGCACAAGAGGTTCCGCGGAATACAAAGGTTACAGCACAGTGATGTGATCTACTTTGCCTCAGCTGAAGCCGGAATCGGCCAATATATCGTAAATAAAGTTACAATGCTGTATCTGCTGGTCTAGATTCATTATCACTCCTTATGATATCTGGCTTCACCAACCCATGGAACATAATCTTATTATCGGCCTGATTCTACTATTGTTCTTTGTTAACCAGGCAGAGTTTCGTCAATATCACTGTTGCCTTTCTTTTATCCGGATTCGTGACCGATTGACTATCGTATTGTCTTAGGGAAATAGTGAACAAACCCGATTTTTAGTTCGACCCAACAACCTTCGCTATAGCAATCTCGTATATTAATGACGGAAAAGCGAAAGGTTCATGATATTCATGGTACAACCAACAGGCGGGGCTTTTATCTGGGCCAATGCCAACATCAAACAATGAGCGACCTCAGCGGCGTGGCCTATTATGGAGGGGATGTCTCTAGTCATTCTCATTGATAACTCATTGCCGCACCCAATATTTTTGTACAGTCACATGTCACAGATGCTGTCATTGGGACTGCGATCGCACCGAATCTTCGGGCCATATTGTAAATGTGTCGATCCGCTAACTTTATCACGTACCGTGAACTCAATTCACTACCCGTGTTCAACATCCCCCCACATCCATGGTATTGATTTCCGCATGCAGAAGGCTTTATCCCATTCCCGATATATGCGGCTCCCAGCGATATCCATCTAGAACCCTCAAGCCCATCGCTAAATCGTAAATTTGGCTTTCCATATGACGCAGGAAAGAGTAATTCTGGGCTTTCAGCTTCTCGTATACACCACCTGCTGGGTTAAGGACGCAAGGTATGAGTCGTCATCATCCGCTGAATACAAACTTCGACCTTATCCCTGTCTGCCTAGCTTACACTGAATCGCGTATTGGTGATATCATGATTCTATCAACAGCAGAAGCCGGTAAGCCATCCGGTACTGGAATATGGAATATTCCAGCCTGTCTAGATCCTTTATCTGGATGTAAAGATTGTAAGAAAAATAATAGTAAAATTTTTTTAATTACAACTTTATATAAAGATGAGCCTTAAGATACCAACTTCACTCAGATTTAGTAAAGAAAATATATCCTTAATAGGGTTTAAACATAGCAGAGGCAGCTTGAAAACTCATGGCTTACTCAGCTTAGCTCAGCCTTAAATAGACTAAACTTAATTGGATAAAACTTAAAGCTAAGTTAAGGTTAGGCAAGGTAATTAAGTAAGTTATATGAGTTTAAAGTAATCATATAGCAGCTTAGCTAAGCCTTAAGTTCTAGTTAATTAAAGCTTAACTGTATACACAGGTCTAGAGTAGCTTAACCTGACTATTATATTTTAATCTTAATCTGATTATAATCTAATAATTAGATTAAGATATAAAGCATAATTTAATTATATAATTAAATATGATTAAGATAAAAGTATTAGGGTTTACATTAGGGTTTACATTAGGGTTTAGGGTTTACATTAGGGTTACATTAGGGTTTACATTAGGGTTTACATTAGGGTTTACATTAG